>NC_090449.1:250635549-250938580 GCF_031143425.1 Pleurodeles waltl | reverse complement strand
TTCTAGCATGATGCAGACTTTTTGTTGCAATAAGTGAAGATGAGGGTGCGTACCCCTTGGAGGAGCGGTAGACAGACTTTGGATGAACTCCAGGGTAGGTATGTGGGTAATGATGTCTAATACCCACTTGTCTGTTGTTAGTTTCCTCCAGTGATGGATATATTTGGAAATATTTTCACCCACTGTTGAAGCAGGACTGGTATTAGCCATCACTCGGTACAGGTCACTGTTTTCTGCTGGGCTCCTTCCCTTGAGAGACCTGTTTCCTGCAAGACCCTTGGTTATGGCACGCTGCTGCAGGCGGCTCTCTATGTGTTTGTTGCTGGTAATAACACCTGTATTGTTGATGATAGGGTTGTTGAAATCTCTGATAAGCACCCCGATATGTGGGGATGCCTCTCCCACAAGCTCCATGAAAGTTTTTTTTTTTCTAAATTGCAATGTACCCAACGACCTCACTGTCTCCGTTACATGTTTTCCAAAAAGAGCTTCCCCATCGAAGGCCATGTCTAATATCTTTGTTTGAACTTTTGGCCGAAAGGAGGTGGATTTTAACCATCCTTGCCTCCTTGGTGTCACTAGAGGAGTAAGGTGCTCTTGCGTTCCTGGTATTTGTGGAGGAGACGGAACTGTAACATGTTCAGGAGTGGGCAGCCAAGCTGGATCAGGAAGCCTGATAATCTTTAGCATGCCCTGTAGGTCCTGCAATAAGGATAGAGGCACTTGAACTAAGGCCTGAGGTGCATGATGTTCATGAAACTGGTAATGCTCATGTGACGGAGGCGGTCTATCATGAAACCTTGGCTCGTGATAACAGTCCTCATAAAACTGCTCATCCTCATCATCATCGTCTAGGTCTTGACATTTTACCCTTAATTCAGAAGGACTATGCTCTGTTCCCAATGGACCCTTGTTGTCAGAGTTATTTATATCCAGGAGACGACTTGGCGGGTATGGAGACACCTTGCTAGGAGAGGTGTGGTTGGGTTGAATATTTTTTTTTTTTATTTGAATGATTGTGGACGGTGTCGTCAACGATGCCATCGTTGAGGTCTTCAGGGCCATCAATGGGGGTAGTTTCTTCACCAACAAATCTATTGACAAGGTCATTGTTGGTGTCGTCGACGGCAGGGTCATCAACAGTATGGTCTATGATGGTGGTGTTGTTGCTGGTAGGATCGCCATTGACTTGGTCGTCATCGAGTGAACTGTCGTCGACCGTAACTTCAGCGGTGTGAGTGGTGTCTTCGTCCATGAGGCCATTGTCGACGGTATAGGTGGACCTCAACATCATAGTCAATGTTACAGTAGTACTCGTTCTCATCGTCTGTGGTGTAGTCGACACTGTGCTTGTCGACGAGAGTTTTAAAGTAGATTTCACCGTCAACGGTTCTGAAGAGGGTTTTGAAGAGCTGTTAGATAGATTTTTCGGATGGAGTAGAAGGATGGGATCTATGTTTAGATGACATTTTTTCCTTTTTGTCCTTGTCACCTGTGCCCTTGACAGTCTTTTGGGGAGACTTTTTTAAGGCCTTTTTTGCTGTCTCAGGACGTTACTTGTCAGAAGATATTTCCCTTTTCGATGCCCTTTTGCGAGAGGTTGTAGAGGAGTCAGAATCCACTTCAGAGCCGACAGTTATAGACCTTTAGACCTCTGCAGCCACAGTAAAAGTCTACCTTCACGATCTCTTAATGTCTTTGATGAAAAACTGCAACAAATTTTACAATCTTTCACCTTATGATGAGGGTGTACACAATATATACAATCCCTGTGAGGGTCATCAATATGTATCCTTTTCTTGCCACATGAATTACAGGGTCTAAAAAAAAACCTTTCAGGTTTTTCAGCCATATCCAAATTGGAATAATACCAGAAATACCAGAAAGTTGAGGAAAAAACTGAGCAGAGCTCAGGGAGACTCCCTTCACACGAAGTGCAGTAGAAAATCTGAGGGATTCGGCCTCTCTTGCGACTCTTCTAGAGGGTGCTGTCGTCTGACTGGTCAAGGTTCAAGTTTGGTCCTTTTTTATAAGTACATGGATATGTTATTAAAGACATTGCTCATTGCACTTTGGGCATATGGTAATGATATGGACTGCTATATTAAGGTACCGTGGGACTCCCTCTTCGACAATGAGGATGATTCAAGCATGTGAATCTATGAAAGATCCAATACTGGAAAACTTCTGATTTGCTGTAGTGATGAGTGTGTTAGAACCTAAGGAGGGTGTAGGGTGGAGTGCTAGGTAGAGTGCAAGTGGGTTAAAACTGTCTAAGGGTCAGTTTTAATAAAAGTGGTTCCCTTGGCAGCAATAAAAACAAAATAAATTACTGTCACTGGGTCTCAATGGGCCTAGATAGTCTTATGGTGAATGGTGACATGTTTCACGCCTATTGGTCAAATCGGATCTTTAGCATTTCTTCAGGACCAAGGAAAATTATCCCTGCCCTACATCGAGATGGGATATCCAGTGTATGTAAATTAGATTACCAAACAAACTAGTGTCTGCTTTACCTACTGTGGTGCGGAGGCAGGGTTCCTACCCTATTTGGAATATAAGTCTTGCCCTTGGGTCTTGGCAGAGTACTGCGCACAGCAGCAGCGAAAAGTGGCCCCATGCGGAGTTAAGGCCAAAACCTACCCCTCTCTGCCAACCTGACACTAGTTTGCTGTCGACCCTACAACATTCACCATAAGGCTGTCTAGGCCCATTAAGACCAGGTCACAGTACATTATTTTGTTTTTATTCCTGCCAAGGGGACCAGCTGATAAAAACTGAGCTACCTAGCACTCCACCCTACACCCACCTTGCCCTTTAACGTACGCATCACTGTGGCGAATCAGATCTCCAATAAAGAGCCCCCCCCCTTAGGGGCCAGTTGGCATTGCATCGTTGGCTCAACGAGGAGTAGCCCGATGGTGAAGCATGACACCCATTTGGGTGAGTGAGGGCTCTCACTTCTGATCATAAAGATCCCCTCTCCTTGTAGGGCTCTAACTGATTATTCTGTCTCTTTCTACGGGAAGAGCTTCCCCTTCTTTTACTTATTATAACGGAACTGGAGAACGGGTGCTGGATCTTTATCAGCTCCTAGTCCCCCTTCTTTGCGATTAACTCATTATTTTGGAACACAGAACATGATCACACTTTTATCAATTCAATACACATTAAGGATGTATATATACAATATCAATGCATATAGAACAAAGTTATGTATCCTGGAATAGTCCAAATAGTCACGCTTGTAAGAATGTGATAATATTTGGAAGCACTGGAGGGGCTGTGGGTGGTGCAATCTGCAGTGGCTTCCTGTAAAACTCTGTGGGTCCTACCACTGTTTTCTACAAATTAAACACTGGTTTTAGGGTAAGGATTATGGTTTGTATTACGTCTTGGGTGTAGGTCGACACAGCCATAGTGTTAGGGTTAGGCTTTGTGTGAGGGTAAAATTTAGGACTAGGCTTACTACTAGGGTTTGGGTAAATTTTAGGCTCTCGGTTAGGCTTAAAATAAGGTTACATTTTAAGATTAGGTTCGAGGATGGCACACTTCCTCTTGTACTTAGTTTATTCAGTTTAAGTGTTCTCTAAGTAGTGGTAATTCCAATGGAGTGGATCCTATATGGCGGTATGAGGATGTGGTGTACTATATGTATTGATGTACAACCGGTGTTGCCGGGTACATACTGTTCCAATATAGCTGCCCCATTAAGCCATGCACAGAGTATAAGAGAAGCACAATCCTCTCTTATGTGGTGTCCGCAGGGCCAAACCCGCAGCCAGACCCACTGAGGTTTTAAGATCGCGATTGTGATCCAAATTCCATGTGTGATATAATCGGAATGAGTTGCCCTAGAAAATTCAGCATCACAAAACATCCCAGAAAACAGCTGCTCAGCGTAATAAACTCACATTGGCTGGCAACGTTTCCCTAAAACAAGGACAAAGAAGGTGGTTACTTAATGCGAATATGTACACACTTACCCCTCTCCTTTAAACGTGTGAACTCACTGAAAACTACATGTAACATCCTGGATTCCCACACTCGCACTCCGTGCAGCAGTATCCCATGTATTTACAGATTTAACATTCTAGATTCAGGAAGGTAATTACTGTGAAATCCAGCTAAACACAAAATGGCTGCCAAAATGTCATTGATTAAATGTATTCTGTACTTCGAATGCCATACCGGACCCTATTCGTGTGTGGAGGCACTTTTACCCCAGGGAGAGCGACTAACTCGGCGCTTACATCTATAAGTTTTATTTGCTAATTGCATAGGCCTTGGCAACCTTCTCTCTCTGTCCTTCGCTAGTCTGTGATGGCTATGACAGAATCTCTTCCCCTTTGATCAAGTACCAGGAAAACTAGGCGTCAAATTACAACCCAGGGATAACATCCCTGTACGTGGAGACCCAGGCAGTACCTGGTTATCGTAGCCCAGGTATAAGAGTAAAATGACATTTATGAGATAAATACGAGGGGCGATTGGAAAAGATGTGATCTAGGAAGCTTTCAAGGGATCAGTAAAGTAAAACCTACTTTCATGAGGCAGGAATCAGGAAAGTAAAGGAGGTTGTTAGTATCCATCTAGCAGCAGAACAGAAGAATCTGAAGGTCAAGCATAGATCTGTAAAGTTGAAGAAACCTTCAAGCAGTCTTACAACACTCCCGAAGTGGCGCCATTTCCAATCAGCATGCTAGTATTTATCTATGGGAACATAACCTATGGTGCATGGTCACGGTATCTCTGACCCAATAGGAAGTGTTTGTTAGGATGTCCAGACCAAGAAAAATACTTCAAAGCAGCAATAATCTGAATATTCTTTGAGTGGAATATGGGCCACTAAGATCCTGCATCTTCAAGGCACAAATACCACAGTTAAACATAATATGGCTATGGAGAAAGAACATGGAGGGAGACCAATATCACAACCCAGCAACTTTGTCCACGTTGGCGGTCGGTGACACTTTAACTAAAAGGGGATCCCGAATCATTTCACCTCAATCTCCTATTTTTCAAAACGTGGAAATTAGGCCGACAAGAGAGGATGAAGCATTTTTGTAAATGGGAGAAATGGGATGCTTGCAAATCAGGGGGCTATTAACAAATACTGAGACTGGGTCCTTTAGGAACTGTCAGAATCACTTTGGCGTGACTGAAAATGACAGGCTTTCCTATAGCCTGCTGTGTCATTGGGTATGGAATAAACAACAGTGAGCGAGCCACGAGACAGAAGACCTCTGAAAAAGCTAGCACTCATTTAGCGTTTTTCACAAAAAAGTAATACGTCGGCCTCTTATACTCTATTGTTGGGGGAGACAAAGAAGTAAGAAACTTTCATGTGTAAGATAATGGAAGAAGAGTTAGCAAGAGAGATTCTGAGACCCACTTGGAGGCAGACACGGGCAGAGCTGCCAGGGCCTCAATTTGTGTTCAGTATAAAGAGAGATGGTACCAGATACTCTTTAGATGATACCTGACACAGTGGTAGGTTACCTTATTACATGTAATATGTAGCATGACAGTATCAGCGAATTCTCTTTACCTACCTAACCACTGCATTGCAAGAGAAGTATACAATTGCTCTCATTGCCTCCATTTATTATACTCACCCTCAGAACTATTAATAGTAATTATACGCATAAATTCTGGTGCAGTGGTAAGAGACTTAAGATATTAGCGGATGGGATACCCTGTCACAACGGTGACTGATATCCCGTCCACCAAAATCTAAATCTCATTATGGCCTATGGGATTTAGATTTCGGCAGATGGCATATCGGTCACCGTTGTGAAGGAGAATCCCATCCGCCAATATCTTAATCAGGCTCTAAATTGGTGTGATACTTTTGTAGATCATATCAGTGTCCTACAACCCCTGATTCCCTTTAGGCCTGTACTTTATAACTAGGCGTCTGATACATGATGTAGTCGTGATGTGGAGGAGAGGGAAGCTGGACAAAAGTTGATTCACATGTGGCAGTCATGTCCTAGGATCAGGTGGTCTGGCTGAGTGTATTGGTCAAGATTAAGAAACTGAAGGTGCTGCCTTGCTCACACAGTTTCTCGTTGTGCTGCTGGGCCCCCCTCAGAGGGATCTATATCTGATAAAACAAAGGGAAAGATTATAATCACCACTTGACAACAACTAAACGGGTTATAGCAGATCTTTGGAAAAGAGGCAATATTCTCTCCAAAGGGTGTTAGAGGGTAAAAAAAACGACGTATTTTAGCGATGGAAAATTTAGCACACCCGGTCTGTAAAACAAGATGTTTTGTCGTAATGACATGCACATCAACATATTTAGTTGAACAAAACATGTCTGACTGACCCAGACAGCCTGAGACTGTTGAACAATCTGACTCACAAGCTGTTTATCTGTGGCCTGGCAATGAAAGTTTTTATCACGTCTTTAAATTCCAACCAAAATGTGTGACATTAAAAAAACATCTCCCTCTACTCTGGTAACTGACTGTCTCTCTTTCCTAACAGTTGCTAGCTTCCCTAAATATTTGACAAATTGTACCACTCCACATAACCCTGAAAAAGTGCCTCACAAAATGTGTATCGCCAATCTCCCAAGCTTGGGGCATCCTGAAAAGAGCTGTCATAATTCAACCCCTGTTGTCATATAGAGAGCCATCAATTGCTTCAGTTTCTCCAGTATGGATTCTGCCCTTGGTGCACCACTTAAAAACCAAACAAGTTGTCAAATAGTTCCTACAGACAAAAAACAGCTATGGCTTAGTTTAAAGTTTGGTGCAGTGAAAGCCCATTGACAAATTGGCAGCCCAAACTACCAAACGTGCTGTTCCATGCTCTTTTTATTAGATCGTGCAAGAAAGTGCTCTGCGTGTTGTAATCTATCTGTGGGCTTTTAACCAAGCCCACCACATGCCCATCACTATCACTCATTCATGGACTTGCCTTTCAAAAATACTTTGTTATCATTGGTAAATGATTTACCTTTGTCCTCCTTGGGGCAGTTTTGTTACCACCCTGGCCATCGACCTGGTTACATGGATATTTGCATGTACTGATACGTTTGACTGCAAGCGAACTGCTTTTTCCTTTCGTGTCTATCTCTTTTGTGCTCATTGTGGCCGCAGCGCTTTGAATTGGCTTGTTTATGTTAACCACTTTACTTTTCATTTTCAATTTATGTGGCAAGAAAAGTCCAACTAGGAATTTACAACACTAATAGCTCTAACTCGAGCAAACGTGAGATCCACTGCACTGCAAATGCTTGTTAGATGTGAGGTGACAGAAGCACTAGGTTTTGGAATGTGGTGCGCAACTGGCTCTATTATCGAAAAGCTCTGATTCGGCAGCCTGTCAGCCTATTATAGCGGATGACTGTCACTGGACTTCCCTGTCTAAGACTGTCATGTGAGGCATGCATGGCAGTCCTGGACAACAAAAACCAAGGATACACTGGCAAAGACAAGAGGCCCCAGCTATGCGAGGTATTGTCTTTGTCACCGTTTTTGTTGGCCATGTTGTACAGATCTGCAGCTGCCGTGCAACATGGCTGAAAGTTTTTTTTTTAAAAAGCACCACAACAAGCCTGCATTAAAAAAAAAAAAAAAAAAAAGATTTCTGGCTGGAGGGAGGGTAGGAGTCAACACAGAGTGTGTGGAAAAAAAATGCAATGACGTGGCCAGTGCTTTCCATGTCATAGCCCTTTTTTTGTTATGGAGGGTGAGGAGGCCAACTTGGCCAACAGAAAGTGGAACAGATCAGGACAACATGGACAAGAGGGGGAGGCAGGCCGAATGGGAGGTGGACAACAGAGGGAGAGTGTGAAGGGGCAAGCCAACACAGACAATGAATAGAGGAAGAGAGGGAATGTGGGTGGGGGAGCCAACTCAGACAACAAGAGGAGGAAAAGCAGCTACTGGCAAGCCAATGGACAAAGGAATTAGACGGGGGGAGAGAAGTGCGTGAGGGAGCCAGCTGAAAAACACACTCTTGTAGAGCACATAAATCCAAAGTAAAAAGTAGTGCCTAGAAAAAAGAGCAGTGGAAGGACACAAGTAATGCATCTGTGCTCAGGGTAAGGGACAAAAACAGGGGACGAGGAACAAAGCCAATGGCAGCTAACCAATAAGAAACAAGCAAAATAAATTGGCAATGGGGGCCAACCAATGGCAAGCAATAGCCAGAAAGCAAAATGTCTCAAAAACAGCCCAGGCCCTGTCCAGGCCAGACCTGAAAATGTCCCTGACTTGCAGGGGGGGGGGAAACTGTAGCTGTAGAGCCGTTGATTATTTGCTTTAACAAAACAATTCTGGCTTCAAGGTTGCATGCAAAGAAAGAAGGTGTATATGCCTAAGTAATCAGCACAATGGCAAACGATCCATTGCAAGGCCACAAATCCAGAAGGCACGAAAATAAAACGCAGTGGCATTCGATCCCTTGCAAGGCCACAAATCCGGAAGGCACGACAATAAAACAAAAGGCAAGCCTTTTCGTATCAACAACGGAATGAACTGACCGTCCAGCTCCCTGCCTTGAAACGCTTTAAGCTCTAAAAACTAAACTCTTCTCAACCCTCCCGCCGACTGACTCCATTCCCCCCCCCCCCCCCACTATGCTGTATACACCCCCGGATATACACACACCCTGCCCTTATTTATATTCCTTGTCTTTAAATCGCTCCGCTGCACCTCTGGGTCAGATCCGTTCTACTAAAATGCTCCCAATAAAACAAAATCAAATAAATAAATTGTATTGCATCCAGCAAGATCATGATAATCCATTATTTCTAACAGACATATTGTGCCGCTTTAATCCTACAAGCTGCATATCAGGGCCATCCAGCCGCTCTTCATCTCCTCGCCAGAGAAAAAGCTCCTATCAGCTGGCGCCTCGGTTGCCGTGTATTGCGTTTGTCTCTTCAATAAATCTATTTCATGTAGAAGCGGAGCAAGACAAAGCGTTCTCTCGGCTGCAGCCTCTGAACCATTTCACTGTATAGCAGCGCCCTCTAGTGGCTGAAACGTCTCGTAGGGATTTGCAGCGAAAAACTTAATTTTAAAAGCGTGATACTTGGAATAGTTAACACTAGAGTGAGTAGAGCTGACACATACGGTAGGTCTGGTCTATAGGGCAATCAGACAGACACCACCCCCCTGGCGGATGGTCTGAACGGTCAGTGTGTTGGCCTTTTCGCTGTTATTTATGGGCCGGTTTTAGCTGAAGTTTTCCCCGCTATCAAAACAGGCATTGCCTGTAGCAACTTCAAATCCATGCTGTCTTCCAAACCTTGCAAAACATTTTTGCAGCGTGTCTTTAATGTGTATGTGTAAAGCGCACTGTCACTGGCACTGAGCAGTCTGTGTGCCTATCCCTGGCCTATGGTAGGTTGGTTAATAGAAAAGCCAGGTATTCAGCTACAAATTGAAGAGAGGAGGTGGCGCTGATGTGGAGTGAGAGGTCCATCCATGCTTTAGGAGCAATGTATGAGAATGCTCAGCCTCTTAATCTGGTTCTGTGTATGTGTGGGATGTGTGCGAGTTGGAGTCCTGCGGACTGAAGGAGTCTGCGTGGTTGGTGGAAGGACATGAAACTGTTCAGGTAGGTGGGGAATAAGTTGTGTAGTGCCTTGAATGTGTCTGTGAGGAGTTTGAAATTAGGACATTTGGGTATTGGGAGCCAAATTGGGCTCCCCGAGGTATGGCGTGATGTGAGTTTTGTGTGGGAGATTGAGAATGAGTCTGGCTGCCAAGTTCTCAGTGGCTTGTAGTCTTCTGGTGAGTTACTCTGTGATCGGTAGTCCAAATTGATGGTGACTAGTGCATGATTGATCATTTTTCTAGTGTTGATTGGGAGCCATTTAAAAATCTTCCTCAGCATCTTCAGGGTGTGGAAACAGGATGCAGTGACAGCGTTGACTTGGGTGGTCATGTCCAATTTGCTGCCTCTGATGATTTCGAGGTTCCTGGCATGGATGCTGGGTGTGGGTCTGAGTTGGGTCAGCCACCATAGTGACATGTTTTTGCCAAAGATCACTTCTGTCTTGTCAGTGTTGAGCTTCAGACAGCTGGCTTTCATCGAGTGAGCAACTTTGATCATGAGGGGTTGAACTTGTTTCTAATGTTGGTGCTCTTGTCCAAAAGTGAGAATATGAGTTGCATGTCGCTGGCATAGGAGATGATGTTGATGTCTTGTGCACGGGTGACATTGGCCAGAGAGATCATGCATGCCGTGAAAAGGGTGCGGCTGAGTGATGAACCTTGAGACATCTCGCAGATGTGTTTGCGGGCTTCCGAGGAGTAAGATGCCATAATTACAGCTTGTGTTCTATCTGTTAAAAATGGGCAGATCCAGGGGACAAGGGGTCCTTGGATGGAAATTTTGTGTAAGCACCTGATGAGGATAGGGTATGAGACCATGTCAAGTGCTGAAAAGTGGTCCAGGCGAATGAGGTTGCTGTGTCTCCTCTGTCAAGGATGATGCAGATGTCTGTGGTGGTGATGAGTGCTGATTCTGTAGTGTGGTTAGACCTTAGCCTGGACAGTGTGGTGTCCAGGAGCTGGTGGTTGCTAGGTGGTCAATGAAGCATCAGCTGATTAGTTCCTTTAAGACCTTTGTCGAGTATGTATTGCTTTGATCTGTTGGAGTCCTTTGGTGAAGGCCTCATGGGAGCAAGGGCCAGGTGGGTCCCCGAGTGGATGGTCTTCATGCTAGCAATGGTTTGGGTGATGGGGTCCGGTTGAGGGTCGAAGTTGCCATACATAGAGGTGCTTTTGTTACAGAAGAATTCAGAGAGCTTGTTGCAAAGGTCTTGTGCGGGGTGATGTTGCTGGAGGCTTTAGAAGGCATGGTGAAATCTTTGCTGATTCTTTTATTAATGCCAGCATCAATGTGATCAGCAAGAGATTTATGGTAGTGTTCCATACCTGCTTGTGGTAGCATCTTAGGGCAGATCTGAAGATGTCTAAACATCTGCTTTCAGTGAGTTTTTGTCAGTTGGAGCTACTCTGTATATCAGTTGACCTTTTTTCAGGGTCTTGCCATTGGGTTGTGCTTGAGGGGAGCCAGGATGTCAGTACATGCAGTGATACAGGTGTTGACATTCTTGATGGCTTTCAGAAAGTTGCTGATGTGCTTGAAGCGGTAACCAGAGAGGGGGGGAAGACCACTCCTCTTCTGTGATGCTTTTCCAGCTGTGGTAGGTGGCTCTAGTGGTAGAAGGTTTGTCATGGTGCTGGATGGGTGAAACTGATGAGGGTGTGGTCTGTTCCTGTCATATTTGCTGGTTTGTCTACTGTGATGTTGATGATTGAGGAGAAAATAGGGTCTAATAGGTGTCTGGATGTGTGGGTGGGTTTGGTACTGAGCTGGATGTGGCTAGGGTTTCTAGAAGTACTGTAGAGTTTGGGTTGTTGTGTCTTCTAGGAAAGTTAAGATTTCAAAGAAGGATGAAAGTGCTGGCATTGATGATGAGGAGTGCAACGGAGTCCGTGATGTCGCAGACGAAACTGGTGTGTGGTCCTGTGGTTTGTATACAAGGGTTCTGCCCAGGCATAAGTTGGCTGTGATGCATATCTTAAACATTATGTGTTGAGTGACCTCGAAGTTATTGTTGCTTATGGTATCTTAGAATATCATAGTACCCCCCCAACTCTGGGCTTGCGCCCATGGTCTTGCCTGGTGATCATGTAGCCAACAGGGATGGCTGTAATGATTAGGTTGTGCAGAGGTTGGGTTTAGCCATGTTTCTGTGAGGAAGAGCAGGTCCGAAGCGTCGTCAGGTAGTAGGTCCCATATCTCTGTGGTATGTTTAGTGAGCGAACAGGTGTTTGCAACATGTAAGCAAGTGTGGTGTGTTGTGTGGATGGTGGTTGGTCTGAGTGAGCGCGAGTGGGTGGCCGGACTGTGTAAGCAGTTGGTGTGCTGGGTGCTGTTGGTGTAGGAGTAGAGGGTGTAGAGTGTGGGAGAGTGCATGAAACTTGCAGGAGGCACATGTGAACTCTCTTTCTGTGTTGTGTGGTGTAGCAGCAGTGTATTGAGTGGTGGCCTGGGTTGAGAGCGCAGGGGAGTGCAGCAGGGTAGAGGTGGTTAGGGGGAAGGCCAGGGTTCCAGGCACTGGGTGCTGTGTAGGCACGGATGCATGCAGGTGGGGCTGCATTTGGCACGCCAGTGGTGGTCAAATGTGGTGCGTCCTTGTTGTAGCCTCTATTAAGTAGCTGCAGCAAGGGCATGAGGAGCACATAGGGGATGTGCGCAGGAAATTAGTGGTCACTTCCTGTGCAGATGCATGAGAGGAAATCCAGTGAGGTCACTACCTGTGCAGATGGACGATGGGAAGTGCAATGATGTTACTTCCTGTGCAGATGGAGGGTGGAAAAGTAACTCTTTTTGCTTGGTTCCTTCTTTTAAAGAAGGTTTAGACAGGAAACTAGTGATGTCACTGCCTATGCAGCAGGATGATGGGAATTACAGTGAAGTCATTGCCTGTGCATATCGATGACAGGAAATAAAGTCCTTTTGCTTGGTTTCTTCTTTTTAAGACAGGTTTCTTTTTCAGTTATTTGATTCACTAATGAGGGACACTTTTATATTGGTGCAGGGCTTATTTTCTGTCTCAGTCCGACCCTGATGATACGGCTTGCTGATGACATCCTAGGAGGCTGCCTAGTGCAACATTTGGCAGTACTGACCCTGCCCAACAGTCACCAACATTAATTCATCTAAACTCAAGATGAATTTAGATGACCAGTCCATTCCTTACTGAATCTGAAAAAGGAGGCTAGCTGAAGAGAAGCTTAAATTCCCCTAAGCAAAACCATTTAAAGTTGAACTTCCTCTTCTTCATAATATTGCCTACACATTCATTAATGCATTATAGTATTAATGGAGAGAGGTCTTCGCCAGAAGACTCCGAATCTCTTTTTATTTACAAGAGAAAATGAATGACTCTCGCTATGGAGATCTAGCTGGTAACGAGCAGAGCATCAGCAATCTTAGAAATGCAAAGATATCATAATACAAGGCCTCTACAATATATCTAGACCTGTCTTGAATACCTAAAGTTCTAGATGCAAATATTGTCTGTTATTTTTCAACATTTATTATTTTTCTGAGAATTTTGGGCATGGAAATTGTATAAATCTGTGCAAATGACATTGTCTGAATTTAGGGTTGTGTATGATTTTTAGAAACTAACGCCTTTTATTGGTTCTGAGCCCTTTTTATTTACTCTTTCTTAGATTACACTCCAATGGGGTGCAATCAGGGTTCTAATTGGGCAGTCCGTAATATCGATAGCTCGGGATTCGTTATTCATCGGGGGCCAGATGTAGCAATTTCCGATTTTGCGATTCATAAATTGCGAGTCGGTGCGACTCGCAATTTCCGATTGGGTCGTAATATTAATGAGGTGGGTCGCATTTTGCAACCCCATTGCGATTTCCTGCACTCACAGGGATGGTGGCCTGCTGGAGACAGTAGACCTCCATGTCTGTGACTGCTTTTTAAATAAAGCAGTTTTTTTTTGTTTGTATTGCAGCCCGTTTTCCTTAAAGGAAAACGAGTTGCAATACAAAAAAATAACGAAACCATTTGGTTTCGTTTTTTCAGAATAGGCAGTGGTCCATTGGACCACTGCCTGCTCTGAAAAAAACATTTATGGCAACATTCACAAAGGGGAATGGGCCCCATGGGGACCCCTTCCCTTTTGCGAATGGGTTACCACCAGTATGACACTAGTGGTAACTGCGAATTGCTTTGCGACCGCGGTCACAAAGCAATTCTGCATCACGGTGCGAATCACAAATAGGAAGGGAACACCCTTTCCTATTTGTGAGTCGCATTCCCATTTTGTGAGTCGGTACCGACTCGCAAAATGGGAATGAGCTTTGCGATGCGCGTTTTGCATGGCGCAAACTGCAATTTTCGCAGTTTGCGCCATGCCAAACGCTACCTACATCTGGCCCTGGGAGTGTAATCTGAACCAATCACTTCCATGTACGCAGACTTATTATGCATGCAATTTGGACATATACCAGGTTTTACCTATTGAAAATCGTGTGGATTGAGACCACGGGTCTGCGCAATTTGCAACCAGGTTACATTCCCAGTTTGATCACAAACTGGATGTCGCTCTAATAGTATTACGACCAAATCTTTAAAATGGAAATACTGACCAGATGTTACAACAAATGAGTGCATAATGGCTAACAATTATCATTCGTTCAAACCTACATATTTTAGAAAGTGCATAAGGAGATACTATTAGGAATGAAAGCTATTTTATTTTTTAGCTATACATTTACCGCTCACTTTTTTTGGCACAACTTGTGACATTTTGTCAGGAAAATCAAAATGCTAGTGTGACTAGTTTCTAAAACTGGCCGAAATCAAATTGCAATTCTTTGACATGTGACTATCCTTATCTTGGAGGAAAATGAAAACATGTTTAGCCGGGGTATCCTTTAGTGCAGTGGTTCTTAACCTGTGGTCCAGAGATGCCCTCAGGGTCCGCAAAGCCTACTCAGGGGTCAGCGAATGCTTAGACAATTAAATAAGATTAACATATTAATAAAATCTATATAATTAAAGGAACAAAATGTAAAACTGAAAACTTTAAAATGTTTTGTAAATGTGAAGGAATTTGAAATTGGAGGCTGAAAATTAAGTTAGTAGCCTCAGATTGATTCGTGGGAGCAGTGCAAGTGCATCAAACAGAATGTACTATACATGATGATTGGCCTAAACTAAATGTACAAAAGCCATTTTCATAAAAAAATTAATATATATTTTTTAAAATTTGTTTATGAATTAAATAAAAAAGTATTTATTTGTGAATTTGTTTTATGGATGCTTGTTTCTGTTTTTTGTGTATTATTTTGAGGTTCAAATCTTCAAAAATGATTAGGCTGGGGTTTTCGGCTGCTAGTAATGATTCTGTGGGGGTCTCTAATTCCAATGATGATTTAGTGGGGGTCCCCAGGTTTCAGTAATGATTAAGTGGGGTTCCATAGAAGTTAGAAGGTTAAGAACCAGTTCTTCAGTGGAAACTATCAGGAAGATCTACTTACTGGTATTTTGGAGAGTCAAATAATGGCACCCTAGACATCAAGGGGTTAATGTGTGACAAGACTGCTTTGATATTTTTATGGTGAGCTTAGGCAACGCATGCGCTGTCTCTGCGAGACATGCTGTGTTCAATATATGGGCTTTAACCATGCCCACTTTTGCCATTCGTTCTTTGTTGTGCTTGTCTACAATGCGTCACTTTTATTGGTGCATTGTGCTAAATGTCGCTCCTTTGCGTGCTAAGTTCCCGCCCACGGACCTTTTCCTAAAAGAACATTTTTGTTGGTCATCACACTATGTCGCGCTTCCTCCTGTTTGCATGCGATGGCACCTCCTCCGGTCTGGTTTCGGTTTTCCCTTTAATCCGAGCCGCAGTCCTTTCTCCTCATGGCTCATTTCTTTTCTAGGCCTTCGAGCTAACTTTACGTAAAATGCTTAAAGTGCAAATACCCCAGGCCTGTGTGCTCTAGGTCTGATAGCCTAAAATTGTTGAAAAGAAACATTTGGGAAGGTGTGCTAATGCATACTGTCTTTAATTTCCATGCAGCTTTTCACGTAGTCAGACTGGTCAGCTGTTTTATATTTCAGCAGATTAATAAAGTTCTCTTTCAGAAAGCTGCAAACACTTTGACGCCACTTGTTTATTTTTTAGGATGGCACCTTCTGTGGTGGTTCTTCTAAGTGCTTGCTGCGCAATTGCATTTTTACACAACTTAAATATTATAAGGTGCAGTTCGTACACAACTCTTTTGTATGTTTTCTCCATAAAGAGCATTTATAATGTCACTATAATGTGCCATGCAAGGCGAGAAAAGAGTCTGCGTTAACACTGGTATGTAACGTTTTCAGAAAACACATTATGGAGTAGTGAGCCAGATGAGGTCTGGGTGGTTCGCCAGTGCCTAGATTTTAACAGCAGAAATTAGGAGCTCCATGTGTAGTCTTCATGTGTCGTAACAGCTTGCTTTAGATGTGTAACATGGTTGTCTATTCTTTTCCTCCTGGTGGAAACTGTGCAATAGTGCCACTCGCCTTCCATCAATGAAAAGGGAAGACTGCGCATCAGTGCATTAAAGAGAAAACATGAAGGTGATGAGAAAGTCCCGGGCATCCCACTGCTTCGGGAATCCAGAAGAGCGCACGATCTGCGTGCAGCTGTACGAAGGATTCCTCACAATGCGGGAGTGGAGCTTGTTTCGTCCTGGAGGGCCAGACGGACAGACTGTGTCACATAAGCAAGTGGGATGGAAGACCAGTGGAAAAAATATTAAGCCCTATTTAGGCTTACTGGGAGGGCAGAAATGACAAGTGCCAGGGATTAAAACCCTAGGTCCCTCCCATTTCCCTTCTCTTTTGACTTACCTTGACCAGGGAAGTTTGTCTCACTTGGAGTCTATTGGTTATTCATTTAAATACATGTAAATGCTTGTCTCATTTGAGAAATGAGGTATTATTAATAACACATTTAAAGGATAACTGTAATTTAATTCTAGCCAAATTATTTTGCGTCCTTTTCCACTGAAGTCCAAATGTCTTAGTTGTGGAGGAATAAGATTGCACTTGTGCCTTGTTACTAATTGTCCAGTATGACAGCAGCGCACTAGTCCTCTGGTGTTCAGGATGGAGTTCAGGTTGTGTTTTATATGTCGTAAGTCCAAAGTATACTAACCTTTCACAAACAAGACAAGTCCAAGTTACCATTTATGGATCACAGATAGTTAATTTATGTAATAAGCCAGTACGTAAGATGCCTCTCTACACACCCAACCTTTAACCCCAACTCAGTGCTCAACAAGCCTCAAGCCATTTTACTGTGGGAGATAGTGCAAGCTTTTAAGATCCAAATCAGCATTTAGTCTGCATAGGAAAGTCAGATTTTTAGCTCAAGCGCGCAATCGCTTTGACCTGTTGTAAGTATTGTGGGCTTTTAGCCACGTTCACCTCATACCTATCACTTACACTTGTTCATGGGATTGCCTTCCAAAAATCACTTGATGTCATTGGTAAATGCTTTACGTTCGTCCCGCCTTGAGGCTGTTTTCGTCACGCCTTGCAGACTGCCCTTGTTACATGGATTATTGCACAATTGCCAATATACTTCAGTGTGGGCGAGCTACTTTTTTTTCCTTTTGTCTCTCCCCTTCGTGCTGCATGGTGGCCATGGCGCTCACAGTGCAAACAGGCACAACATCGTGAACTCTAACGGTGGTATTGGAGCGCTGGTCACATTGTTCACAGTTACCTAATCAAAGTAATCTGTTGTGGCTCTCCCCTTAAAACACTTGACATTGGTAAATGCTTTACATAAAACAAATCCTCAAAGCAAAAAGTGTCTCTCCCGGCACAGCTGGAGAGCTGATACTACAATATTCACTGCACTCTGGAAACTCGCTCCATAATGCTTTGCAGGGCATTAGTTTTACAAAAAATGTTTGCCCATAATTAAGCCTGCGTGGTCCTAGGACAATGGGACCACCACCAAAAAGTCCATATCATCTCTGGGTCCCCACACTAGATTAGTGAGGACCCCAAAATATTAACCCCTCCCACGATTCAGTGTCTTTTTGGGTGCTCTCTTGGCTAGAACCTTTGTTTTACAGCTGAGAGTAGTTTGTATTTTAAGGGCCTTGTTTGTAACATCATTGTTATAAGTTTTCTACCCCGGAAAATGTGTAATGCACTAGGCCCTCTAGGGGCTAAATATATGATTACACTGCATTATTTAATGCCATATTCTTTTGGTGTGGTTATGCCCTGTAGGGGTTAACTATATAGTTACATGACCATGTTTCCTACAAATGCTATTTTCATTGTGCTGTCCTCTAGGGGCTGTCCTAAGCATTACAGTCATATCAGCATACTAAAATATTAGTGGCACATGGAAACATGCCCCATAATGCTTTGCTGGTCATTACTTTTACAAAGCATTTGGCTCATAACTCGGCCTGTGGTGGTCCTAGGACCATGGGACCACATTCAAAACATTGACTGCAATGTGCTCTTTCTGTCTGCATCATCCCCGGGTCCCAACACTATGTCAGTGGAGGCTCCAAACTAATAACATCTACCACCATTCATTATCTTTTTAAGCTCTCTAATGGCTGCAACTTTGGATTTACAGGTGGAAGAAGTTAAGTATTATGGGCCTTGTTTGTAATATTATTGCAATAGGCCTGCTAGCCTTAAAATGTGTAAAGCACTACATTTTCTATGGGGTGAATATATGATTATGTTGCATTATTTTCTTCTGTATTTTTTCATGGGGTTATACCCTTCAGGGGCTAACAATATGTTTATATGACCATGTTTCTTACAAACAATATTTTTGTTATGGTGTCTTGAGCATTACAGTCTAATGTCAAATGTTTATTTCTGATAAAGGTTTATATGATAACTGCATATGTTTTAATGATATCTCCTGATTACAATTATGACCATGATTCAGGCCAACTTAACATCTTTACTACACGATGACTGTTTGAAGACTCTTGATATGTTTGGGTGACCCTTCTAATTTATTTCTCCTCTGTGGCTGCCTTGAGTATTGTGGGGGGAATTGTGTTAGGCAGCCAGCAACATCTGATGGTGGAGTGGTGAAAGTGGCATTCTATTGGAATTAGCATGGCAGATTTAAATTAGGATGCTAAATAGCAACATTTTCAATTTGTGCTGCAGATAGAGGAAGAAGGTAAATGGAAGTGCTTTAATTATATGCAGGGCCA
Organism: Pleurodeles waltl; assembly: GCF_031143425.1. NCBI lineage: Eukaryota > Metazoa > Chordata > Amphibia > Caudata > Salamandridae > Pleurodeles > Pleurodeles waltl. Next base: position 250,919,807 of record NC_090449.1, on the reverse strand, counting down.
CTGGAAATTATATGGCAAGAAAAGACCAAATTATGAGGCAGGGTTGACCAATTTATGCTGCAAGAAAAGCACAGTTATGCATTTTCAATGCAAACAGCTCTAACTCAAGAAAATGGGAGACCTATTGCATTGCAAATGCTTGTTGTTCTTTGACACGGTAAGAAAGGCCTGTTGCTGGCCTGCAGACCTTCGTAAATTCATCACTTGTCAGAAGAGGTGGTACTTGCCATATGGAGAGAAAACAACAGGCAGTCATTAATATACTTTGAACCTGTGTCCTCCTTTTCAAACAGTGAGTGCTAGGCCACCATTGTCAAATCCATCATGTGACCTGAGAGGATGCTAGGTGCAAATAAGCAATACAGCTATTGCTGCCTTAGACTGCAGAACCACCCGAGGCAGCAGGAGCAGACAGAAGAAGGGCGTGAAGGGCAACCGAGGTCTCTCTGGAGGACATCAATAGCGGAGGTCATTCTAAGTTCAAAGCTTTACACCTCATGCTTTTTCCACACAGACATTTATCAGGCTGCAGAGCCTTGTGATAGTTTTTTGTCTGCTGCAGTAACAGCAGGCGGTGCATTTGAAATGTCAGCAAAAGAACTGTCAGACACCAAATACAAGACAGCAAAGACCAAAACAGAAACTGATCAGGTAATCAACACCCATAAAACAGGATACAGTCCTGGTCGTGTCTATGAAAGAGATTAGTGTATTTATGTAAATTATACACTTAAGGTTAAAAATGACAATGCACTATGCACTCTTTCTACACGTGGAATAAAATTAATTTCTCAGACAATTACGACAGTTAAAGTACTGTCAGGTAATTGGTTATGGACCCTGGGATTGCCTTATCTTGACTGTCCGAAGAGTGGGACTGCTACAGAGTGGGTACTTTGGTAACTGTATGAATGGAACTGTTTTTCTGTGAGGCCCAGGAGGGCCCGGACGCCCCTTGGTCACTTTCTAAGATAATGGATGTTATGGGTAAAATGTTCGCGCACGTTCAGATATCAGGATCACTTTAGATACTGAGATCAAAGACCAAACGACAATATAGAAGGAAATAAGGAAACGTAACCAGGGGCAAACCTGACCAAAGGAATATCATGGAATCTCATGGAATCTTCATATGCACTGCATAAACCTAAGGTCGGTAAAATGACCTAGCAGTGGAATGCAGATATAAACATACAGATGACAAAAGGAAGCATATACATAGAATTATAGAGATGTACAAAAAGAAAGTGAAAGACAGAAGGGGAGTGAGTCTGATCCATCATAGACTCATCAGAACTCCGTCAAGCAAAATAAAGCAGATGGAAAAAATATGGAAGAGTGGGTTCAAATAAAGAAAATAACAAAAGCAGATAACAAAGGGGAGATAATACTGAGCCCCATGATAAAAGTGGTGACAAGACCTGAAGAAGCTAGGGAAAAATCAAAAAGGGCTAGAAGAAGATATTAATGATATTAGAGGAAGAGGAAGTACAGGGAGATCAATACAGTGTGTAAGAACAGGAATTTGAACTAACAAGAAATAGCAGAAGACCTTGCTAGAGCTACAACAACCAATCGAGAATGCTGAACTACACAGTACGGACACCCAGGAGATGCTTGTTGAGAACAAGTAATTAATAAAAAAAACACATGTTGTGTGAAAATAGGTGACTTGGAAGCAATCTCTGGTGATTAGACTCCTTGAAATAGCTGAGACTAGGAACAGAAAGAGCATTATTGCTAAATAAATGAAAACAATAACACAGCCAAAGACACTTATAGGAATGTATTGTTGTGATGTGCTGCAGCAAAGACTGCAGCACATCACAGACCTTTCGACATGTTTTTAGAAACAGAAATCAAATAAATAAAATACTGAAACTCTCAGAACTTTCAAGTCAGCCTGAACACTTTACTGTTCATGGGAGTCTCATGATTTATTTTCAGTGCATGGTCAGATGTCACTTAAGTAATGGAGGTAACTGTGGAATTTGGTTCTCTTGTCGGTTCCTCCAAAAACAACGATTCAAAACAGTTGGCATCCAAAGTAAGAGTGCTATAGGCAGGGCCACTGGAATTATGTGGCAAGGTTGGCTAAACTATGAGGCAGGAAATGGCAGATTATGTGCCGTAATTGGTCACCTTTTATGATAGTATTATTTCATTATTTTTAATCTTTTACAAAGGTTAACACTGTCTGAGCAAAGGTTTACCCTCATTAGTACCAGCCTTGGCCCATATTTATACTTTTTCATTAGCGCAGTTTTGCATGAAAAAGTATCGCGCTGGCTAGCGCCATTCCAAGACGCCATCCGGGTGCCATATTTATGAAATGGTGCAAATGCCCTGTTAGTGTCCTTATAAAGAACGCAAACAGGTTGGGGGAGGCGTAGGGGAAACTGGAGCTTGTGCGCCACATTATGGCACTACACTGTTTAGAGGCAAAAAAATGCCTCTAAGCAGTGAAGTGCCATTTTCTGGCACACAACCCACATGGACATGGCTCCTGTCTTAGTAAAGACAGGAGCCATGCCCACCACCCCAGTGACCATGCCCAGGGGATGAATGTCCCCTGGGCATGGCCATTGGGGCCAGCGCCTTGCAGGGGTCTCCAAGTCAGGGCCCGAGCATGAAAAATACATATATATATATACTTATCGGGACTTACCTGGGATGTGTCCCCCATCCTGTGGAGTCCCTCTGGTGTGAGTGGGGGTGGGTGGGGGTGTCCCTAGGGCCAGGGAATGGTGCCTGTGGGCTCTTTCCATGGTCTCTGACCATGGAAATATGCCTACAGGTCCCCTAACGCCTGCCCATATCCAGGTATTAAATAGTGGCGCTAAGGAAGCTTAGTGACATTATTTCAGGCCCCCGTCCCCCCGTGCTGGATTTTAGCATGGGGGATGAATATGGCGCTAAGGCCTTATCATCCTTTTCTGGACGGGAACGCCTACCTTGCATCTCATTGATGCACGGTAGGTTTTGACGTCCAGAACACGACTTTAACTCCATAACTTTGGAGCTAGACGTGTCTAGCGCCAAAGTATAAATATGGAGTTAGGTTTGCGCTGAATTAGCGTTAAAAAAAATTACGCTAATTCAGCGCATAGTGTAAATATGGGCCCTGGTTTCCACTACGCTGCACGGCGTGTCATTGCATTTTTTATAACGTTTGATCCGCCTCAGCTAGAAACAACTTTTTTTGTTAAAATCTGCAGATTATGCAGAAAATAATAGATTGTACAGCAAATGCCAAGACCGCAAAATTGCATAATTCCAGTGGCTAAGCCTATAGAAGAGTAAGTAAATAGGTAGGTGGCGCTATATTATCTATACCATATTCCACTGGTGATGAGGGATGTAGCCTTTGGACATTATATGTTAACTTACATCACCCTCCCATTCACAAAAAATATTTTCTGGAGACCCAAAAATGATGAAACTGCTCAAGCAAAAAAAGAAAATAAAAGGAAAATGAAAACGGGTAAAACGACGGTCAAGCCTGACTGGAAACCAAATTCAGCCTACCAAAAATGTTCAAAACAGCCCCACGCTCACGAGGTTGTACCTCAAATGGGGCTATAGGGATGGTTCGTGCCCTCTCAGGCGATCCTGTTCTGAAGGAAACCTGCTACACTGCAGCCTACTGGGGAAATGCCAGAGTGATGGCCAGTCTGGCCCTGGTGCCAGCTATTTCTTTTATGCTAATAATTTGTGCTCGTGGGACAACTATTTGTACCCAGCAATCTAAAGAGAACTGGGAACAGCAAATGACCTGCGTGTAAGGAAATGTATCTGAACTTCCATCTGGTATCTGTTTAATTATCTTTAACAAGGTGTAAAGTAAGCCTCATATTGAGGAGCTCCAGTGCTTAATTTGTAACAGAACGAGTGCCAGTGCCCAAGGCTCTGCTCAGATACCCGCGGCCGGTGCTTTTAAACGTAGGCCTGCCGAATGCCAAGGCTGAGTAATCTTGAATCGAACGCATGACGCATTATAAGACACTCCCTCCCCGTTATCTTACTTGTGCAGGATCTTGCTATCTCCCTCTACAGCCATTTTCCCATCTTTCTCTTCCTACTTCTTTCTCCTTTGCGTGTTTATGTTGGATGAACAAAAATAAGTGCTCGTCCCCAAACATTAATGTCAGTGGGCCCCGCCGGCCTCGACCGACTCAAATGTATCACTCAGAAGCTAATGTGTGATGTTCTGATGTGGCCGAACAGGTATTTTCAGAGAGAAAAAGAGAAACTGGGCAAGTAGGGATTTAAGTATGAAGTTCGGTAGTGGGTTGAGCTATGCATCTGCTTTATGTAGAAATAAATAGGACACTAAGAACTATTTTCGGCAGCATTAGGACAAAATGCCTCAAATGGATGATGGGGCAAGGCTTCAAAAATTAGATTGCTACTCCAGATACTGTAGTTGTGAGGCACTGCCTCTTGTCCACTGCACATGATGGCAATGCACAGACCAGACCCCTTAAGCGCCAACAAAAGTTGCATAGGAGGTGGGCTGCTCGGCCCATCACATATGCATTCTTTTTACGTTTTTTTAAGTGAGGGGGGGATACACTAGAGTCTCTTTTAGAAAGCTAGTGAATGACATTGAGGCTTTCAGCTCATCTTCAGAGTAATGACTCTCCATGCCCTCGAGGCCAACAAGCTAATGGTTCTGTGCCCACTTTCTCACATACAGGGTGATTGACAGTACTGGTTCTCGAATCATCAAGTGGTTCTAGGCTTATTTTGTGCTACTCTGGCATGATGGTGCCAACCTAACCAATAATGGTGGTTTTCCTTGGCACACTGTGGCATCCTTAGCATACTGGTACTTGGAGCATTGTAGGTGTTTCAGATATGAAGCCCATCTTTGGTGTAACTATACCGATACTGAAGGCATCTGTGGCATGATGATGGACACCAGTGACATAATCAGGGCTAGACTACCACTATATGACAGTTCTTTGTTTTAATAGAGGCCTTGGAGTAACAGTGGTCATTTCTGGCATATTGTTGGATTAATTCTTGCCATCCTTGATAAGCAGTTGGCATCTTCAAAATTATGGAGCCCATCCCAGGCATAATGGTTGCCCTAGCATAATGATGGGGTGTGTTAACATATTATGGGCATTACTGGCTGCTGGATATCTTCAGCATCTTGTAGCCAACAGTTGCATGGTGAAGCTCACCCCTTGAATAATGCTCTCCATATCTGGCACACTGCAGGACATAACTAGACTAATAGTTGCTCTAGCATAGTGGTGTAATCCTTGGCATATTGCTGGCATCCTTTACATTATGGAGCCTATTTCTGACACAACAGCAGCTTTGGAATTTAGAGCCAATCCTTCACATTTTGTGGTATCATTTACCGTAAATGTGGCCAACTCTGGCAAAGTTTTGGAAATTTATTGTAAATGATGGACATCTTTGGCATGTGGCATGAAGAACAAGTTACTTACCTTTGGTAACAAATTATCTGGTAGAGACTCTATATAGCTGCAGATTCCTTACCTTAGAATTCCCTGGCATCAGCTTCGAATCCGGAATTTTTCTGCTGAGCAGTAACCTGTGCGTGCCGTGGGTTGGCATCGTTCGGATCCGCGTGCATCGTCCAGCTCCACGTGCATCGTCAGCTCTGTTGGAGCCGTCTATAACATCACAGTTGAATATATAGACACCGCCTTGGCGCGCGTTCGTCAGTTTTTTTCCCACTACTTTCCACGCCAAAAGCGCAGAGTCATGGAAGAGCTAACATTTATGGATTTTATCTTTTCCACTTGACTGTTTGAAGTAAAAATTCTTTCTTGCCTTTATGAAAGACAGAAATGCCCCAAAAAATATATACATAATTATATTATATCTGTGGATTATTATATATATACAGTATATATATATATATATATATATATCCACAGAGCGGGGAGGCTTGGATGGGTGTAAGGAATCTGCAGCTAGATAGAGTCTCTACTAGATAATTCCTTACCAAAGGTAAGTAACTTGTTCATCTGATAGAGACTTCTAGCTGCAGATTCCCTACTTTAGAATAGATACTCAAGCTATAACCCACGGTGGTGGGTCTGAAGGATATATTTTTATACTAGAAAGTTCTGCAGGACTGAGCGGGAAAAATGCCCTTCTCTTCTCACCTGGCTATCAAGGCAGTAGTGTCTTGTAAACGTGTGCAAGGAAGCCCACATTGCCGACTGACAGATGTCCAACACGGGTACACCACGAGCTAATACAGTGGTAGCAGCTTTCGCTCTCGTAGAGTGAGCCCTCAAGCCCTCTGGAGGCTGCTTCTTGGCCAAAGCGTAGCAGATCTTTATACAGAGAACAATCCAGTGCGAAATGGACCGTTTCTGTACTGCCCGACCCTTCTTTGCACCAACGTACCCCACAAAGAGTTGGTCAGCCACCCAGAAGTCTTCTGTGCGGTCAAGGCAGAACGACAACGCTCTTTTTGGGTCCAGCCAATGGAGACACTCCTCTTCCTTAGAGGGATGCCGTGGTGCAAAGAAGGTGGGCAGGGTGATATTTCGACCCAGATGGAAAGGGGTCACCACTTTGGAGAGGAAAGAGGCAAGAGTTCTTACCTCTACCTTGTCAGGATATATCGTGAGATACGGCGGTTTTGAAGATAAAGCCTGCAGCTCACTCACTCTCCTGGCAGATGTAATTGCCACCAAAAAAGCTATTTAATGGTGAGCAGCCGGAGAGGACAGTTATGCAAGGGCTCAAAAGGAGCACACATTAGGAAGGTAAGAACAAGATTAAGATCCCACTGGGGCATTATGAAAGGCACAGGTGGGAACAAATGCACAAGACCTTTCAAAAATCTTTGTACTATAAGAGACTTAAACAAAGATGGTTGATCGGGCAAGCATAAGAAAGCCGATAAGGCAGCAAGATAGTCCTTAGGGGTCCCTAAGGAGGAACCCTGTTGGGCGAGAGATAGAATAAACAAAAGGATATTAGAAAGAGAAGAAGAAAGAGTACAATATGTAACAAAACGTTTCCATCGGCAGGCGTAAATCAACTTAGTAGAGGCACGTCTGGCCGCCAAAATGACATCACAGACTTTGAAAGGGAGGTCATAAACCATCAACTGTCGCCACTCAACCTCCATGCATGAAGCCGCAAAGTTGACAGGTTCGGGTAGAGAACATTCCTCTGCTGATGCGACAGAAGATCCTCCTGAAGAGGCAGGCTGACTGGAGGACGGATGCTCATTTTGAGAAGCTCTGGATACCAGACTTTCTGTGTCCAATCCGGAGCCACTAGGATTACTTGGGCCCGGTCGTTCTTGATTTTCTTGAGAACTCTGGGCAGAAGTGGTATGGGCGGAAAGGCATACAGGAGGCCTGAACTCCACTCATGACGAAAAGCGTCGCCTAGCGGTAGCCCTCTTGGAAACTCCAACGTGCAAAACTGCTGACATTGCGCGTTCTCTACGGAGGCGAACAGATTTAACCAGGGCTCACCCCACTGCTGAAAGAGTCCTTCCGCCACCTCCGGATGGAGATACCATTCGTGATCTGCTAAGCATTTTCGGCTGAGCTCGTCCGCCCTGGCATTCAGAGAACCTGCCCGGTGTTGAACCACCAGGGTTATGCCTGGTGTTCCAGCCATGTCCAGAGATGCAGAGCCTCTTGACAAAGGGTCCACAACCCCACACCGCCCTGCTTGTTGTAGTACCACATTGCAGTAGTGTTGTCTGTGAACACCTGCACTACCTTCCCTTTCACAATAGGAAGAAATGCTTTTAATGCTAGTCGGACTGCCTGAAACTCCAGTAAGTTGATATGGAGCCCAGATTCCACCGGAGACCAGTGACCTCTGATCTCCACCTCTCCCAGATGGCTGCCCCATCCCAGAAGTGAAGCATCTGTCACTACTGTGAGATCTTGTTGGGGAAGGGAGAGGAGTCTGCCTTTGACCCAATCGCAGTTCACTAACCACCACTGCAGATCCTTTGCTGTCCCCTCCGAGATCTGAACCATGTCGGTAAGATTTCCCTGATGCTATGCCCACTGGAACTTCAGGTCCCACTGCAGAGCCCTCATATACCATCTGTCATGCTTGACCAACAGGATGCAGAAAGCCATGAGTCCCAGCAGCCTCAGAGTCTGTCTCACCGAAATCCAGGATAGAGGCCGAAACATCGGTATCATAACCGGAATATCCAGAACTCGCTGTTCGGGAGGATAGGCCAGATACTGCACTGTGTCCAGAACAGCTCAGATAAAAGTGAGCTTCTGAGAGGGAGTCAGGTGTGACTTCGGCACATTGATAGTGAACCCCAGCGAGTGCAGAAGGTCCACCGTCATCTGGAGATGGGTGACGAGAACCTGGGGCGTGCAAGCCTTCAACAGCCAATTGTCAAGGTAGGGGAAGACTGAAATCCCTGACCTGCCCAGATGAGCTGCTACCACCGCCATCCCCTTTGTGAACACCCGAGGGGCACTAGTGAGACCGAAAGGGAGCACGGTAAACTGTGCTCGTGGCCCACCTTGAACCGCAGGTAACGCCTGTGAGCTGGCAGGATGGGGATATGAAAATACGGGTCCTGCAAGTCCAACGCTATCATCCAGTCTCCTTGATCTAGGGCAGACAAGACCTGAGCAAGAGTAAGCATCTTGAATTTCTCCTTCTTGAGGAAGAGATTGACGTCCCTTAAATCCAGGATAGGGCGAAGGTCCTTGTTTTTTTTGGGAATCAGAAAGTAACAGGAATAACAACCACTGCCTACTTCTGACATCGGGACCCCTTCTACAGCTCCCTTGGCCAAGAAAGCCATAACTTCCTCGCGGAGCAAAATCAGATGGTCCTCCATCAGCCGTTCCTTTGTCGGAGGGATAGAGGGAGGGAAAGTCTGGAAGGGGAGGGAGTAGCCCTTCCGTATGATCTGCAGAACCCATTTATCCGTTGTGATGGAAAGCCAGTGAGGGAGATGAAATTGAATCCTCCCTCCAAGTGGAACAGAACCATACTAGGAGGGCTTGGGTGCAGTGGAGAGGCGCTGTGTGGTGGCCGATCTCTGGCCAGACCGTCTGGGTCTGATGATACCACGACCACGCCCTCCTCCAGGATGTTGTGAAGCCTGAGGACAGTGGCTAAACTGTGGCTGGCGTGGTACTACGCCCCTTCTGAAGCCTCGAGAGGGGCGAAAAACAGACTGCTGTCGTACTGGCGCTGAAAGGTCCAAGGATCTGGCCATAGCTCGAGAATCCTTGAACCTCTCAAGTGCAGAGTCTGCCTTCTCACCAAAAAGGTGAGAACCATCACAAGGCATGTCCATCAAACTTGACTGGATATCCCCTGAAAAGCCAGTTGAACGTAGCCAGGCGTGGCGACGTAGGGCCACTGACGATGAAATCGCTCTGCCCAGCGAGTCGGTCGTGTCCAATCCACACATGATCGTAAACTTGGCTGTATCTCTCTTGTCCTTGACAGCCAGCGTGAGAGTGTCCCATACGCCCTCCGGGACCAGGGGCAGCACCTGTGCCACCGTATCCCATAAAGTATGGGGAAAACTGCCCAAAAGGCATGAGGTGTTTACGAACCTCAATGCCAGGCTGGTGGAAGAAAACATTTTCTCTCCAAGCTGGTCCAGCCTCTTTGATTCCCTATCTGGAGGAGTGGAAGGGATGGCACCACGGGAGGTAGAGGCTTGGACTACCAAGCTCTTAGGGGTGGGGTGTTGTGTCAGGAAACTAGGGTCGCTCAAAGCGGGTCTATGGCGGCGACTGACTGTCCTATTCACTGGAGCCCCTGTGCTGGGTTTGGACCATGTACCCAGATAGTCTGTTAGGGCCTCATTGAAGGGCAACATCGGCTCTGATGTAGTCACCCCAGGTTGAAGCACCTCTGTCAGGAGATTCGTCCTGACTGGCACCGTAGCCAAGTCTAGGTCCAAGACCTCAGCTGCCCTATGCACCACCATAGCATGAGAAGCTCCCTCCTCCGTAGCCACATTAGGAGGAGAGAGCATGCCAGTATCTAGAGATGTGCCCAGTCCACTGGCCTCCCCTACAGCCTCATACCAGTCCTGTTCCATGTCATATTCCAAAGGGTCCTCAGAACCCTCCCATTCCTTTCCTGTGCCTTGCTGTTCTAAATAATGCTCAGACAATGATCTGGGACCGAATCAGCGCCATCGAAGTCAGAGTCGGCGTCGTACGACGTCGCTCCGGCTCATCCAGAATGAGGATGGGGCTACCACCGGTGGGTGCCGGTGGAGGAAGCGTCGCGTCGGACCCAGTGCCGGAAGAGTTCGACTGTGAGGAACAGGCGCCGGTCCGGATCTGATATCGGATCCTGGAGTCCCCAACGGCGCCGAGGGCGAAGCCGCCAACGTCGAACCTGAAGGGGCCCCTGGTGACCTTGCGGGGCCCGAAGACCCACCCGAGCGTGCAGCCTGCTCAAAAACGAGACGCATGGCCTCGTAAAATTCCTTTATTTGAGCGGGGGTCGCTCCGGTCCGCACTCGGAACGTCGATGTTCCCTAGACACCTCGTCGGCCGACGGGCACGGCAAAGTCGAAGTCCGCTTGGACTTCTTCTTCTTGTGCCTCTTACCTGAATGTTCAGATGACCTTGAATACGAGAAAGAGGACTTGTGGCTCCAGGAGCGATGCCGTGGCCTCCTCCTACTGCGGGACCGTGACCTCCTCGGAGTCGCACCGACCGAAGACGGCTGTCGGGCCACAAGAAGCTTAAGGGATCTCTCCCTCAAGGCCTTCGGAGCCGTGGCCCGACAGTCAGAGCACGAGGTGGAATCGTGATCCTTCTCGAGGCACCAAAGGCAAACACGATGCGGGTCCATCACCGACATGTTGCGATGACACGCACCACACGGCTTGAACCCAGTCTTTCTCTAATACATGACTTCAAACAATCAAAAAAGATCTTGACAAACATCGAAGAAAGGATAGCTCTAGTATGGATCTGCACTTAATCGGCGCGGAAGGAAAAGAACTGACGTACGTGCGCCAAGGCGGCGTCTATATAGACAACCGTGATGTCATAGACGGCTCCAGCGAAGCTGACAACGCATGCGGAGCCAGACGACGCACACGGATCCGAACGACGCCACCCGACGGCACGTGCAGGGTTCTGCTCAGGTGGAAAATTCCAGATTCAAAGCTGACACCAGGGAATTCTAAAGTGAGGAATCTGCAGCTAGAAGTCTCTATCAGATACATCCGGAAGTGGGCACATAAAGTAAATTGTGTCACTGTATCGCACTATATACATGCATACTGAAAGAAAATCACAAGTGAGGTGATTATTTGTAAAAAAAATAAAAAATGAAAAACTACAAATATTTCAGAACAATAGGTGTTTTCTTCAAAAGACGTGCTTTTGTGTGTAGGAGGGAAAATTGTTTACCTGCAATCTTATTTATGTTATGCTATTGCTCTTTATAGAGCGCAAATTCACTGATTTCGTGGTGCTTACACACAATACTTCTTCAGCTGAGAGACAGAAGAAATTATCACTTGTTATCAGAGACATGTCTAAAGAGCCAAGTTTTTAGCAGGTTATGAAACGTATAAAAATCAATTTCCTTCTGGACCTTTTCTGGTTGGGCATTCCCAGTGACAGGGCCCATCACTGAAAATTCCAGCCCGATCTATATTTACAGAATTTTATGCCCACAAGTTGATTTGACTAAGTTTGTCTCAGATTCCAAATGTGTTTGTATTTTTAATTCTTTCTGACCCAAATTTAGGGGCAATCCCATTCATACTTTTAAATACCACGAAACACACCTTAAATTGGATTCCTTCCTTTATTGGAAGCTAGTGCCATTTTTCAAAATAAGGGAGTGACATGGGTGTGTCGAGGAAGAAGAAATATCAGCATTGTGGCCTTGTTCTGAATAACATGAAGTTTATGCCGCACAGCATTTGATAATACTGCATACACAGAGTTAGAGTAGTCAAGCTTAGCCGTAACAGCTGCTGTTAACTATTAATTTACACCTCAACAGACAGCAAGGGTGCAATTTTACTCAGCATTTTTAATAGGAAAAGGCATTTACACTCTTGCACCTACCTGGGTAATGTTTCCATCAATCACAACCCCACAACTCTACAGATGTTTTATGAGCTGGGGCTGGCCCGAGTTCAGTTGGCCAGTAAAGGTTATTCCAAAGACTGGTTCTGTTGTTCAGCAAGACTATTTCAGTCTTATCTGTGTTCATTTGCATTTCATTGGTTGTCACCCAGCCAGCTATGGCTCTCATGGTACATTTGAAAAAGATGAGGGAGTATCCGCTACTGTCGTGAGGGCCCTTTTAGTACCTGGGTTGGGCACCCCTGTCGTAGCTTAGTTTCACAGCCTGTGTTTACCTTTGTAAACATTTTTATTCATATTTTAGCGAGCCTGCATTTAGCATTTCCTTGTACATATTTTATCAGCTAGGAAGTCAGAGTTCATGCTGCACATTTTATCTGCCTTGTACCACGTGCTATCTGAACTCCTTGTCCAAAGCTTGTACATTATATACTAGTTCCTGTTGTCAGCCCAGGAGCCAGCTTCTATCTCCGAGACACACCATTACATCAGAAATGCTGTTCAAACAATGTATAGGCATTATATAAACTACACTTAGGCCCAAGGAGGGTAGAGGGCATTCCGGTCATAATCATCCTGGGACGCATGCTAACCGACAGACAGCTTTACTGATGCTGGTACTGACTTCTCAGCCTCCGAGAGCATTGCCATCCACAAATCTGGCAGACCCTTGCTATTTGATTCCGGTATGGGCCGGGGCTAATCCCTTCAGTCAGGCCAGGTAGAGGGTTATAACCACTATGCTGTCAGATCTAGACATAGGGTTTTGGTAGGTACCTCTAGGTTAGCTAGAAACACAACATGGTGGGGGTTGTTTATCTTATTTACTTTGGCTGCAATATTAGTTATCTTGCTCTGTTTCATCTGCTTAATTATTGAAGCACATTCTTTTTAAATCAGAAGGTGACTGCTTCAATAAACACATTGAAATCTAATTCACATCTTGTGTCTCGCCTTAGCATGCGTGAGTAACTGAGTGAAATGTGTACGATCTGTTTCCACGACTTCCCTGATGAATCAGAGTGTCATGCTGAGGTTGCCGTAACCGCCTTTTTATCCCAAACAGGACTGGTGGTTTGGGTGAGGCACTGTGAGCTAGCCAGAAGTTAGGATGACAGCTACCAAGCGGCGTGGGGTGCACTCAGTCTCCCAGGCACGGTGGTGCTGCTGACCTAAACACGGAGTCCTACTATCAAAGTAGGAACTGCATAATACTACATGAAACAGCAACTGGGAATCATCAGTATATTTATATACTAACGAAATGAAGCTGTCAGTGCCTGTATTAAAGGCTTAGGGGGTCATTCTGACCCTGGCGGCAGGGTCGGCGGTAGCACCGCCAACAGGCTGGCGGTGCTCCGCCGGGCATTCTGACCGCAGCGGTACAGCCGCGGCCAGAAGCGGAAAGCCGGCGGTGTACCGCCGACTTTCCGCTGCCCATGGGAATCCGCCATGGCGGCGCAGCTTGCTGCGCCGCCATGGGGATTCTGACACCCCATACCGCCATCCTGTTCCTGGCGGTTCGCCCGCCAGGAACAGGATGGCGGTATGGGGTGTCGTGGGGCCCCCGTAAGAAGGCCCCACAAAGAATTTCAGTGTCTGCTTTGCAGACACTTAAATTCGCGACGGGTGCAACTGCACCCGTCGCACCTTCCCACTCCGCCGGCTCCATTCGGAGCCGGCTTCCTCGTGGGAAGGGTGTTTCCCACTGGGCTGGCGGGCGGACTTTTGGCGGTCGCCCGCCAGCCCAGTGGGAAACCCAGAATGACCGCCGCCCCTTAATGTACTGACTGAATAACTGTAGTTCTATGCCATATGTTTCTGCCTGAATTGATAAACAGTAGAATATCCCTTCGAGCACGTGAGATCCCTGGAAGATAGAATGCCACCTTTCAAAAAAAATATTTCCCATTTGTTTCATTTTGCCAATCTGCAATGGCCAGCTGCTGGTAGTTGAAAATAATTTGCATAAAATAGTCAATATTCTTTGGTACCAAAAGCAAATATCCTCTGTTATCTCTGATAGTAAAGAGAAGTTATTTGGAAAGCTGTCAAATATAATGTAAATGATTTCTTCATGTGTTTGCTGTTTTAGTTTACATTTAAAATGGAAAAATACTGGATTTCACTGCTTTTCTAGTTTTCAAACTACACAGACTTAAAAATACAGGCCATACCAGAAATAAAATAAAAGGTGGCAATCTGACAGGAACACCATTTTTCAAATGAATTTTAATTTAAAAAAAATGCTTATATGAGCCAGCGTTTTGTAAATATCATTTAATCTGGGTAAAAAAACAATTCCAATAAGACAAATTAAAACTACAGTTTATTTGGTTGAAACTACGAAGGAATGGAACTCTTTTTTAGAATCCCAAATAAAGTGAAAATGGAGTTTCTAATAGTCTGAGCACACCTTTTTTCAAACATTTTTATCAACATTATGGCAATACTGATTTTAGGAGACAGGATCATAACCCGTACACCAGTCCCATAAAGGGATATCAGTGTCATAACACCACTACCGTGGCTTATAGGAGGGGCTTTAATTGTGTTCTGACCTAGACCGTTCCTTCCTGCAACATTTAATGCTCAGGCTGGCTGCAACATTGAAAGCAAGTTTATTTTAGCCGTTTTTGTAATCCAAACACGAGGGTATATTCATTTTTCTCCTTTCCACATCAATTACACATCCGCATGGACAGACTAGTTGGAACAGGCTCCTTACGTCCTTCTGTTGTACACATTGACTATCTGGGCCGCACACACTCAGATCACAATCCGCAATACATGCAGCTTGCATGGGACGTTAAACAACCCCAGCCCCTCGTTCTCACCTCATGCCTAAAGACAGCAACACTGGTGGACCCCCTTCCGCGTCTCTCTCAGTTCTGCCATTGCGGACTACGCTGAACACAACAATGACACCGCCTCCGCCAAATTAATAGGTTGGGAATCAATCATTCAAAGTGACGAATCGCGGACATTTTTGGGGACACAATGGAATATGCGGCAAAACCTCAGTTGAGATATTTTTAGTATTGAACACAAGCTCTTAGATTACGAGAAGCAGGCGATAAATAAGTCCCACCAATACACACCAACTAGTGGACGCACAGGGTGAGCACACTGAGTTGATGGAGAGACTGCGCTGTCAAATGATGCCGATCATTCAGCAGGTAAAGCCAGCCAGTTTCTGTCTTGGCTTTTCCGAAAGGACCAGCCCAGGCAACCCATTATGGGGATACTGTCTGCCACGGGTACATTATTATACACTCAACAAGCCGTAGATGACGCCTTAACACACCACGACACGCCCTTATACCAATCAGTTTCTGGCGCACGTCCTAAAGACTTCGATTCCGTCTTTTCCACGATATCGATGCCCTGCATTACCCCAGTAACATGCAGAATTACATGGACCTGTGACTCAGTTTGAGATCCAAGAGGCAATTAGAGCACTAGCAACAGGCATGTCCCTGGGCCCTGATAGTCTGCCTGCTGAATTTGATAGGGCGTATGGGCCTCTTCTTGCTACATGCCTACTAGCGATGTATGAAGCACTCCTCTCAAAAATAGTCTTCCTATCTTCCAATGGGAGGCAACCCTTATTTCCCTTCCTAAACCGAAACAAAGACACAACTTTATTGGGATTTTACAGACCCATGGCCCTGCTCAACATGGATTACAAGGTTTTACCCAAGATACTTGCAGACTGATTGGCACCGTTAATCCCGACCTTAGTCCACTCGGCCAAAACGGATTCATTCCGACCCGCAACACTTCCCTAAATTTGTGCCGCTTTTTTCGAGTCATGACCCACTCTCTGCAGCAATGGCATCGAGCCGGATGCATTGTTTTAGACCTGGAGAAAGCCTTTGACTCATTGGAATGAAACTACCTCTTTAATACACTGCTTTGCTATGAAATTGGACACCAATTTCTCCAATTAGTGAAACTGTTTTATAACCGTTGATTAGAGTCAAAGCGGGTTCCCTTATCTCAGATCCCAGTAACATACACAGAGGCACCCGCTGTCCCCTTTACTTTTTTCCTGGGCACTCGAGCCCCTAGCGATTGCACTTCAGGAGTGAGGAGGACAGTGGGACATACCATTAGGGGACGAGACCCACATTATATCACTATACAGCAAAAATGTATTATTCTTATCTCAGAGATATGTACATCATCCGTGCCACGCTATCCTTAACACTCAATATATTTGCCTCCCTTTTGGCATTGAGGGTTAATAAGACCAAGTCTTGCTTGTTCTCTTTCATGCCTGATGTCTCTAACCAAAATTTTCTTCTTAATGGTGTGCAGATGGATTGTCAGCCTAGCACTTTCCGTTACCTAGGTGTACGTGTATGTCAGCTCCCGGCGGACCTCATTGATGGCAACATTACCCGAGCTGTTACGTAACTAAAATCCCAAATGTCCTTTTGATGCGCACTAACATTGTCTGCTGTGGTGCGGGTGGCGCTCCTAAAAAGGGTGGTCCTACCCTGCTACTGAATTATTTTGCTAATCTACCTCTGTACATTCCAGTGGCATTCTTTAGCTCCTTTAATAGAAAGGTAAGGGAATTCATCTGGAACAGGTGTAGGGTGGCATTGGTGAAGCTATGCTCACCCACAGATCAGGGCGGATTCGCTATGTCACAGTTCAGGCAGTATTATCTTGCTTCACAAATCCAGGAGATTGCAAAGTGGTTGTCAGGCCTGCATCTGGAGGACACAGCTATGAACCTACTCACATGGAGCTTACCCAGTACCCTACATCTGATCCATTCCTGTGCCTGAGCAAAAACTTCCAATTCCTTACTACGGGGAGTGGCATATTGCTGCTGTTGAAGGTGTTTCCAACTCACTCGACTTGTTACCCCTTACGCACTGGCATTTCTGATACTTGGAACAACTATGAGTGGCAGATTCACCTTGGCAGGCGAACTGGTCACATGGCATGCCACTGGCATTCATATCCTCAGAGACCTATATAACGGAGGGCATCCCTAGTAACATATGAGACACTAATGGAGGAAGACGGCTTACCCCCTGGCCAAGCCTTGTTATATAACTCAATCGCATTCTTAGGTCACATATGGGGCAACATGATCCATGAACCTCCGGGTTTGCCGACTCGTTGCAGACTTACACTGCCCTGTGACTCACCACTTTACAAAGGCGCTGGCAGACTGATTTGACACACCCCTGTACAGATAAGAAATGGGATTCCTTGTTGGAAACCCGATGTATGTAGTGCGTTAATGCCCGATTTAAGCTCATTCAATTCTATATCATACATAGGGCTTACTTTACTCCTGGTGAAATGAATTGTTACTACAATCGAACAGATGCCACTTGTCCTCGCTTTCATTAGCTGGATGCTGATATGCTCCTTATGCTGTTGGCTTGCCTTCATTTACACAGTTACTGTTTGGGTTTCATGTCCCATTTATCCACATGCATTGGGCGCTCGGATCTACACACATGGGAAATATGCATCCTGCGGTCTATATCGCAGCCACAAGACAAGCTACTTCTCGTTTCCTAGATTTAGGGTTATTAGTAGCCGAACGCCTTATTACTTGCAGGTGGAAGTCACCTGAACATCCGCCATTGGAAGCCTGGATGCACTCACTGCTCAACTGGGAACCAGCCAAGAGTGTTGTCCTGCATAGTGAAAGACACCCTTGCATTATGTAACTATTCTATTGCTATTTACTAGGATACCATTCTTACTGAGTTTCAGATGATTGCTCACCACGATGCTGACAGCAGCATAGAATTATTCTAGGAAGGCTCAGTTAACATACATACTAATATTATCTATTCACCATTAAACACCTACGGTTGTCGGAGAACAGAATAGAATAAACATTTATAAAGCACCCAAGGGAGCATCTTGGAGCTAAGCCGAGAATGAATGGAAGGAAGGACAATGGAAGAGAAAAGTAAGGCTAGCAAATAAGGGATTGACACAAATCTTTAGGGGCATTGAAGATCTAAGGTGAGCTGTTTTCTGTAGCATGCTTCTGACTCAGCACATGTCAATGATAAAGGAAGGCAATTCCAGGTGCGTGAACTTAGCACTGCAAAGGATTTACCCCCTGTGGTTCTAAGTCTGTACCTGGGGGGCTTTAGAAGGTAAGCTGATGAGGATCTTAAGAGTTCGATGTGGGGTATAATGGAAAAAACGTTCAATAATGTACTTAGGAACTTGGGCTCTGTAGGCTCTGAAAGTGAGTAACAAAATCTGACGAGACCCCTCATGGGCATATTCCTCCAAGATCCTGAATATGTACAAACAAGGGTATGATCATAAGAACTTTGGTACTTGTCTTTTGGGTGTGGGACATGGGATTGGTACACAGTCATGTGGTCTAATGTTCTGTAGTTTTTGTGTAGTTTACTTTTGTATATTTATCTCTAAAAATGAAACTGTTTGTACATTTTTGATGACAGACTCGTCAGCCTTAAGAGTGGGTCAAGGTCCAGATCTCCTGTCATTTCTTGCAGAGCATTACTGAATCATATGAGACAATTAGGAACCAATATTTAGACTTACTTCTCTTCTTAATGCCCCATTGGCGGCTCATCTCGGCCAATGGGGCCGCTATGTTGTCTGTTCATGAAGCTACCCACTATCAATTATTTGATATTACGTCCATAATTGTGAATTATCCTGACAGTCGCCTACACTATTTTTGTATCATATAATGAAAAACCAATAAACAGATTCAAACAAAACAATTGGTGTTACAACACCACAGCATACATCAGTCCAACAAAAGCTCCAGAACAAGCACTCAATCTCGCATATGTAATCCCTCATAGTAGTGCAGACTTGGAATATAAAGCTGAACTTAGAGTGGTAAGTATTGGCCATCAGGGATGAGGGAAAATGGACAACCTATCTGGGGGTGTGTAAGGAAATGGCTCCCTGTTGCAATTACCCCCCACTTTGTGCCTGATACGGATGCTGACTTGACTGAGAAGTGTGCTGGGACCCTGCTAACCAGGCCCCAGCACCAGTGTTCTTTCACCTAAAATGTACCATTGTCTCCACAATTGGCACAACCCTGGCACCCAGGTAAGACCCTTGTAACTGGTACCCCTGGTACCAAGGGCCCTGATGCCAGGGAAGGTTTCTAAGGGCTGCAGCATGTCTTATGCCACCCTAGGGACCCCTCACTCAGCACAGACACACTGCTTGCCAGCTTGTGTGTGCTGGTGGGGAGAAAAATGACTAAGTCGACATGGCACTCCCCTCAGGGTGCCATGCCAACCTCACACTGCCTATGGCATAGGTAAGTCACCCCTCTAGCAGGCCTTACAGCCCTAAGGCAGGGTGCACTATACCACAGGTGAGGGCATAGGTGCATGAGCACTGTGCCCCTACAGCGTCTAAGAAAAACCTTAGACATTATAAGTGCAGGGTAGCCATAAGAGTATATGGTCTGGGAGTCTGTCAAAAACGAACTCCACAGCTCCATAATGGCTACATTGAATACTGGAAAGTTTGGTATCAAACTTCTCAGAATAATAAACCCACACTGATGCAGGTGTTGGATTTATTAAAAAATGCACACAGAGGGCATCTTAGAGATGCCCCCTGTATTTTACTCAATCCTTCAGTGCAGGACTGACTGGTCTGTGCCAGCCTGCTGCTGAGAGACGAGTTTCTGACCCCATGTGGTGAGGGCCTTTGTGCTCTCTGAGGACAGAAACAAAAGCCTGCTCTGGGTGGAGGTGCTTCACACCTCCCCCTGCAGGAACTGTAACACCTAGCAGTGAGCCTCAAAGGCTCAGGCTTCGTGTTACAGTGCCCCAGGGCACTCCAGCTAGTGGAGATGCCCGCCCCCTGGACACAGCCCCCACTTTTGGCGGCAAGTCCAGGGG
This sequence comes from Pleurodeles waltl, assembly GCF_031143425.1. NCBI lineage: Eukaryota > Metazoa > Chordata > Amphibia > Caudata > Salamandridae > Pleurodeles > Pleurodeles waltl. Next base: position 250,899,820 of record NC_090449.1, on the reverse strand, counting down.
AGATAATGAGAAAAACAAGGAGGAGTCACTCACCAGTCAGGACAGCCCCTAAGGTGTCCTGAGCTGAGGTGACCCCTCCCTTTAGAAATCCTCCATCTTGATTTTGGAGGATTCCCCCAATAGGAATAGGGATGTGCCCCCCTCCCCTCAGGGAGGAGGCACAAAGAGGGTGTAGCCACCCTCAAGGACAGTAGCCATTGGCTACTGCCCTCCCAGAACTAAACACCCCCCTAAATTCAGTATTTAGGGGCTCCCCAGAACCTTGGAAACTAGATTCCTGCAACCTGAAGACAAAGAAGGACTGCTGACCTGAAGCCCTGCAGAGAAGACGGAGACACCAACTGCTTTGGCCCAAGCCCAACCGGCCTGTCTCCCCACTTCGAGAAAAACTGCAACAGCGACGCGTTCCACAGGGTCCAGCGACCTCTGAAGCCTCAGAGGACTACCCTGCATCTAAAAAGACCAAGAACTCCCGAGGACAGCGGCTCTGCTCCAAAGAAGAAACATCTTTGCAACAAAGAAGCAACTTTTAAAGACCACACGTTTCCCGCCGGAAGCGTGAGACTTTGCACTCTGCACCCGACGCCCCTGGCTCGACCTGCGGAGAAACAACACTACAGGGAGGACTCCCCGGCGACTGCGACCCTGTGGGTAGCCAGAGTTGACCCCCCTGAACACCCCCAGCGACGCCTGCAGAGGGAATCCAGAGGCTCCCCCTGACCGCGACTGCCTGCTTCTAAGAACCCGACGCCTGGTAAAGACACTGCACCCGCAGCCCCCAGGACCTGAAGGATCCGACCTCCAGTGCAGAAGCGACCCCCAGGTTGCCCTCTCCCTTGCCCAGGTGGTGGCTACCCTGAGGAGCCCCCCCTTGCCTGCCTGCTTCGCTGAAGAGACCCCTGGGTCTCCCATTGAACTCCATTGCAAGCCCGATGCCTGTTTGCACTCTGCACCCGGCCGCCCCGTGCCGCTGAGGGTGTACTTTTTGTGCTAACTTGTGTCCCCCCTGGTGCCCTACAAAACCCCCCTGGTCTGCCCTCCGAAGACGCGGGTACTTACCTGCTGGCAGACTGGAACCGGGGCACCCCCTTCTCCATTGAAGCCTATGCGTTTTGGGCACCACTTTGACCTCTGCACCTGACCGGCCCTGAGCTGCTGGTGTGGTAACTTTGGGGTTGCCCTGAACCCCCAACGGTGGGCTACCTTGGACCCAACTTTAAACCCTGTAGGTGGATTACTTGCCTGCAAAACTAACAAACACTTACCTCCCCCAGGAACTGTTGAAAATTGCACTGGGTCTAGTTTTAAAATAGCTTATTACCATTTTTGTGAAAACTGTACATGCTATTTTGCTGATTCAAAATTCCTAAAGTACCTAAGTGAAATACCTTTCATTTGAAGTATTACTTGTAAATCTTGAAACTGTGGTTCTTAAAATAAACTAAGACAAGATATCTTTCTATACAAAAACCTATTGGCCTGGAATTGTCTTTGAGTGTGTGTTCCTCATTTATTGCCTGTGTGTGTACAACAAATGCTTAACACTACCCTCTGATAAGCCTACTGCTCGACCACACTACCACAATATAGAGCATTAGAATTATCTCTTTTTGCCACTATCTTACCTCTAAGGGGAACCCTTGGACTCTGTGCATGCTATTTCTTACTTTGAAATAGTACATACAGAGCCAACTTCCTACATTGGTGGATCAGCGGTGGGGTACAAGACTTTGTATTTGCTGGACTACTCAGCCAATACCTGATCACACAACTAAATTCCAAAAATTGTCATTAGAAACTGATTTTTGAAATTTGAGCTATTTTTTTTAAAGTTTTAAAAGTCCTGCTAGGGCCTTGTGTTAGTCCCTGTTAGCATTTCTTTTAGAGTTTAAAAGTTTTGTAAAAGTTTGAATAAAGTTCTAGAGATAGTTTTAGATTCTTAAAAAATATTCCAACTTTTAGAAACAAAATGTCTACTACAGAAGAGATAGTGATGGAACTCAACCTCACCCCTTACCTGCATCTTAGGATGTCAGAGTTAAGGTCTCTCTGTAAAATCATAAAGATAAAAACTGGTTCAAACCCTACCAAAGTACAGCTCCAGGAGCTCTTGGCAGAGTTTGCTAAAAACAACCCCTCTGATGATGGCATCACAGAGGGTGACACTAGTGATGTGGAGGATCTCCCACCTCCAGTCCTAGATAGGGAGCACAGGGTTTCTCCAACCCTGACTCCAGAAGTGATAGTCAGAGATGTTGCTTCTCTCACAGGAGAGTCCAGCAACTCTAGAAGCATCGAGGGCAGCCTCTATGAAGAGGACATCCTGTTAGCCAGGATGGCCAAAAGATTGGCTTTGGAGAAACAGCTCCTAGCCATAGAAAGGGAAAGAAAAGAGATGGGTTTAGCTCCAATCAATGGTAGCAGCAACATAAATAGGGTCAGAGATTCTCCTGACATGTTGAAAATCCCTAAAGGGATTGTAACTAAATATGAAGATGGTGATGACATCACCAAATGGTTCACAGCTTTTGAGAGGGCTTGTGCAACCAGAAAAGTAAACAGATCTCACTGGGGAGCTCTCCTTTGGGAAATGTTCACTGGAAAGTGTAGGGATAGACTCCTCACACTCTCTGGAAAAGATGCAGAATCCTATGACCTCATGAAGGCTACCCTGATTGAGGGCTTTGGATTCTCAACTGAGGAGTACAGGATTAGGCTGAGGGGGGCTCAAAAATCCTCGAGCCAGACTTGGGTTGATTTTGTAGACTACTCAGTGAAAACACTGGATGGTTGGGTAACTGGAAATGAAGTGCATGACTATGTTGGGCTTTATAATTTGTTTATGAAAGAACACATTTTAAGTAACTGCTTCAATGAAAAGTTGCATCAGTATCTGGTAGACCTAGGTCCAATTTCTCCCCAAGAATTGGGAAAGAAGGCAGACCACTGGGTCAAGACTAGGGTAACCAAAACTTCCACTGGGGGGTGACCAAAAGAAAGGGGTTACAAAGCCTCCCCAGGAGAAAGTGGGTGACACTAGAAACAAAGAGAAAGAGTCCTCTGTAGGCCCCCAAAAACTAGACCAGGTGGGTGGGCCCCAAGACACAACCCAAAACAAAGGTGGGTACCAGGGTAAGAACTGGGATGCCACTAAGGCATGGTGCCAAAACTGTAGACAGACAGGGCACCACACCAAGGACACTTCTTGTCCCAAAAACAATCCCCCTAGCAAAATCCCAGGGGTGACCAGTGTAGCTATTGGGGATGACTCCTCAGATGAGGAGGACTTCATAGCCTTCAACTGGAAAAAGGGCCCCACAGGTGAGCTGGAGATTCCAGAGGGAAGTAGACACTTCCACCACCTACTGGTGAATGGAATCCCAGCCACTGCCCTGAGAGCCGCTTGTGCCAGTCACACTATTGTGCATGACAGGCTGGTGTTCTCAAACCAGTACATCCCAGGTGAGACTGCCAGAGTAAGAGTTAGCCCAGACAGGGTCACTAATAGGCCTGTGGCTTTTGTGCCCATAGAAGTTGGTGGGACTTTTAGCTGGAGAAGGGTGGTAGTCAGTACAGCCCTCCCCCTTGATTGTCTCCTTGGAAATGACTACCCAGAGGTTAGTCAGAGCCCAAGGGAGAAACTGGTCCAGTGCCAGCCCTCTCCCAAGGATTCTGGAGGTGCTACCCCTGCAGTTACTGCAAGTAGGCCCCAGAAGAAAAAGAAAGGAAAACAGAGTACGAAGGGTGGACAACCTTTAGCCAAGGTTCCAGCAAGCCATAGAGATTCTGCTCCAGTAGGGGAGACCTCTGAAAGTAAAGTGGCACTGGTAAGGTCCAACCTGACCCACAAGAAGTCCTGGCTAGTCAGGCAACTGTTAAACCTGAGTGGGTGGCCCCTCAGTTAACAGAAGAGAGAGTGGAAGAAGGGTGTTTACTACAAGATGTAGTAACGCCCCACTCTAACACAGCAGACAGGCACCCTGAACCCAAAGAAGCCTGTAATTTAGCTCCTTCCCTTGTAGGTGAAGAGCTAAAGGTGTGGTTCTGGGCACTTACAGCTGTCAGTGGCCTCTGCTGGGTGTTAGCCTTTATGGCTGCACTATCCTTGGCATGGTGGTCTGACCCCATGCCAAATAGCAAGTTAGGCCCCCTGACCCTGTTGGTCATGGTGGGGTTACTCCAGCTCTGGGTAACCTCTTTGGGTAAGCTAGGGGTGACCCTGGCTAAGATAAGATTAGCAGAGGTGGATACCTCTAACCCCAAAATAGAGAGAATGGGTGAAGACATTAAAAACACAGACAAGAGGCAATTCAGACTAGGTCCTATCACTGTGGAAGTGGGTCAGTTCCCCAGAGGGAATGACCTGAACAGGAGGATGTAAGGCAGAGTAGGCCCTGCAACAAACCAGCCTATTTCCTCTACTCTTCCTCGCCTGACAGACTAGGAAGACTCTCCCAGCTTTGGCTGGGTCTCCTGGCCTGTGGGCTGGGGGGGGGGGGGGCTTGTGTAAGGAAATGGCTCCCTGTTGCAATTACCCCCCACTTTTTGCCTGATACTGATGCTGCCTTGACTGAGAAGTGTGCTGGGACCCTGCTAACCAGGCCCCAGCACCAGTGTTCTTTCACCTAAAATGTACCATTGTCTCAACAACTGGCACAACCCTGGCACCCAAGTAAGACCCTTGTAACTGGTACCCCTGGTACCAAGGGCCCTGATGCCAGGGAAGGTTTCTAAGGGCTGCAGCATGTCTCATGCCACCCTAGGGACCCCTCACTCAGCACAGACACACTGCTTGCCAGCTTGTGTGTGCTGGTGGGTAGAAAAATGACTAAGTCGACATGGCATTCCCCTCAGGGTGCCATGCCAACCTCACAGTGCCTATGGCATAGGTAAGTCACCCCTCTAGCAGGCCTTACAGCCCTAAGGCAGGGTGCACTATACCACAGGTGAGGGCATAGGTGCATGAGCACTATGCCCCTACACTGTCTAAGAAAAACCTTAGACATTATAAGTGCAGGGTAGCCATAAGAGTATATGGTCTGGGAGTCTGTCAAAAACGAACTCCACAGCTCCATAATGGCTACACTGAATACTGGAAAGTTTGGTATCAAACTTCTCAGAATAATAAACCCATACTGATGCCAGTGTTGGATTTATTAAAAAATGCACACAGAGGGCATCTTAGAGATGCCCCCTGTATTTTACCCAATCTTTCAGTGCAGGACTGACTGGTCTGTGCAAGCCTGCTGCTGAGAGACGAGTTTCTGACCCCATGTGGTGAGGGCCTTTGTGCTCTCTGAGGACAGAAACAAAAGCCTGCTCTGGGTGGAGGTGCTTCACACCTCCCCCCTGCAGGAACTGTAACACCTAGCAGTGAGCTTCAAAGGCTCAGGCTTCATGTTACAATGCCCCAGGGCACTCCAGCTAGTGGAGATGCCCGCCCCCTGGACACAGCCCCCACTTTTGGCGGCAAGTCCAGGGGAGATAATGAGAAAAATAAGGAGGAGTCACCCACCAGTCAGGACAGCCCCTAAGGTGTCCTGAGCTGAGGTGAATCCCTGCCTTTAGAAATCCTCCATCTTGATTTTGGAGGATTCCCCCAATAAGAATAGGGATGTGCCCCCCTCCCTTCAGGGAGGAGGCACAAAGAGGGTGTAGCCACCCTCAAGGACAGTAACCATTGGCTACTGCCCTCCCAGACCTAAACACACCCCTAAATTCAGTATTTAGGGGCTTCCCAGAACCTAGGAAACTAGATTCCTGCAACCTGAAGACAAAGAAGGACTGCTGACCTGAAGCCCTGCAGACAGAAAAACTGCAACAGCGATGCATTCCACAGGGTCCAGTGACCTCTGAAGCCTCAGAGGACTACCCTGCATCTAAAAGGACCAAGAACTCCCGATGACAGCGGCTCTGCTCCAAAGAAGAAACATCTTTGCAACAAAGAAGCAACTTTTAAAAACCACACGTTTCCCGCCGGAAGCGTGAGACTTTCCACTGTGCACCCGACGCCCCCGGCTCGACCTGCGGAGAAACAACACTACAGGGAGGACTCCCCGGCGACTGCGACCCTGTGAGTAGTCAGAGTTGACCCCCCTATGCACCCCCAGCGACGCCTGCAGAGGGAATCCAGAGGCTCCCCCTGACCGCGACTGCCTGCTTCTAAGAACCCGATGCCTGGTAAAGGCAATGCACTCGCAGCCCCCAGGACCTGAAGGATCCGACGTCCAGTACAGAAGCGACCCGCAGGTGGCCCTCTCCCTTGCCCAGGTGGTGGCTACCCTGAGGAGCCCCCCTCTTGCCTGCCTGCTTCGCTGAAGAGACTGCTGGGTCTCCAATTGAACTCCATTGCAAACCTGATGCCTGTTTGCACTCTGCATCCGGCCGCCCCGTGCCACTGAGGGTGTACTTTTTGTGCTAACTTGTATCCCCCCGGTGCCCTACAAGACCCCTCTGGTCTGCCCTCCGAAGACGCGGGTACTTACCTGCTGGCAGACTGGAACCGGGGCACCCCCTTCTCCATTGAAGCCTATGCGTTTTGGGCACCACTTTGACCTCTGCACCTGACCGGCCCTGAGCTGCTGGTGTGGTAACTTTGGGGTTGCCCTGAACCCCCAACGGTGGGCTACCTTGGACCCAACTTTGAACCCTGTAGGTGGTTTACTTGCCTGCAAAACTAACAAACACTTACCTCCCCCAGGAACTGTTGAAAATTGCACTGGATCTAGTTTTAAAATAGCTTATTGCCATTTTTGTGAAAACTGTACATGCTATTTTGCTGATTCAAAGTTCCTAAAGTACCTAAGTGAAATACCTTTCATTTGAAGTATTACTTGTAAATCTTGAACCTGTGGTTCTTAAAATAAACTAAGAAAATATATTTTTCTATACAAAAACCTATTGGCCTGGAATTGTCTTGGAGTGTGTGTTCCTCATTTATTGCCTGTGTGTGTACAACAAATGCTTAACACTACCCTCTAATAAGCCTACTGCTCGACCACACTACCACAAAACAGAGCATTAGAATTATCTCTTTTTGCCACTATCTTACCTCTAAGGGGAACCCTTGGACTCTGTGCATGCTATTTCTTACTTTGAAATAGTACATACAGAGCCAACTTCCTACAGGGTGATGCCATGAAGAGTAGCTAAACGACTAGAAGCATCCAGTGAGGGCAAAGGAGGGCGGCGGGTCATCAGGCAAATCTGATTAAGAGAATGGGGAATCCCTCTGGGTTGGGCATTGTAAGCTGTGTTCATGTGCAGGCCGCAGTACATCGGATTAGTCTTCTTCTGTGGAAACATCATCTGAGATTGTGATTAGCCGACTGTTGTCGTCAACCTGGGGCAATCCTGTAGGATCATGTACCATGCATGTGTGTGGTCAGGCCTCCATAGCCCTTTCTGCACTTTAGTGTGAAGCATTGCACCAGCAAATGAAGCTCATGTAGACAAGTTCCTCTCCCCATTGAAGTGTGGGTCCCTTAGGCGAAGAACAAAGGCCAGAACAAAGCTAGCTGATGTCGGGCAAGGATTAGGGATAGGTCAGTGAATTTCAATGTGATAATGTTGGCTTTAGAGCCTTTTGTGTTAACAAAGCAGTGTGCTTCGGTGCGAAGCGTACTCCGGTGGCATTCCCTCCCATCTGTAATGTCTTCAATAAGCCGTACTCTTTAGTTGCATCACTAGACAGTAAAGTTTCACGTCTGGGATTGCTAGGCCTCCATCATCAGTATGGTTTTGGAATTTGGACAACACCAGATTTCGATGCCCAATACACCAAATGAGGTGAAGCAAGAGGCTATCCATCTTGTGAAATATGGAGTCCAGGAGTCAAATTGGTAATGCTGTGAAGTAGTATAAAAGGTGGCGAAGGAAACCTTAGACAGTGCGATCCTGCCTGCTAAAGATTAAGGGAGGATCAACCAGAATTTTATAGAGGTTCGAAGGGATGTTAATGCCAATCGCAAGTTACTCTGAAGCACATCAGCCACTGTATGGTAGATTAGGACACAAGATATCGAAATGTGTGGTCCCAGCAGAGACCATACCCTACCTCTTGTGGTATAGTAGCTGAGTCAGGAGCTTGGAGCGGAAAAGCATTTGATTTATCCCAGTTTACTCAAAGTCCTAATAAACAGCCATATTCATCTAGGGGGTGGCAGACACCCTCTACAACCGAGCATTCCCCTCAAAGCTATAATAGGTCATCTGCATACAGGGATATGTAGGGGGAGGCCATTGATTTTGAGTACTCAATAGTACTGGCTGGTGCAGATTCTCAAGGCCAGTGGTTCTCTAGCCAATGTGAAAAGCACCGGGGAGAAAGGGATAGTCTGAGCACACCTTTAAGAAATTCTAAGGTAGCCAGCCTTGCTATCATGAAGTACAGGGTTTGTGAGGCGGTTTGATTTGGTGGAAATACAGTGGAAGGATTATGCTTTACAGACTTTTTGTCTACACCTCTGTAAACAATGTGGATGTAGGAAGGTTGTTTATGGATTGAGAGAGAATACCCATAACAGAGAACCAGGTAAGCAACATTTCTTTGTCTGGCAAGGGATTTTCTTTAATATCCATAAGCAGTAGAATAGAATAGCAAGCAACTATACAGACAGTCCTGGAATAGGGTTCCAAATGTAAAGATGAAGAAAAGTAAGTAAATACGCTGTGCTAGGAGCCCGGACCAGCCAGAGTATCAGTTCTGGAGGAAGAGTTAAGTGTGATAATGTTGGGTCAAAGTGTGGAAAAACATCAAGATTGCTGTTTGAGGACCTCTGGAATTTGAAACATTTCTCATCAAGGGAGCAGTAGCTGTTTCCCCTCTCATAGATTTGCTCTAAGTTTACAAGGTTGTGGCCTTCTGATAAGAATTTGTTATGGAGGCCACTATTCATCTTCCTATTGATTGTTTTTATTACACCTTCAGAGTTCAGACACTGAGAAATTTACAAACTGTTTTTTTAGTGTATTTGGTTCTGTTTAAGTAGTATTTGAAAGCTCTGTTCAAGGCTAGGGGAAAGGAGAGCTCTTTCTACCGGATCTGGAAAGAAAGGAGTAAAAATGACTGGTTGACAAAAAATATTACTTTAGAAAGAAAGAAGGATATTTTCTTAAAGATACATTGTTGTGGTGGAAACCCAGATATGGTTTCTAAGAACACAGAGCTTGAAGCTAGGTCACCCTTCCGGCAGAGGTTACAGCCATGAGGAAAGAGAACATGTTGCAAGTCTGCTTTGAGCATGGACTCAAATGGAAGAGCCATTAATCTGTAGAGAACAATGTTAAGCTCCAATGAAGGCAAGAGTTTCCTAAGAGCAAGGGACACCTTCCTATGCCCTTCAAGGAAACAATTAACTAGGATGTGGAAAAGGATGTCTGAGAGAAACTCTTACTGTACGAGGTGCTGGCAGCCAAATGCACTTTAAAAAAAGAGAATTGAAGGCCAGATTGTAACCAATAAATGATCTGTAGTAAAACTGTTTACCTCTTGACGTTCTAGGGTGTACCTTGTTCTGAACATACTAAATTAAGTATTGGCAATTGAAGTACAGTTTTCAGGTGCTACTTTGTTACACGGACAAATGTTTTTGAAATAGTCTCAAAATACGGCAGTCCTGATACACAAAGTTAATGTTATTCCGATAACAGGACAGTTTATTACCGTCACTCCATCAGAACGTTTTATTTCTCTATGGGATTTTTTCAAGCATTAGCAAATAGTATTAGCAATTTGAGTAGCATAGCAATTAAACCATAGTTAGGTGCAGTCAGCATTACAAACTACAGAAAAAGAGAGAATCTTGCACCGTGCAGAATTATATGTAAGTGACAAAACGAATGATCAAGTATGCAACAAACAGGAAAATAGACGAGCAAAAAAGAAAAAAGGCACAAACGTCACTAGTCGTAATAGTTCCTTATACTTTATGTTAAAATAAATATTTATACAGCAGTTGTGCAATGCCATATCAGTGCAAAGGTCACATATATGCTTATGCTTTGTGATAGTTGTGTGATCAAAGTACTAGCAGGACTCTGCAGACCGATAGGACTTTCACTTTGAAGCATAAGCTAAAGAGGATTGTCTCTTTGCTGCTTTTAGTATATTCATGATGAGCAGGAGAAATGAGACTCGTACTGCAGATGTAGTTACTGCAGTCATCAGAGAGTGAATCTTCAAGGTTACAGATGACAGTCTTTCCTCTGAAGGAAATACTCTTGCCAGAACAATGTCTATTGTTGTTCCCAAGTATTGAATTGTTTACACTGGATACAGGATAGATTTTGCTCAATTGATTTGGAGACACTTTCAAGAGAAGAAAAATAATTGTGCCCAAGTCTTGCTATAGCTTTAATGCAGACTCGTCCTTCACCAGCCAAGTGTTCATGCGTGGACTGATGAATATTCCCTTCCTCCTTAGAGCTGCAGCTACAAATGCAATGCACTTGCGTAAAACAGTTGGAGCTGAATTGAGGCCAAATGGGAGAACTCAATACTGGTAAGTTGTGTGATTCACTCAAAATCGACGGTTTGCTTAACAGATGGAAATATGAAAAAAAATGTTCGGCAGAAATCTCCCCGTTGAAGGAGGGGAAAAATCTGATGAAGTGCGTTATCCTCTTGAAAGATTTATTGACATATCTAAGGTCTGGAAAGGGATGAAACTTTCAAATTTCAGTCTTTTCTGGACCTGGAAAGAGTATATTCCTGTGTTTTTTTCCTGACTGGGAACTTTTGCAATGAAGTGGTTCCTTGTTGAATTTCGATGTTCTGATGTTTTAGGTGCCATGGATTGAACAATTTCAAGGCGGAAACAAATGGAACCTGATTTTGTAAACATTTTTTTTCAATATTCAGCACCCAAATCTCTTATTTGATGCTGTCAGGTGGAAAAATAGTTAGAAATGTACACCTTCCACTGAAGTTTTGTACTGCGTCGGCAGAGATGAACGAGTTACTTACCTTCGGTAACGCCTTTTCTGGTGGATACACTAGCTACCTGTGGATTCCTCACTCATTGAATTTTCCCCATGCGCCAGCTTCCGACGGAAATTTTCTTCCTAGCTTCTGCATGTCGACGAGGACGTCACAATTGCCCATGCGATGCCGTCTGACGTCATACAGGCAATAAGAGGTCGTCACCGGCGTGCTGACGTCAGTACCAACATTTTTTACGTGCCTCTGAGACGAACAGGCAAATACTAACAAAATATATATACAATTGAAACAAATGCCTCAAATAAAATCTTATAACATAACATTTAATTAAACCAAATAGAAAAAACATCCGCATAAATATGTAAATACGCAAAAATATATACATATAAACTATATATAGCTACATCATCACTAATCTTTTTTAAATATATATATATATACTTATACATATAAAAACAACATATTACCAACAGGAGCTCACCCAATGATATCTTGGTAAGACCAGACAGGCAACGGGGAGGCGGGTGGGACCGTGAGGAATCCATAGGTAGATAGTGTATCCACCAGAAAAGGCGTTACCGAAGGTAAGTAACTCGTTCTTCTGATGGATACAACTACCTGTGGATTCCTCACTCATTGAATAGAGTCCCAAAGCAGTACCGCACTCAGTGGAGGGTGCCTGAATGGTCAAACCAAGAAATCCTGCAGCACCGACCGTGCAAAATGGCCATCCCTCCTAACCTCCGAATCCAAGCAATTATGCTTTGCAAAAGTGTGGAGGGATGACCAAGTTGCGGCCTTGCAGATGTCAACCAGAGGAACACCCCTAGCCAAGGCCGAAGAGGCCGACTTAGCTCTGGTGGAATGAGCTCTTATTCCATCAGGGGGTTCCTTCTTTGCCAGAGTGTAACACAGCTTAATGCAAAGAATGACCCACCTGGAGAGCGTTCTCTTGTGGACTGCCCTTCTTCTCCTCTTTCCCACGTACCCGATGAAGAGTTGATCTTCCAATCTAAACTCCTTCGTTCTGTCGACGAAGAAGCTCAGTGCTCTACTCGGGTCCAAACGATGCAGTCTATCTTCCTCTTTCGAAGGATGAGGTGGAGGATAAAAAGAGGAGAGTGTAATAGACTGACCCATATGGAAGGGTGAAACAACCTTCGGCAAGAAAGCAGCATTGGTCCTCAACACCACCTTATCCCCATAGAAGGATGTATACGGGGGCTTAACAGAAAGAGCCTGTAGCTCACTCACCCTTCTAGCTGAAGTAATAGCAACAAGGAAAACAGTCTTTAGAACCAATAGCCTCAAGGGGCAAGAATGCGTCGGCTCAAACGGTGAGCCCATAAGAAACGTTAAAACTAGGTTCAAATCCCACTGAGGCATAATGAAAGAAGTGGGAGGATATCTATTAGTCAGGCCTTTTAAAAACCTCAACACTAAAGGAGATTTAAATAAAGAAGACTGGTCAGGCAGACACAGAAAGGCTGACAGAGCCGACAAGTAGCCCTTAACTGTCGCAACTTCACAATCCCTCTGTGCCAGAGACAACGCAAAAGACAAGATATCCGATAAGTGGGCACGTAAGGGATCAATTTGCTTCTCTCCACACCAATTCACAAATTTAGCCCACCTGCTAGCGTAGATAGATTTAGTGGAGTGTCGCCTGGCCGATAAAATAACATCCACTACCTCAGGTGGGAGAGAAAAAGAACTCAGGTTGCCTCGTTCAATCTCCAGGCATGAAGGTGCAGGCTCTGGAGGTGGGGGTGTAAAACCTGCCCCTGCGATTGCGAGAGGAGGTCTGCCCTGTGAGGGAGACGGAGCGGGGGGCACAGAGAGAGTTGGAGAAGATCCGATTACCATACCCTCCTCGGCCAATCCAGAGCTATTAAGATGACTTGGGCCCGGTCTTGGCGAATTTTCCTCAGAACCCGAGGAATCAAAGGTATGGGGGAAACGCGTAAAGCAACTGGTCGCACCAGTACATCTGAAACGCGCCCCCCTACGTTCCTTGCACCGGATACTGGAGGCTGCAGAACAACGGGCAGTGCGTGTTCTCCCGAGTGGCAAAAAGATCTACCCGAGGGAATCCCCACATCTGGAAGATATGCAGGGCTAGATCTGGATGAAGACGCCACTCGTGATCGGTCGAGAAGTGCCAACTGAGACTGTCTGCACGCACGTTCAAGACTCCGGCCAGATGGTTTGCTACCAAGCAAAACCGATTGTCCCTTGCCCAGGACCATAGCCGCAGAGCTACTCTGCAGCGAAGGTACGACCCTACTCCCCCCTGCTTGTTGATGTACCACATCGCGGTAGTGTTGTCCATCAGGACCTGAACTGACTGACCGCGAAGGGAAGGGAGGAAGGCCTTGAGAGCCAGACGTATCGCTCGCAATTCCAACACATTTATGTGAAACATCTGTTCCACTGGAGACCAATGACCTTTGACCTCCAGGTCACCCAGATGAGCTCCCCACCCTAGAGTGGAAGCATCCGTTATCACTGTGGCCACTGAAGGAGGCAGCGAGAACGGCCTTCCTTGGGAAAGGTTGCCGTCCGCAGCTCACCATCGAAGATCCATTGCAGCTTCCCTGGAAATCTTTACCGATCCCTCGAGATCCCCTTTGTGCTGAGACCACTGCTTTCGGAGCCACCACTGAAGAGCCCTCATGTGCCAGCGAGCATGAGTGACCAACAGAATGCAAGAAGCGAACAGACCGAGCAGACGAAGGACCTTGAAGACTGGAATGACCTCTCCACTTTCAAACATTGGAGCCAACGCCTGAATGTCCTGAATCCGCTGAGGCGGAGGAAAGGCACGATTCAATGTTGTGTCCAGTACTGCCCCTATGAACAGGAGGCGCTGAGAGAGCTCCAGGTGAGATTTGGGCACGTTCACTGAAAATCCCAGATCGAACAACAACTGGGTTGTCGACTGCAGGTGACGCAGCACGAGCTCCGGAGACTTGGCTTTGATCAACCAATCGTCTAGGTAAGGAAATACCGCTATCCCCTTCCTTCTGAGCTCTGCTGAAACCACCGCCATCACCTTCGTGAAGTAAGACAAAACGGAAGGACCGCAAACTGATAGTGCTGCGATCCCACCACAAACCGGAGATACTTCCTGTGCGACTCGAGTATCGGGATATGAAAGTAAGCATCCTGCAAGTCGACAGACACCATCCAATCTCCTTCGTTCAACGCCAAAAGCACCTGAGCTAGGGTCAGCATCTTGAACTTTTCCTGTTTGAGGAACCAATTCAAAATCCTCAGGTCCAGGATTGGTCTCAACCGACCATCCTTCTTGGGGATCAGGAAGTATCTTGAATAATAACCCTGACCCCTTTCCTGCTCTGGAACCAACTCCACTGCACCCTTTGAAAGGAGGACTAGAACCTCCTGTTCTAGTAACAGGAGATGTTCTTCTGAACAGAAGGATGGACGGGGCAGGATGGGGGGTGAAAACTCCCGAAAGGGAAGGGCATAGCCTTTCCCCACAATGCTGGTGACCCAGGAGTGCGATGTTATTGCCTCCCACATGTGGAGAAAGTTCATTAACCTCCCCCCTACAGGAGTGGTATGCAAAGGAATTGGTGGATGACTAAGGCTGCTTCCCATGCTGCAACCCTCCAGAGGAAGAGGAAGAGGCAGAGTGCTGCTGGGTGGCTCCTCTGGTTCGGACCGTCCCCCTCCCCATGTATGATCTATAGGGGAGGGCAGTGGCGGCCTGCTGCTGAAATCTGCCCCGAAAGGAGGAGGAGGAGCCACAACCAAACCCCCTAAATCTTCTGAACAACATAGAAGAAGCAGAAGAGGAGGGTTGCAAGCCTAACGATTTTGCTGTGGCTCTACTCTCTTTAAATCTTTCAAGGGCAGAGTCCGCCTTTTATCCAAAAAGTTTATCCCCATCAAAGGGAAGATCCAGCAAGGCTGACTGAACATCGGATGAAAACCCTGAAGAATGAAGCCAGGCCTGTCTCCTCGTAGCAACAGTGGTGCCCATAGCTCTGGCCACAGAATCAGTTGTGTCCAGCCCTGACTGGATTACTTGGGTCGCTGCAGCCTGAGCATCAGAAACAAGGTTCAACACCTCCTGAGGCACTTCCGAATGAGACGACTTGATCTCCTCCATAAGGGCGTAGATGTATCTGCCCAAAATGCATGTGGCAGTGGTGGACTTGAGAGCCATACTACAAGATGAAAATGCCTTCTTGGAAGACTGGTCCATCTTTTTGGAGTCCCTGTCCGAAGGCACACCCGGAAAAGAACCTGGAGCAGTGCGAGATGAACATGAAGCTTGTACAACCAGGCTTTCTGGAGTCGGGTGCCTCGACAAAAAGCTTGGATCCGCAGGAGCCACACAATACCTGCGCGCCACTGTCCTATTAACAGCCGTAGATTAAACTGCCTTTTTCCAGTTCTCTAGAATCGGATCCAGGAGAGCCTCATTAAATGGCAGAAGTGGCTCTGCAACTGCTGAAGCCGGATGTAGCACTTCCGTTAATATGTTGGGTTTTGACTCAGCCACTGGAAGAGGAAGGTCCAAAAAGTCAGCTGCTTTACTTAAAACAAAGTGGAAAGAAGCAGCCTCCTCTGTATATTCTCCAGGAGATGTTAAGCCCCATTCTGGAGAAGTGTCTAGGCCACTTGCCGTGTCCAAACCCTGGAGATCTCCAAGAGGTTCTTCAATCTCACCCTCCTCCAAGGCCTGCCTTCGATATTCCTGTTCTTCAAGGAGGCGAAGAGCTAGCCTCCTTGAATGAAGCCTGGCCTCGATCCTTGGCGTCGACAGGGCGTCCACCGATGTCGATGTCTGACGCCGATCCTCCGATCCATCCGACGCTGGATCCATCGGCGCTGTGGTCTTCTTCGGCGCCGACCGAGGTAAAGGATGTGAAGGTGAAGAACTCTCCGTCGCCGGAACAGCAGATCTCATCGGAGTCGCAGGTTGTGTAGGCGATGCCAAGGGAACCGACGCCGAACCAGCACCTCCCATAGGAAGGAAGGGCATGAAAGGTGCCAGACGTAAAGGAGCCGGAGCACCCATATTAAAGGCCAATGGCCCCGAAGGACCAGCCGGTCCACCACGTGGAGCCATCTGCTGAAAAATGGCAAACATCGCATTTAGAAATGCGGAACTATCAGCACCTGGAGCCGGGAATGCCGGATACTGCGGAGCCTGAGCTCGAGATGATAACGGCGCCGGCCCCGACATCTCTGAAGCAGGTGAGAACTCCTGTTCCTGCTGAGGTACGACCTCGAAGACAGATGGTGGAGTCGTAGGTGAAGTTGGTGATGCGGGAGGCGTCTGCGGCTGAGGAGTGATGATGGGACTAACCTCCCATGTCTTTCGGCGCCGAACCAAAGTTGACCTCGAGCGTGAACGCTCTCTACTTGACCGGTGCCGAGATTCACGGCGACGCCGGGAGTCACAGTGACGCCGATGAGACTTAGGCGATGATGACCTGTGCCGATGCCGCTTCTCTTTCTTTTTGGACTTTGCCAAAAACAGCTTTGCCTCCCGTTTCTTCAACGCCTTAGGATTCATGCGTTGACAGGAATCACATTTCTCCACGTCATGGTCGGAGCTCAGACACCACAAGCAATCCACATGTGGGTCTGTCACCAACATCTTGCCACCGCACTCCCTACAGGGCTTAAAGTCCGACTTTCACTGAGACATCTCGAAAAAAGAAATTGTAACTGTAACTACGCAGAGTAGAAACAGTTGCTCCCTCGAAGAATAATCGTTGCTTGAAGGCACTGAAAAAAAGGGAACTGACGTCAGCACGCCGGCGAGGACCTCTTATTGCCTGTATGACGTCAGACGGCGTTGCGTGGGCAATTGTGACGTCCTCGTCGACGTGCAGAAGCTAGGAAGAAAATTTCTGTCGGAAGCTGGCGCATGGGGAAAATTCAATGAGTGAGGAATCCACAAGTTGTTGTATCCATCAGAAAGAGAGTTATAGTTCACCAGTGAAGTCCTCCCTGCAGCCTTGGAAGGCTGTCGAGAAACCCTGAACTTTTGAGGATTCTGTTAAAAAAACATGCTTCTGCTACAGTTGCTGTTGGTCTTGATGGTGAAGCTGCTGTTGTCTTTTCCAAAAATGATTGAGTCTTTCGCTGACTTCACCCACACCCCTTAAGCTGCTCTTTTTTCCAGACTCACAGATTTAAGTGTTTCTGCTTCTGTCTACATAAGTTGCAGTTCTTCATCTGCATCGTATGAGCTCCTTCCCGCTAGGTAATACCTTAGCATTAAGGTCTCCAACAGAACTGTGGCACGGGAAGCAGGTGAGTTTCGGCACTGGAACCTGGCATGTTGACTAGGCCAGAAGAATCTGTTTGAAGGCCTGATCAATACAGATGTCAGAAACTCTTATAATGCCAATGCTACAGGATTTGCACAGCTCAAGGTGCCATACACAGATGAGTATGGCTTTAAAGGTGTTAGAGATGATGAGAGGTCGAATCTCTGAAATGGAAAGGGAAGTGAGGTGCATTAACTGTAGTATTACTGAGGCGCAGAGAAAATTGAGAGTTCAGGAAGAGAAATATATACAGTTAAAAAATTGAAAGGAATGCATCTATAGCTCTCCTTGAAACAAAAGTAGAGCTGCTCGAGAACGAAGTGAAACTAGCAAAGCACAGAATTCTGGACCTACACTCCAGCCTGATGCAGCTTATCTCAGAGACAAATTTTTATATTTTTTCTATAACATGGTCCTAGAGGGGGATGGGGAATCATGTGCTACCACACTTAGGGTCTCTTGTCTACCAACTAGAAACTATGCCGGGAAGAACTCTAGATCTGGCACTGTACTGGTAGAGTTTGCAGATGCCTTGCAGATGAAGTAGATAATCAATACATCATCAAAAAAGGGTAACCTGATGGTGGATGGATTGAGACTGTATGTTAATCCAGACATTAGCTGTGCAACATTAATTAAGAGACAAGAACTCCAGCACATCAAGAAACAGCTGTTGATGATGCGCCGTGAGGTCTCCATGTGGCTTCCAGCAAAGCTGAGGGTCAGTAGATGGTAAGACTTTTGTATGCTCAAGTCCTAATGCTTCCAGAGACTATTTGGTGTTCTACATGGACCCAGATGAAGGCGGAACAACCAGAATAGCCCTTAAGAAAGACATTTTGCCTTTAGTGCTGTAAAACAGTCATGAAACTCAGCTTGACTTTAAACCACACAGTTATTATGTTGATGTTCAATTTTTGTCTCTCATTCTGTGTTGTCTCTTATTGGGTTTATTGAAAGGGACTGTATAGTATCTATGATAAGTCACTGCTTATTAGGAGTATCTCTGTCCTCTCAAGATGTAAAGTCCCTAAGGTTCGACTCCATCTTACGCAGGCCTCGGCTCCATCTTAAGTAATGGAGGTCATCATCTTTCCTCTCTCAAACAATGGAAGTCGCCATCTTACTCGATTTGTGCAGAATCTTTGTCATGTCTGCTATTACACACAGATGTCGCCTGACCTTATCTTTCTAAGAACAGTGAAAGCAACACACCATTTGATTGACGACACAGACACAACCATCAATGCAACATTTGTCTGGGTCAGATGTCTATTTTCCACCATGTCAAGGGTAATTAAGAACACACAAGGATATATAACCAGAATAGTGTAGTCTGAATTGACATCCTTTTACCATATATGTTTATAAGGAAACGTCTACGACTTTGATGTACATAATCTATGTCAAACATTCTTAAACTTATGTCAGAAATTCCAATTTCTGATAAGATTTAGTATATAAGGAAGGCCACTTGACCACTTGGCAGGAGATGTCCTTCGCCCCAATTATCACCTGAGACTCTGCCAGACATGGTCTCACCTACTCCCAGCACACTTCGCAGATGCTACATCTTGCCTGAAACCAAGAAAGCAGAGTCCCGGAGGAAGACCGTGGTGTGTGTTTTCCCTTAGCGGGGAACACTGTCTTCACGCCTCCACTGACAGAGACAAGGTATGCAGTGTGTCTCTTCTCCCTAAGAAACTCTAGACTGCAAGTTGTTCTGCCTTCCATGCTCTATTAGTATAGCTCATAGAAATAGGCATTAGGTTTTGTTTTAGAAGACAT
This sequence comes from Pleurodeles waltl, assembly GCF_031143425.1. Lineage (NCBI taxonomy): Eukaryota > Metazoa > Chordata > Amphibia > Caudata > Salamandridae > Pleurodeles > Pleurodeles waltl. Next base: position 250,880,773 of record NC_090449.1, on the reverse strand, counting down.
TTTTAAAAACGCTAGACATGTTAATTTTATTCTCATTATTTATTCTGTGCCTTCTCGCTGTGTGTATAGTATTCTGTGTAATTGTTTAGATGTTCTGAGAAACATACTGTTCCTGTAGTGATAAATACTTTTAACTTAAGTGTTCACTGTTCTTAAAACAGTGTGTGCGATACTGTGAATAACAAAATACTGTTTATTGCAGTTTTCACGATACCCCTGTTCTCTTCATGGGATTGTTAGTAACCCCAAAACAATGCTTCTATCTCAATTACAGTGACTACTGTTTTGCACAGCTACAAAAACAAACAAGTTACTTACCTTTGGTTACACCTTATCTGGTATAGACTCCTTCCGGCTGCAGATTCCTTACCTTAGAATTATCCCCAGGCATCAGACTGGATCTGGATATTTTTTGTGAGGAGTACTCCTGCGCGATGGTAGGTGGCATCTTTCAGTTTCGCGTAGTGTCTTCATCATCATCTGTGGCAGAAGTGACGTGCATGGTGTCTAAATAGGTACCACCCTAGCTCGCTGACGTCAATTTCTTTTTGCAACTTTCTATGGTAGAAGAGCAGAGCCCCAAAGAGTACTGACCACTGGTGTGTGAAACTAGGGCCCGGAAAGGGAAACAGCCCTGAATCTATGAATCTACTTGCAGAGCGAGGAGGATGGATAGGTCGGTAAGGAATCTGCGGCTAGACGGAGGCCCTCATTATTACTTCGGCATTCAAAACAGTTGACCGCCGAAGTCACGCCGGCCAGGAGACCACCAGTGATGGCAGTCCTGAGACCGCCATATTATGACTCCTGGCAGCTCTCTGTCATAAATTGGTCTGAGAGCAGCCAGCAGCCACACTGGTGGTCGGCGGTCTAGTGGAGGTTGCTCTGCTGGCCGCCGCCTCATCACAACACCGCCCGCCGTATTACAACTTTGTAATCGGCATAGCGGTGTTGTGGTGACGGGGCGGTGCCGGCGGAGCAGGCCCCATGGACCCCGCTCCCTCCCAGACGACCACCGCAGGTAAGGTGACTGACAGGAGAGGGGGGTGGGGGCGGTGTCTACGGGGCACGGGGTGGGAGGCGGCTGTGGCTGTTTTGGGGAGTGGGGGGAGGGGGAGAAGCATGCTGTCGACAGGAATGTTAATTCATGTTGCCAGTATCCTTTCCCCCAGGACCGGGGCTGCCGCCAGGAAATCCCTAGCAGAAAGGAGTCTCATAATACTGTCGGCGGTATAAGGTGGACCCCCGGGCTGGAGGTGGTACACCTTCGGCCAGGCAGTCCCACCGCCCTGGCGGTACAGGCTGTGAACTGGCAGATTTGCAGCTCTTTTACTGCTGTGATCATATTTTGGCGGTCCTGCTCCGCCATGCTGTCGGCGGTGTTACCGCCACCGCCGGCGTGGCAGAGCAGGACAGACAAACTCATAATGACCACCAGAGTCTCTATCAGATAAGACATTACGGAAGGTAAGCAACTTATTCATCTGATAGAGGTATCTGCTCCTAGATTCCTTAACAAGCAATATTTTCCGGAGGTGGGTCTGCAAAACGATTTCACACTAAAAGTGCATGCAGGACCGAATGTGCAAAATGCCCTTCGCTGAGGACCTGATTGTCCAGGAAGTATTGCTTGGTAAATGCAAGCAGAGAGGCCCACCCTGCTGCCTGACAGATGTCAAGGACCAAAACCCCACATGGTAATTCAATGGTCGCAGCCTTAATCCAGGTGGAATGAGAACACAAGCCCTCAGAGGCGTTGCCTCTAGGCCAATGAGTAGCAGATTTTTAATCAGAGCATTATCCATCATGAAATGGTCCATTTCTGTACCGCCTCCCCTTTATAGGCTCTGACATACTCCACAAAGAGTTGGTTATCCACCCGGAACTCTTCGGTGCAGTCAAGGTAGAACAACAACACGCTGGAGTTGTTGCTCTCCCTTAAAGCAAAGAGGTATAGCATAAAAAGGAAGACATGGTAATGGACAGTCCTAAATGAAAGGGAGTGACCACATTCAGTAGAAAGGATACTGTAGTCCAAAGAACCAGCTTGTCTGGGTAGATGTTAAGGTACACAGGCTGTGATGAGAAAGCTTGGAACTCACTGACTCACCGGGCACATTACTGCCACTAGAAAGGCCATTTTTATAATAAGGAGCCTTACAGGGCAGCTGTGTAATGTCTCGAAGGGAGCGCACATCAGAAAGGTTAGGACTAAATTTAGGTCCCGCTGACGCATGATGAAGGGTAAAGGTGGGAACATGTGTTGGAGACCCTTCAAAAACCTATGTACAACAGGGGGCTTGTATAGGGATGGCTGATACTGCAACAGCAGAAATGCTGAGATGGCAGAATAATAGCCTTTTAAGGTGCCCAAAGCAGAGCCCTGCTTGGCTAGAGAAAGAATAAACAAAAGAACCTAGGAAAGGGAAGCAGACAGGGGGGTCAACCTGTTTTTCAGCATACCATGCCACTAATTTGCCCCAACAGAAGATGTATACTGTCTTGGTGGCGGGACGCCTGGCTGACAAAATGATATGACAGACTTTGGGCCGAAGGTCGAAAGATGTAAACTGTTGCCGCTCAATCTCCATACATGAAGGCCGCGAGTTGACAGGTTTGGGTGAAGAACCCTTCCCTGCTGCAACAGGAGAGCCTCCCAGAAGGGGCACCCTGATCTGAGAACCGATGGACATGCTCAATAGCTGATAACTTTTACCCGGTCGTTCCTGATATTCTTGAGAACGCAGGAGTGGTATTGGTGGAAGGACATACAGGAGGCTGAAGCTCCACTTGAGATGAAAAGCATCTCGGAGCAAAAGTCGCCTTGGAAACTCCAGCAGACAAAACTGCTGACACTGCTTGGTGGTGCCAAACAGATCTAACCAAGGCTTTCCCCACTCTTGGAAGAGACCTTACACCACTTCTGGCTGGAGACACCCTTTGTGATCTGGTGAGCATCTTCGGCTAAGTTTGGGCACTCTGGAGTTTATAGAGCCCACCATTTGTTGAACCACCAGGGAAATGAAGTTCCAGCCCTGTCTAGAAGCACAGGGCCTCCTGGCAAGGGTCATGTCCCCATTCCGCCCTGTTTGTTGCAGTACCACATGATAGTAGTGTTGTCCTTGAACACCTGCACTAGCCTTCCCTTGATGGAGGGTAGAACTGCTTTCAGTGTCAATCGGATCTCACAGAGCACCATAAGGTGGATGTGGAGTCCTGATTCCATAGGAGGCCAAAGTCCTCTGATGTTCTCATCTCCCACATGGCTGCCCCACTCCCAGGAGTGACGCATCTGTCACTATAATCAGATCTGGTGGGGAAGGGAGAGAAGTCTGCTGCTGACACAATCACAGTCCGTTAGCCACCACTATAGATCTTTTGAAGTGCCCTCTGAGATCTGGACCATGTCGGAGAGACATCCCTGATGTTGCGCTCACTGGAACTTCAGGTCCCACTGCAGAGCCCACATATGTCAATAGGCATTCATCATCAGCAGGATGTAGGACGTCATCAGGCCCAGCAGCCTCAGAGTCAGTCTCACCAAAATTCTAGGACAGAGGCTGAAATTTTGGTTTCATAGTCCGAATGTCCTGGACTCGCTGTTCGGGGGGCTAAACCAAAACTGCACTGATGAAAGGGAGAGTCTGAGATGGGATAAGGTGTGACTTCGGCACATTGATAGTGAACCCCAGCGAATGCAAATGGTCCGCCGTAGTCTGGAGGTAGGAGACAACCACCTAGTGCAAGCCCACCTTTAACAGCTAGTCCTGGAGACAGAGGAAAACTGGTACCTCTGAGCTCCGCAGATAAGCTGTACCACCACCATCACATTTGGGAACACCCAAGTGACACTACTAAGGCCAAGGAAGAGCACGGCAAACTGAAAGTGATTAAGGCCTACCAGGAGCCAGAAGCCGGAAGTAACATCTACCACGAGCCGGAATAGTGTCTGCGGGCAGGCAGGATAAGAATATGGAAATATACGTCCAACAGGTCCAATGCCACCATCCAGTCTCCTGGGTCCAGGGCAGACAGTACTTGAACGAGAGCGAGCATTTGGAATTTCTCCTTTTTTCATAAAGGAATTGAGAGGGTCTCGTATAGAGTGAAGGCCTCCGTCCTTATTGGGTACCAGAAGTAGCGAGAATAACAACTACAACCAACTTCTGATTCTGGCATCCTTTCTTTGGCTCCCTTGGCCATCAAAGGTGCCACTTCCTGGCGGAGCAAAGAGATGTGGTCCTCTGTCAGTCTATTGCAAGTGGGGGACATGGGTGGTGGTGTAGTCACAAAGGGAAGGGAGTAGCTCCTTCTGACAATCTGGAGAACTCAGCGGTCAGATGTTATTAACCTCCAGTAATGCAGGTGATGGCATATACTGCCTCCCATTGGATGCCCATGATGGTTGGAGGGCAAACTAAAGAGACTTGGAGGCTGCTGCTATCGGGTGTTGGGGGGTCTACTGGCTGGACCTCTGGCTACCTGACCCACAAGGTCTGTGGGTACTGCATCCTCAGACAAGCAGGGGCTGAGAAGCTTGTGGGTCGTGGTGGCTGTTCCAGTAAAGAGATGGCTAGCAGTCACTTCCATGGCCACAAAAGAATCGAAAAGCAGACTGGGTTGGTGAGGACCCATGGAAAGGGCCAAGGACCTGGCCGTGGATCTGCTGTCTTTGAAGCGCTCTAGCACTGTGTCCACCTTGTTTCCAATGAGACGGGAGCCATCAAATGGCATGTCCATGAGCGAGGTCTGGACATTCCCCAGAAAGCCAGTGGTTCTCAAACAGACGTGGTGCCTCAGGGTCACAGATGATTAAACCGCTCTGCCTAGTGAGTAAGTTGTATCCATCCCACAGCAAACGGCGAATTTAATTGCATCCCTCCCCTCAGCAATAGCTTGGGAGAGTATGGCTCAGGCCTCCTGCAAGGCCACCCGGAGCACCTGCTCAACTGAGTCCCAGAGTGAGTGGGAGTATCGGCCCAAAAGGCATGCAGTGTTCATGGACCACCGCATTGGATTCCCCGTGGAGTGGTAGGAAATGCTCCAGGATTTACTCTAGAAGTGGAGGTTTGGACTACCAAGATCTCTGTGGTGAGGTTTCGGGTGAGGAAATTGGGGTCCCTTGGGGTGGGGCGAGGGCAGTGGACAATTGTCCAATTCAAAGGAGCCCCTGTGCAGGGCTTGTACCAGGCCTCAAGTAGGACATCTGTGAGGGCTTTGTTAAATGGGAGAAGTGGTTCGAATGGGTGGCTCCAGGCTAAAGCACCTCCTTTAACACGTTTGTCTTGACAGTCACAGAGGGCAGCTGACTGTTCAGGATCCCGGACACCCCCCTCCCAAGCATTAGCAAATGAAGCTCCCGCCTCTGTAGCCATGGTAAGAGGAGAGCCAAGCCAGTATCTCGGGAGGTGTCCAGTCAACTGGCGTCCTCCAAAATTCTCACACCAAGCGTCGTCTGTGACATTTAGGGGCTAGTATTCATCAGAGTCCAGTGGTCCCTCTCAATCATCCACAAGTCTTAGCCAAAAGGAATAGGCCACAGTCTTTGACCTAGATGGAATGCCTCCAGTTGGTGCTGGAATCGGCGTCAGACAACGCCCATCCAGCTCTAGGTTAAAGATGGGGATGAGAATGGTCACTGCACCTTTGGTGTGCACAGGCGGCACCAGGGACGTCGGCAGTGGAGCTGGCTCCTGGAAAGGTAGAGGTTGCTTGACCAGAGCTGGTCTGGATCCAACGAAGGATCCAGGGGGCACAACTGGCCCCGGGGGCAAACCAACCGACAGAAGCCCAGTAGGATGTCCCTTCCAAAGCTGTGAGGCCCAAAGGCACTCCAGTGGGGAAGGACCCCCCAAATATGAGGTGCATAGCCTCATAAAATGCTCAGAATTAGGGAGTGGTTGCTCTGGGTGCTGAAAACTCAGGGAGGCGCAGAGACAACACGTTTTAATGAACTGAAATGAACTGACTACTATTATTGTTTCAATAAAAAATGTAAACCAAAATAGGCAACAGTGCTCCGGATCTTTCTAAGGTGAGTCAGTAAAACAAACACTCTTAGAATTCCTTAAAGGTGCAGTGTCAGATTAGACTAGGTGTTCTTAACCTATTCAAGGCTCCATTTTACTTTTACTTATGGTTTTCAAAAGGGATTTAATTCAGTGTTGTTTTCGGCCAAATACCACGGTGAAGCCAGGCCTTGTGTGCCGACGCACATTGGTCTGATGACTTTGACAGACGTAAGACTTCTTAAACTTCTTGTTCTTCTTATGTTTGTGGGACTCATCTGAACACCAGGACAACTTCAAGTACGATGACTATCCCTTGAAATGGCTCCACGGGTGATCCAGGGACCTTCTTTTCGACTAGGATCAAGACCATCTCAGTGTCACACATCGAGCAGCAACAAGGTTGAAGGATCGGGCAACAATGCATGTTTGAATGCTCCATCCACTGCTCTGGTTGATATCATTAAGCATGTCTTGTTACCTGCTGTTCACTCTTATAACTAGGCAATATGCCTAACATTTACGAATGTCTGCTGTATTAATGTTAATGAAAAGACAAATTGTTATGGTAAAGCTGAAATAACAATAAAAAGATTTCAGAAAAAAACAAGAAAAAAAAACAAGGTTGAAGGATCGCTCCCTCAAGGCCTTGGGGTGCATAGCTCGACAATCGATGCAGGTCTTAGCGTCGTGATCACGGTCAAGACACCTAAGGCAGATGAGGTGTGGATCCGTCACTGAGATTTGCCAATGACAGGTGCCAAAGGAATTAAAACAAGCCTTCCTCGCGGATATCCCTGCCACACAATGAGACTATGGTGGTCATTCTGACCTCGGCGGTAAAAGGCGCCTACCGCCGGTCAGAAATCCTCCATAATCCCGCCGCGGTCGCGGAAACCCGCCACGGTCATTCTGACCCGCAGAAGGCAAACCTCCGAAAACCCGACCGCCACAACAGACCGCCAGACCAGCGGTCGGCGGAAAGGTGGAGGTGACCAAACCTCCACCGCCACGCCAACAGAAATACGCCCATCCCATTACGACCCACGAATCCACGCGGCGGTCATTCAAACGCGGTATTCCATTGGCGGGACACACCGGCGCGGTCAGAATACACACAAACGAACAAAACTCAGCCACATTGGACGATTTGAATCCCACACACCTGATACACATACACACACCACTCCCACACACACAATACAATATAAAACACACACCCACATCACCCACAAACCCCTACGCTTAAAAATTCAGAAAGAAGGCAAGAGCGAGACACCAGCATCCAAAACATAACAGCCACAGCCACTCAACACCATCACCCACACACTATCCACACACAAAACAACACACACCACCACACTCAACTCACTTAAATACACATACTCCACCCCACACATCATACACACCACCCCATGGCACCCCAAAGACAACCCCGCTTCACAGACGAAGAACTCAGGGTCATGGTGGAGGAAATCGTTCGGGTAGAGCCCCAGCTGTTCGGCACACAGATACAATACACCAGCATTGCCCGGAGGACGGAGCTATGGCAGAGGATTGTCGACAGGGTGAACGCAGTGGGACAGCACCCCAGAAATCGGGAAGACATCAGGAAGCGATGGAACGACCTACGGGGGAAGGTGCGTTCCATGGTATCCAGGCACAACATCGCCGTGCAGAAGACTGGCGGAGGACCCCCACCTCAACCCCCACAATTCACATCATGGGAGGAGGAAGTCTTGAACATCCTGCATCCTGACGGCCTCGCAGGAGTCGGCGGAGGAATGGATACTGGTAAGTTGAAGCTTCAATACTGCTTCCCCCCCACCTGCATGCCAAATCAAACCCCAACCCTCACCCCCATCCTCGAACCCCACCCTCACCCCCACCCCCATCCTCACCCCCACCCTCACCCCCATCCTCACCCCCACCACCATCCTCACCCCCACCACCATCCTCACCCCCACCCCCAGCACACCTATTCCCCGCCAATGTCTCACCATCACAACCCACACATCCCAAAACCTAGGCCTGCATGCGTCCACTAAGCATGGACACCCATCACCAAAGCATGCCCAATGCATATACACATCCCCCCCACAAGCCACCCTCACCAAAGCCCCCACACACGAATGCCAGCACTTGGGGACACGAGAACCCACAGATACACCCATATGCGACACATTTAAACTATAACCATACCTCTATACCCCTGCAGGACCCGACCGTCAACACACCGCGGCGGAGGGGCCAGAATTATCCACACCCCCCACCCAAGAGGCCGTCAGCGATGACAGCAGCTCTGTCGACCTGGACACCGATGACCAGCCCGGACCATCGGGGACCTCTGGACAGTCGGTTCCCCTCACACAGGCCCAGGCCACTACAGACCCAAACCCCTCTGGGAACACCAGCACAGCTCCCACCCAGCGGGCCCATGCCTCTGTCTCCAGGGCGCGTCAATCTGCGGTGTGTCTACCACTACAGGGCACCCAGGATAACCCACCACCCCAACAACAACAGGGACCTGGGGGCAGTGGTAGTGGGCACACCGGCCAGGGGGCAGAGGCCCAGGGAAACAGGGCAACTCGGCGGGCAGCTGTGCGACAGGGGGGGGAGGAGAGGCCCAGGGAACCCACTCTCCACGAGGTCCTCACCACCATCATGGGAGCATACAACCGCTCCCAGGAGACGATGGCGACGGTACTGGCCCGGTTCCAGGAGATCCAGGTGCTGCAGGAGGAACACTATCGGGGGTACAGGGAGGACATCAGAGCCATCAACACCACCCTGGTTACCATGGTAGGGCTGCTGCAGGACCTCGTAAACAGCAGGGCGGACACTGAACAACACCCAAGGGCCCCTGCCACTAGCCTGGACCAAGAACAGCCATCCACCTCCGCCGGCGCTAGTGGACAGGAGGCCCCCGCACAGCAGCAGCCCACCAGACCCCCACCTCCTGCAGGAGAAGAACCACCCCGCAAGAGGGCCCTGAGATCTCGCAAGAAGACAGAGTAGGATGTCAAGACCCCCGCCAGCAAAGGATACCACCTGATGTCATCCCACTGTCCCACATTGTCACCCTGTCCATCCTTGAACTGCCCATGCTCCATCTCTCCACAGGCCTCTGGACAATGCACCTGTGTGACTGTTACTCTGGACTCTGCCATGGACATTCCTTCACCATAGCCCCCACCCACTTGAAACCACCCATCCCATTTTGAGCACTTAAATAAACACCTATTTTGCACCAAAATATCAGGAGTCTGGCTGTGATTTCAATAGATTGTAATTGACATGACAGTGCAAATATGTCCTTGTACATGGTGAAGTCAACAAACAGCTGCCACAAAGCTGTAGTCCATGGGGAAACGAAGCACAGGACTCGTAGTGGGGACCCCAGATCTGAAATAGGGAGGGAAAAGCCACAACTCAGTCATCATACACTGGGGCAAATAGACAGGCAGCAGAGATGCTGGAGAGTAGTTAACATTTACTAAATTATCTTTGAAATGTTACCTGTGTCCTATTGGAAGTACTGTTCAATGATTCTGTCCCTGTTGTCTGTTTCAGCCCCGTCGTCTTCCTCCTCGTCACTCTCCTCAGGTTCCACCGCTGCCACAACACCACCGTCTCGACCATCCTCCTGCAGGAAAGGCACCTGGCGGCGCAAAGCCAGGTTGTGAAGCATGCAGCAGGCCACGATGATGTGACACACCTTCTTAGGTGAGTACATTAGGGATCCACCTGTCATATGCAGGCAGCGAAACCTGGCCTTTAGGAGGCCAAAGGTGCGTTCGATCACCCTCCTAGTACGCCCATGGGCCTCATTGTACCGTTCCTCTGCCCTGGTCCGGGGATTCCTTACTGGGGTCAGTAGCCACGACAGGTTGGGGTACCCAGAGTCCCCCACTAGCCATACACGGTGTCTCTGTAGCTGTTCCATCACGTAAGGGATGCTGCTATTCCTGAGGATGTAGGCGTCATGCACTGACCCTGGGAATTTGGCATTTACATGCGAGATGTACTGGTCAGCCAAACACACCACCTGGATGTTCATTGAATGGTAATTTTTTCTGTTCCTGTACACCTGCTCCCTGTCTCTTGGGGGAACCAAAGCCACATGGGTCCCATCAATGGCACCAATTACGTTGGGAATATGTCCAAGGGCGTAGAAATCACCCTTCACTGTAGCCAATTCGCCCACCTCAGGGAAAATGATGTAGTTCCTCACGGATTTCATCAGGGCAGACAACACTCTGGATAACACCTTCGAAAACATGGGCTGAGACATCCCGGAAGCAATTCCCACGGTTGTCTGAAATGACCCACTTGCCAAGAAATGTAGTACTGACATGACCTGCACCAGAGGGGGAATCCCTGTGGGTTGGCGGATGGGGGACATCAGGTCGGGCTCCAGCTGGGCACACAGTTCATGGATAGTGGCACGGTTAAGACGGTAGGTCAGGATAATGTGGCGTTCTTCCATTGTCGACAGGTCCACCAGCGGTCGGTACACGGGAGGATTCATCCGTCTCCTCGCCCAACCCAGCGGACGGTGCCTAGGAAGGACAACATGGAGCACACAGTCAAGCAACCCACAGGTACGTACTCACAGCTAGCACAGTATACGATTCTCTATGCAGTGAATGGCGTGTCTGAGTGGCTATGCAAGGCCTAGGCCTGTGTGACGCAGTTGAAATTGAGCCATGTGGGCCCTGGAAATGGCGGCTGCCTGACCTGTGAAGTGTGACAATGGGATGTGAGGTCAATGCGCTGGCGTGGCACACCGCGGCGGGCGGCGGGCGAAGACCGCGGCGCGAAGCCGCATTGGTTAACATTGAAGCCTATGGGTTTCAGGAGCCAATGGCGAAGGGCGCCGGCGGTGGCGGGACGCACCGCCGCGGTACGCACCGCCGCGGACGTGACCGCCATTTTCTATCTACTTATCCACTTGCGACTTGAACTTTCACAGGAGAGGACCTATACTGCAAGTGTTGCTGTGACCTCGGTCTGGAAGGGACAATGGCTGCTGCGACTGGGGAAAGGGCCCCTGCCTTCACTGGAGAGGAGTTGGAGAAACTTGTGGATGGGGTCCTCCCCCAGTATGCGCTACTCTACGGTCCTCCAGACCAACAAGTGAGTTTAATTCAATATGGATTTGGGGCCACTGGCTGGCTTGGGGGCCTGGCGGGGATGGGGGGCATGTTGGGGCTGGCGGGGGCCTGGCGGGGGGCCTGGCGGGGATGGGGGGCATGTTGGGCATGGCGGGGGGCATGGCGGGGGGCCTGGCGGGGATGGGGGGCATGTTGGGCATGGCGGGGGGCATGGCGGGGATGGGGGGCATGTTGGGCATGGCGGGGGGCCTGGCGGGGATGGGGGGCATGTTGGGCATGGCGGGGGGCATGGCGGGGATGGGGGGCATGTTGGGCATGGCGGGGGGCCTGGCGGGGATGGGGGGCATGTTGGGGCTGGCGGGGGGCCTGGCGGGGGGCCTGGCGGGGATGGGGGGCATGTTGGGCATGGCGGGGGCATGGCGGGGGGCCTGGCGGGGATGGGGGGCATGTTGGGCATGGCGGGGGGCATGGCGGGGATGGGGGGCATGTTGGGCATGGCGGGGGGCCTGGCGGGGATGGGGGGCATGTTGGGCATGGCGGGGGGCATGGCGGGGATGGGGGGCATGTTGGGCATGGCGGGGGGCCTGGCGGGGATGGGGGGCATGTTGGGCATGGCGGGGGGCCTGGCGGGGATGGGGGCGTTGGGCCACTGGAAAGGAAAATGCTGAGAAACTTGAACGTGGTATTTCTCCCTCCCTGTACGTGTCACATAGGTCCGCGCCCATGAGAAGATCGGGATTTGGCGTGCCATCGCCAAGGAAGTCCGGGCCCTGGGGGTCCACCATCGACGGGGCACCCACTGCCGCAAGAGGTGGGAGGACATCCGCCGCGGGACCAAGAAGACCGCCGAGTCTCTGCTGGGGATGGCCTCCCAACGTAGGCGGGGTGCCTGCCGTCAACTGAGCCCCCTGATGTTCCGGATCCTGGCGGTGGCCTACCCTGAATTGGATGGGCGCGTGAGGGCAGCACAGCAGACACAAGGGGGTGAGTACAAGCATTATCTACTCTGTTGTCGCGCAGTGGAGGTGTCTGGGTGGGGGAGGAGGGCTGGGGGTCCCCCTAGGCCAGGGCGATATCTGTAGGCTGGGCACCCCCGTAAGCCCCTGTGTCCCCAGCCACCACCCTCAGTAGTTTGTCAGTACAGCCATCCCTGGGCCGTGTCATCCATGGGTGCAGTTGTCAACTCTAGGCGTGTAGGCCATGTTCCACGGAATGCGTAGCGTACCCCAAGTGCGCAACTTAGTGCAGGGGGCATCTGTGTCTGTCATGTCCGCTAACTGTACCGGAGATCCATGTACTCAATATCCCTTTATTTCTCTCTCCCCCCCCCTTTTTGTTTGTCTTTCTGTGCTTGTGTGCATCAGCATCATCAGGCGGAGGAGAAGTGGCATCGGGGCAGGAGGGAGCTGCATCTCACATGGCCCAGGAGGGCCATGCCACAGAGTCAGACTGGACCAGTGAGACGGAGGGCGAGGGGAGCTCCACGACGGGGACGACTGGACCCTGCAGCGACACGGACACGTCCTCGGAAGGGGGCTCCCTTGCGGGGGTGGCACCATCCGTGCCCCCCGCCATTACAGGTACAGCCGCCACCCAGCGCACCATCTCCGCCCTCCCAGCAGCCCCTCAGCGTTCGCCCCGTGCCCGCTCTGCCAGGAAGCCGGGCATCTCCTTCGCCCCAGGCACCTCAGGCCCTGCCCCTGTTACCCCCGCTGCCCTCAGTGAGGAGGTCATTGACCTCCTCCGAACGCTCATTGTTGGGCAGACTACCCTTTTGAATGCCATCCAGGGGGTGGAGAGGGAGGTTCATCGCAGCAATGCGTACCTGGAGGGCATTCATTCGGGTCAGGCTGCCCATCAGCGATCGTTCCAGGCTCTGGCCTCAGCACTGACGGCAGCCATTGTCCCTGTCTCCTGCCTGCCTCTACTAACTCCCTCCTCCCAGTCTCCTGTTCCTCTGCCTGTCCCACCCACACCATCAGACCAGCCTGCACACACCTCAACACCCAAGAGAAGCTCATCCAAACATAAGCACCACAGATCACGCAGACATTCACACATGCAACATTCCGATGCAGACATGCCAACAGTCACTACCACCTCTGTGACCCCCACCTCCTCGTCTCCCTCCTCCCTCCCTGTGACGTCTACACTCACACCTCCATTCACCTCACCATCAGCCAATGTTTCCATCACCAGCACACCCTCCACTCCAGTCCGCACACATGCAGTCACCACCCCCACTGCCATTTACACGTCCCCTGTGTCCTCTCCCACTGTGTCTGTCACCCCCTCTTCCACACCACACAAACGCAGCCACCCACCCACCCAACAGCCATCCACCTCACGACAGCCTATCCCTCCTGCACCTGCACCCAAAGACAGCAAACGTGACTCACCTACAACCACATCCTCTCCCTCCACTCCCATTCCCACTGTACCTACCACTCTCCATTGTCCCAAGAAGCTCTTCCTCGCCACTACTAACTTCTTTCCTGACCCTGAGCCCCCCCCTCCTTCTCGTCGGGGTAAGAAGAGCACCTCAGCCACCACCAGCCCTGCAGCCCCCTTGACAAGGGTGCAGGGGTATTGGAGCCCGCCAGCCCGCATGTCTGGATCTTCGCCCAGCAGCAAGGGGACAGCCAGCCCACCCCCTGGGAAGAGGAGCAGAAGGCGGAAGGGTCGCCGCAGGAGCCCGCCTTCTACATCCCCCCCGGACACCACCCAGAGACAGTCACCAGCCACAGCTCCAAAGGGAGGAAAGGGCCACAGGCCCACGACTAAGGAGGGCAAGGGCAGCAAGTCGGAGAGGTCAGGCAGCAGGCCTGCTGCCCAGGAGGAGCCCACAACCCCCATAGCCGCTGCCCCGGGAGGAACCGGCACAGCTGCCCCGGGAGAGCCCACCACCCCCATAGCCGCTGCCCAGGGAGGACCCAGCCCAGCTGGCCAGGAGGGCCCCACCACCCACAGCCCAGGTGGGCAGTGAAGGAGCACCATCCCCGCTGGCCAGGAGGGCACCACCAGGCAATTAGCAGTTGGCCATAGACCGGCCGCCGTCTCCAGAACCGCTGAACTGGGCCCCGCCGTCTTAAGAACCGCTGAACTGGGCCCCGCCGTCTCCAGAACCGCTGAACTGGGCCCCGCCGTCTCAAGAACCGCTGAACTGGGCCCCGCCGTCTCAAGAACCGCTGAACTGGGCCCTTCAAGGCAAGGAGCGCTGAACTGGGCCCCGCCGTCTCAAGAACCGCTGAACTGGGCCCCGCCGTCTCCAGAACCGCTGAACTGGGCCCCGCCGTCTCAAGAACCGCTGAACTGGGCCCCGCCGTCTCCAGAACCGCTGAACTGGGCCCCGCCGTCTCAAGAACCGCTGAACTGGGGCCCGCCGTCTCAAGAACCGCTGAACTGGGCCCTTCAAGGCAAGGAGCGCTGAACTGGGCCCCGCCGTCTCAAGAACCGCTGAACTGGGCCCCGCCGTCTCAAGAACCGCTGAACTGGGCCCTTCAGGGCAAGAACCGCTGAACTGGGCCCCGCCGTCTCAAGAACCGCTGAACTGGGCCCCGCCGTCTCCAGAACCGCTGAACTGGGCCCCGCCGTCTCAAGAACCGCTGAACTGGGCCCCGCCGTCTCCAGAACCGCTGAACTGGGCCCCGCCGTCTCAAGAACCGCTGAACTGGGCCCCGCCGTCTCAAGAACCGCTGAACTGGGCCCTTCAAGGCAAGGAGCGCTGAACTGGGCCCCGCCGTCTCAAGAACCGCTGAACTGGGCCCCGCCGTCTCAAGAACCGCTGAACTGGGCCCTTCAGGGCAAGAACCGCTGAACTGGGCCCCGCCGTCTCAAGAACCGCTGAACTGGGCCCTTCAGGGCAAGGAGCGCTGAACTGGGCCCCGCCGTCTCAAGAACCGCTGAACTGGGCCCTTCAAGGCAAGGAGCGCTGAACTGGGCCCCGCCGTCTCAAGAACCGCTGAACTGGGCCCCGCCGTCTCAAGAACCGCTGAACTGGGCCCCGCCGTCTCAAGAACCGCTGAACTGGGCCCTTCAGGGCAAGAACCGCTGGCCCTTTGGCAGACGTGGCAGGGCAGGATCTATCTCGGGCAGGGCTGCAGGATGTCCTCTGGCCAACTTGCCTCCTCCAGTGGCAGTGGGGTCTGTTATGGACTGTATGGACTGTGGCTTTGCTCTCCCCAGGATGGCCCAGTGGGCAGGCCACCCACTGTATGGACTGTATGGACTGTGGCTTTGCTCTCCCCAGGATGGCCCAGTGGGCAGGCCACCCACTGTATGGACTGTATGGACTGTGGCTTTGCTCTCCCCAGGATGGCCCAGTGGGCAGGCCACCCACTGTATGGACTGTATGGACTGTGGCTTTGCTCTCCCCAGGATGGCCCAGTGGGCAGGCCACCCACTGTATGGACTGTATGGACTGTGGCTTTGCTCTCCCCAGGATGGCCCAGTGGGCAGGCCACCCACTGTATGGACTGTATGGACTGTGGCTTTGCTCTCCCCAGGATGGCCCAGTGGGCAGGCCACCCACTGTATGGACTGTATGGACTGTGGCTTTGCTCTCCCCAGGATGGCCCAGTGGGCAGGCCACCCACTGTATGGACTGTATGGACTGTGGCTTTGCTCTCCCCAGGATGGCCCAGTGGGCAGGCCACCCACTGTATGGACTGTATGGACTGTGGCTTTGCTCTCCCCAGGATGGCCCAGTGGGCAGGCCACCCACTGTATGGACTGTTTGGACTGTGGCTTTGCTCTCCCCAGGATGGGCCAGTGGTCATGGAGTCCCCTCGTGGATCTGGCGTCGTGTACTCAAGTGGCTGAGGTGCCCCCCCTTCCCTTCCCCCTGAGGTGCCTGTCCTATTTTCTTTCTGATGCCCCTGCAGTGTTCTCTCCGTGGAGTTCTTGTCGTGGGACTGGGCCTTGCCCCTTTGCACAGGACCCCTGTGATCCACGGACAGTGGTTGGACTACATTTAGTAGCTGTATATATTTTGTACATAGTTTATTTATTTATTGGGATTAATGGTGTACATATTTCAATATATCTGCCCGTTTATGATCTCTTCTTTTGGTCTTTGCATTATTTCGGAGGGGGGTGGTTTGTGGGTTGTGACAGTGATCTGTGGGAATGCATTGATGTGTGTGTTGTAGTGGGTGTGGGTGGGTGGGTGTGTGCCGGTAATCTTTTCCCTCCCCTGTGTCGTAGGTGCCGTACTCACCGATGTCTTCCGCGCCGCCGGGCGTGCTCCTGGTATATGAGCAGGAATAGGAGTGCGGGGATGACCTGCAACTCTGGCTCCATACTGCCGGAATCTCGCGTGGAGTGCGTAGAGGTGAGCGTTTTCCCGTTCGTAGTCTGTTTCCGCCGTGTTCTTATCGGCGGTGCTCCCGCCCCGGAAAAGGTGGCAGATTGGTGGGTCGTAATAGGGTGGGCGGTACTTTGTCTGCCGCCGGGCTGTTGGCGGGAACCGCCGCGCTGTTTGTTTGTACCGCTGTGGCGGTCGGAGTGTTAAGTTGGCGGGCTGTGTTGGCGGTTCCCGCCAGGGTCAGAATTGCATATTTTAGACCGCCGGCCTGTTGGCGGCTTGGCCGCCGCTTTATCACCGACCGCCAGGGTCAGAATGAGGGCCTATGTCTCAAAAATCTTCAACATACGGGTTGAAAAAGGGTCAGACAAAAAGTGACTGGTGGTAGTTGTTCTCTGGATCTGCGCTAACTGGCACGGAAAGAACAGAACTGTTGCCAGCGTGCTGGTATAGTGCCTATACAGGCACTGTGCATATTACTTCCGACGCAAATTATGCCACACGGACCCGAACGATGCCAGCTAATGGCATGTGGGGATATTGCTCACACAAAAAATTCCAGACCCAGTCTGACTCCTGACGATAATTCTAAGGTAAGGAACCTGTGGCTAGAGGTCTCTATCAGATCTGTCTTTCACATTCATCGCCAGTGCACTGAACCAAGTTCACCCGTGTCACCTGTGGGTGGGAAAGCACACTGTACAGTGTCATGCCAAGGTCGTAACTTATACAGTAGTCAGAACCCTACATATAATACTTTGAATTTAAAGGGAATTAGTGAGATCTAGCATTGTTTGAATCAAGATATCTGAAAGTTTGGGCTGAGAAACTGCACTATGTGATTTTGCGGCATATTACTGTTAGTACACTACTCAGTAAAGACTCCTTTAAAGATGTGGAGATTAGTGTGTTTGAGGCTGTCAGGATTAATAGTGAAAGTATGAAAGTTACATCCTCTGGCTATCTAGACAGGGAAAATCATCCAGGTCTACAACAGTATATGTTGTTGATAACAAATGGTTTTGAGAGGTTTTCTTTTTACGTATAGATTGGACTTGATTCATATCATGGTATAATTTCCCAAAATGAACAATTGGTTGTGCACGCATGTTTGTTGCCCCTGGGACAGAACCTCACTACAAAGCACAATGCACTTTTTGGAAGTTATTTGTTGAAATTAGGAAAAAGTATATTAAACATTTTATGCTGAGTATTAATCTTAGAAATTGTGCCCCCCACCCCCACTCAGCTATTTTACAAGGTTGTGGATCGAGGAGATTTGTGTTACAGTTGTGGCGTACATTAAAGAGGCCCTTTTTGTATGGAGGAGTCTGGGGGTTAATGTTAGTGAAAAACACTGATGGTTTGCTGTGGTTAACAGCCTATGGATCTCAATCTGCATTAAAGGGGCTTTTGTTGTGATCTGAGTTCTATGATGGTGGGGTGAGGTGCACACTTTAGCAAGAACTATTGTGGAAATTGATGTTGTAATTTGACGATGTAACTTAGTTTTATGGTTGATTATGTAGGTATGATATATGGTTTTAAGCTGTTTATTCGTGATGGTATTTATTGAACTTTTTCTTATTTTTATGATATTTGCGTCAAATGTTGAATAAAGTTTTAAAGAACTGAAATGAACTGACTACTATTATTGTTTCAATAAAAAATGCAAACCAAAATAGGCAACAGAGCTCGGGATCCTTCTAAGGCGAGTCAGTAAAACAAACGCTCTTAGAATTCCTCAAAGGTGCAGTGTCAGATTAGACTAGGTGTTCTCAACCTATTCAAGCCTCCATTTTACCTTTACTTGTGGTTTTCAAAAGGGATTTAATGCAGTGTTGTTTTCGGCCAAATACACAATACTTTTAATTTGATTCATTTACCATGAATGAAAAGCTTGAGTTAAATGGCAGCAGTTGTGTGTTTTTCCAGAAGATAGTAAGAGTATGTATGGGGCAACATTACTGCATTGTAAAACCGATTTAAGCCTAATATTTAAATTGTAATTATTTGGAGGTGGGGGTTTGTCTGTTGTTGTTTCTTTGATGGGTCAAGATACTTGTTGCTCTCGCTGCTACTTCATGATCATTGTAGAAGCAGTGCATAATCTGTATTGATACAGATTTTATGATATTACTATACTGCTGCTTAAGACATGAGTGGCAAATCTGCTCTCTGAAAGGGTAAATTCGGTTCAGTTCTGCTGTCTACAGCGGAGATTGTGAGATCTTGTAACATTTTCCAAGTCCTTTCCTGTCCATGTACTCAGTCAGTATATGTGGCTGAATTAATTGAAAAGGGAAGGATGACATGTTACAAATTATAGGTCCTGTGAAACTGCACATCCAAAAAGATTAACCGTCTGCAAACTTTATCTTTTTGGCTAATTTATTGTGCTGGAAATGTACAATTCTTTCTCACTATATTTTTTTCAAAAGCTTTCCTAGGGGCAGGATATCCCCAATGGCCCCTGTGCAGGGGTAATCTTTCTCTTCACCTCATGAAAGTATTGGAATATGTAATGAACGCCCATTCGTAAAGTCTGGTTTTTAGCCACTTTTATAAAAACTGTTGTGTAAAATGTACCATTGACTCTTTATCTCCTTAGAAGAATGTCCATCCATTTTACCCTCGACCACTTTGCTGGCTTGGTGGAATTTGTATTAAGTATTTAAGGCTCCACCACTTTCAAAAGCTCCAGGCATGATTATCATTGAAGAATTACAAAAGGAGTGCAAATAATAAAAAAAAAATCAAAATAAACAAGTAACCCTAGAACAAACAACTGCACAATAACTAAGCTTTGAAACAAAATCTCAATAAAGAATCGTGAATATGAAACAAAATATAAAGAAGCTAAATCTTAACACAAATCAAGGTAAAATAAGCAGATATATCTTAACAAGAAACTCAACTAGAATCAGCGTTGATTAAATGCCAACTATGGAAGCTATATTACCTCCTCCTCCCCTTGTACATCCAAAGTTTATGAGGTTTGACCACCTCACTCAACAGGTACCCATCAGCCTAAGCAAAAGGAACGCAGGTACTGGCTGCAGAGGCCACTCCTCTGCTCTGAGAAAGCATTAAAGGGAGGCTCCACCATCAATGCACCCGATTTTATTTATTTATCTCTTCTGAGACAGATACCTTTGGACTTGGGCTGGACCAGATTGTGCTGTTAAACTGCATATGGTAAGTGAAAGTCCAAATAACCGGTTTTCTTGGATGGCCTGGTTTAGTCAGACTCTTTCTTTTTGGATCCAGAGGGCCGATGGCTTATTCTTCTCATCAGACCCATTGGGCCGGTTCTCTCTCTAGCTCATAATCTGTGGAGCTGCTTCTGCCTTGGATTCATTTATTGACACTGCTAGAAGGAGAGGTGGCGCTCCACCTAAGTACGTGTAACTGCTTGTGGCTGTCTAAAGGCATAACCAAAAATTGTCAGCTTTGGTCGTGCATTTTTTCTAGATGGTGTTCCTTGATATCAGGACCTCTTGTTCGCTCCCCTTGAGTTTACATTTTAATGCACCATTGCCCCTAGATGATATATAGTTGACATGAGTGTTGTCACTTGGATAGAAAGGATGACAAGGCCAAGTGTTACAGCACCCGCATGGCACTTTCCACTTTCCCAAACTCCTGGACGATAGGTCTGATTTGGAGTATGGTGGATGGGGTTACTCTGTCACAAACGTAATGGATATCCCATCTGCTGTATTACAATTCCATTATAACTAAGGTTCCCAGTTTTCAATTTTTGCTGATTTTTATAGATAAATTCAGACAGAAAACAACGTGTTTCCTGTCTGTCTCTATTTTTAAAAATGGAAAAATACAGACAATTGTGCTTCTTGTAAGTGACTTTCTGTGCTATCCTTCATGAATCGCAGACCAATAGCTGAGCAGATAGACTGCACGGGGAGTTAAAATTTGGATGAGATTTCCATAAATACAGGCATATGTTAGCATTTATTTGTACATACTGTTAATATTTACATGAGGGTATAGTGTTTTGTTATATTTGGCTGATTAATTTGCTAAAACGTGACAGGCACTAAAGTATGACTGTATGTATATCAATTAAGAAAAGAAATGTGGAATTATACTATTTCATTAGTACATTTATTCTCAACACACAAAAAAAATATGCATAATTACCAATAAGATGGCCAAAACATAAATGTGGATAAATACAGGCAGAAAAGCTAAATAAATACCATAAAACCAGAAGCCTTAATTATAACCTATGGACATCGTAATACGGCGGACAGGCTATCTGTTATGTTTGTGACGGAGGAACTGCTGGGCCAAACTCTAAATCAAGCCCTATGTCATCTAGCCTGCAACTGCAACATGGACACTGGCTCAGGAAACCTTTTCGCATGACAACACTGCATGGATGCTTCTTCTTTGGACTTTGAGCATCTTGAGACTTTACTCCCCAGCTTAGGCTTTGGATTTGCTTTGGCTACCAACCTGACCATTGAGTGTAGGGTTTCAGCAGTATTTAGGGATGAAATGGTGAGAACTGAGAGTTTTAACACAATAAGGTTGGTGCTCAATTTTGGTGTCTTCCAATATTGGGTTTGTGTCTTATTGGAGGTGCCTTATCCTTTTTTATCCTCCCAATTTGCAAATATTTCTGCCTAGCGAGCCTGAGTCAGGTAAGGCTACTGATTAATTCCTTCGGGCAGACATTTGGAGATTCTCTCCTGGCTCTGGTTACCAATACAGAAAAAACAGAAGAGATTTCCATTGACAACATTTCAGTTTCCTTACTCAGACAAAGTAATGCTGTCGAGCCTGAGGACTTGAACTGTCGGCTGAGTTGTCGTCGCACCACTTGACGTTGCTGGTGGAATTCAAGTCTGACCAGAGGATCTGATCGAACACTGAAGATCTGCAAAAGACATAGAAGAAAAAGAGAATTAATCAATCGATCACTGGGTCCTCATCTGTAGAGATGTGTCATTGTGCACAAGTCTGATGTGGATTTGGAAAGATTACTCAGAACTAAGTTAACCAGGACTGGAACATTCAAGCGAGACAGAAACAAAATATATCCTGTAATTAGGTGGCCCCTGCAGGGTTTTTTCAGATCAGTACTGTAATTCATTATAGAACCCTTCTACGGTCTTACAGGTTTTTCTATTAAATGTTTATTGACTTGATGCAGAAAGCAGGCGCGGTTCCTCCGCTAGGGCGGAGGAGCATCGCCCACCCCACGAGCAACAGCAGCTGCATACCTTTTACTACAAAACGATAATAAACTATGTTTATTATCGTTTTGTAGTACAAGGGGGAGTACTTTGGGGATGACAAGCACTGAGGGGGAGTGCAGAGCACTCCCCCCTCATTGCGCATGTATGTTTGGCTGGCTGTCTCGGGCCGGCCAAACACACATGCGCACTGTGCTCTCTGTAGCCCAGCACTGTGTTGTCGGGCTGGAGAGAGCACGCACAGGCTCCCAGTCTGCATGGGAGTGCCCTGGCTGGGCACTGCCAGCCAATCTTAATGCTGCTCTGAGCAGCGTCAGGATTGGTCGCAGGGCAGGCTGGGAGCCTGTGCCTGCAGGAGAGGAGCAGTGCAGTGGTGTATTTTTTTTTTTAAATGCCCCCCGCAAACACCCCCTCTCCCCATGTACCTCCCCGCCCCAAAAAGTATCGGCAGCTGCTTCTGGCAGAAAGGCTCTAAAGCGCCCGTTTGTGGCAGCCGTTTCCTTACTTACCATTTTGGTGAGATTGACTGAGCATTTCATTATAAGGGATCTGTTGTTTATTCCACAAAGTGCAAATTCTTCTGCTACCAAACTCGTTAACTCAATTTAATCTACTCCTGTGGAATCTGGGAAGAATGTTAACGTTTGCTATTCCATTAAAAGAATTTAGATTCATGTAGCCCTACGTCATTTTTTTTTCACAAGAAAATGTTCCATATTCACCCTCGTATGAATTTGACTTTTGCCCTTATTTGAAATTGTTCCCTATTCAGTCCAGACAATACCATGAGCTTCACAAAGTTACCTCAGATGTCGGGCAATACAAATGCCAATCAGTGTGGCTTCACCTATAAGTGGATTAAGTTAGGGGGTCGTATTTGGTCACCAGTGTGCCATACAGTTCACTCCCTGTGCAGCTCTCGACTTGTGCCCTGAGGTCGTAGTCCTTCCCATGTCGAGCCTTTTGTTCACATGGGTGCATCACGGCTTTCTTTGTGAATTTATCTAGTGCATCCTTCCATCATGTTTAGATAATAAATGTTATCTAAGACACAGCCCTTTAGAGTTGTCTGAGTGAAGGAAAGCGATTTATAATGAAGCCAAACTGATTACATCAGATTGCCATACCCATATGTAAGGAGCATGTGATGTCTTCCAACCCTTGGCTATCTTTTGGTTAGTCAGTAAAAATGCTAGGTCTATAAATCTTCTCCTATATTTGGCCTTGCCTGAGTGAGGGAATCATGGGGGAAGATATTAAGGAGCAATTGCTGTGTTTTATATACCCAAGGATTGCACACACGTAAGGCGATATGGCACTGGCACTGGGCAGTTTCAAACCATGTGGATGTAATGTTCATCAGGACTGTGGTAACTAGGGCAGCAGCCCAATTGGCGTTGAATACTTGGTACAGCCTAGCTAGCACAAAGTAAGTCAGATGTAGATAATTAAATTAGATTGGCTTAAACCAAACTTTTTTGGATACTGTGGCCAGCGTAACCCTAAAGTTTCTGGGTACTGTGGCCACAACCAGTATGATTTTCTGCTGCGTATTACCATCTTCGTCCTTTTCCAAAGACTTCTACCCTTTAGCCTTGAAGTAAGGGGGTATTCTTTTTCAATCATTTTCATCAACTCCCAAAATATAGTTGAGGTTTTCTATTTACACTTCTCACCCAAAATCAACGGCTCATATAAAACCGTATTATCCCCATGTTCAGTTTCTCCTCTATCCCAGGTTAGTTGTGTTGCTCTGGTTAGAGTGCTGTATGACAGGATTTAGGTAACGCTGCTCATAGTCTCTACTCACTTATTTGCAGTTCTGAAGTAGACCAAAGTGCAACAGATTAGCAAGAAGTAGCTTTGCCAAAGGTCCACATCAAACCCAGGCAGCAACCCAGGCGTGACCCTCAAGCCCTCCAATTGCCAATCCAGGGAATATACTGATTTGCAGCCGATCTTACCAGATATCAGTGCCAGCAGTATGTAGCCGTCATCAGTAATTTAAAGGTAACATTTTTTTATTTATGTGTTTCTGAAGCAGGGCTCCACAGAGCAATACCAGGGATACAAATAAGTATTGTGTCTCCAGTGCTTAAAACGTGGGACTCCATGCTGTTACAAATAACAGTGCGGATGCTATTTAGTATAGTTCAAAATCTGGAGCTCATAACCTTCCATGGTTAAATGACAAGCAGATCTTGTGTTGTAAACCATGCATTAATTCATTCAATATTAACTCTGTCATCATGGAATACAAATTACAAAACAGTGAGCAAAATTCCCAGTATATTAACAAAAGATATAAGAGTTGTAGAAGTATCACCATTTTAGACAGGGGGATCCTTCCCATTGTTGAGAGAAATAGGCTATTCTAGAATGGCACAAAGTTCTGTATTTACTATATGGCCTGCTGTGAGCTCAGACTACAGATGATATAACTGATTCCCCAGTTACCTGAAGTAGTCCTGGATAATGGGGATGGGTTTATGCCCAACAGGGATTTTACTGCTGGTTTCTGCATTGGAAAAAAGGCATAAATTATCACAATTTTCTTTAAAGTTAGATATTTATTTATATTCTCCAGAGGTGAATGGTTTGTGATAAAATGCCATCAGCATATAGCAGGGTAATATGTAGAGCACTGGTATCCATCAGTCCCTTCTCAACCCCATACTTTCTGCCATTGTCAAAAGGACAGGATAGACAGGGCAACTATGTCTGGTACCTTCCTCACCTGATGTGATCTAAAAAGATACTTCCGGTTCGCACTCTAGCCATGGGATGCAAGTAAAGCAACTTAATGCAACTTAATATTTTGCTAACAATGACTAGATAAGACCAGCACAGCAAATCAAATGCCTTTTCTCTATCTATGGTCATTAACGAAGCAATGAACTCAAATCATGGGACTTCCGACATGATGAAATAATCGTCTGAGGCTTGGTGAAGTACGTCAGCTTGCTAGGAAATAGTTTTGGTCTGGGTGGGTCAACAAGCATAATAAAGTATACATAAATGTGATGGATGGAATTCTCGAATTCATCCCAGCCACTGGTAATTACTCAGGGCAGCATCCAATTCCATTGTTATTTTGCATACCATGCCATCTCAGTTTGGGCCCAGCCATATGCAAATCAGTCTTGACCCTGCTCCAATCAGAACAGTCCAGACCGAACTGCCAGGCCAGGTCCTCCCTGAACCGGAACACAAGCAACCCAAGACTGGTTTGGCCCTAGTTAGGGATCTTCAGCCAGGTAGAGCTTGGTTTCAGTGACAGTGTTCATGGGACCTACATCTGGGCATACTAGTCCCATTTACGGCAAAACACTAAAGTAGATTTTAAAAAAATTATGTACAGAATGCTTGAATTAATCTCAGCCACTGGTAATTAATCGGGCCACATCCCAGTCAATTGTTACTTTGCCCACCAAGCCACTTCAGTCAGGACCCAAGCCATATGCAAACCAGTCTTGACCCTGCTCCAGTGGGAACAGTCCAGATCAAACTGCCAGGCCAGATCATCCCTGAACCAGAACACAAGCACACCAGACCGGCTTTGCCCTAGTTACGGCTCATCAGCCAAGTATAGGTTGGTTCCATTGACACAGTGTGCACAGGGCCTACGTCTGGGCATACTCGTCCTACTTAAAGCGACACACTACAGTATACAAAAAAGTGATGGATGCAATGCATGAATTAACATCAGCCACTGGTAATTACTTGGGGCCCCATCCAAGTCCACTGTTATTTTGCACACTATGCCATCTCAGTTTGGACCCAGCCATATGCAAATCAGTCCTGAACCAGCTGCAATGGGAACAGTCTAGGCCGTAACGCCAGGCCAGGTCCTCCCTGGACAGGAACACAAGCAACCCAGGAATGATTTCGTCCTAGTAGGGGCTCAAAAGCCAGGTACAGTGACACAGTATGGCCAGAAATCACGTCAAGGCATACCCATCCCACAGAGGGATTGATGTAGCACAAATTTAGTACTGTCCCTCACGTCACAGTGATCATTTATATGTGCCAATTTATGCAACCAAAGTACTAATAGTTTTGAGGTAAAGTAGTGCTCTGAAAGCCATATTAATGTGCCCTCATTGTAGAATAGGTCACAGAAAGGGATGTGGTATAGCCCTACAACTTTATGTTCAACAGATTCATTTGTTCTCAGGTTGTTCTTTATTATGTAAATTAATAGTGTGCATTAAAACGATAATGATTTTCGGAAGAGAAATGTTTGAAATATTTTATGCAAAAGTTGAAGTTTGGAGTTGTGCCACAGTTATATGAATGGGTTAACAGAGTTATTTTGTTTCAAATCTACTGTAACATGAACACTGACAAAGATTATTAATGTTGATTTCATAATTTTAATTGTAAAATGTCTATTAATTGCATAAATGAAGGTGCCATTTTATTTCACTT
Organism: Pleurodeles waltl; assembly: GCF_031143425.1. Lineage (NCBI taxonomy): Eukaryota > Metazoa > Chordata > Amphibia > Caudata > Salamandridae > Pleurodeles > Pleurodeles waltl. The sequence goes on along the minus strand of NC_090449.1, from coordinate 250,854,687 downwards.
TGCTTAGCTTAAAAGAGGCCTGCAAGGGCCTTTTTCCTGACTTTGCAGAAAATGTTTTGTAATTTTTGCTAACCTGAACTTTCTGTTAGACTTAATTGACATGAGAATGTTAGCTTGGTAATAGATCTTCTATTGTTTTACAAGTGAGACTGGGAACCAAATCTTGAGCACAGTTCATTCAGGAACTGTAAAATTAACAATGTATACATTTGTTTCAACTTGCACAGATGAGCTAGGATGGAACCCTTTTCTCATGATCAGCCTGAGAATCTACGCTGATGTTACAGTCCACGTCGTATAACCAATGTCCCATGGATAATTACACCTTTTGTGTTATGTGGAGGGATGTATGGACGAATCATCCTGCACTATGAACTCTGATATACTAATTCTGAAGCATTCTTCTTTGGTCAGATTTTCCCCACTCTTTGCTTCTTCCTCAGCCCCTTGTACTCTGAAAGGTATAGTCCTCTCTACCCTTGCCCCTTCAAGATGCTTTGCTCAGACTTAAGAGATTTTTCCGGTGACTCAGAGAAGTAGACTCCTGACCGAGCTTCTGAAATGCTGACACCTTCCTTTTTTTCTTTTTATCTTGTCGTCCACTAGAATTCTTCTTCCAAATTATTTTTGTCTTGTTGTGCTTTTTGCCTTTTTGTCTACACATGTTTGACCCAGCACATGTTAGATGGACTTGCTAATTAGTAGTTTTAGCCCAGGTTACAACACTGTATGATTTAACAGCTAAATGTTTAATAAAATTAGACAGTGCAGACAATCGATCATAAAACTCCAAAGGCAGCCCATCTACTTTAGGTGTTTTGCCTTTTCCAGGGTTAATTACAGATTCCCTAACTTCTTGCAATGTTAACGGTTGTTCTGGATTTCCCACTGGGGGCAATCCTTTAACCTCCCAGTCTTTAAGACTTTCTTCTACAGTGGTGGGAGCAGTTGTGTGAATACTACTCTCTAAATATATTATTAATTTTGGGGGAGAGTGTGTGATGTTTCTATGTCCTTTCAGCATGGTTGGCTTAAGCTTAATTAGTTTGGAGGTCAAATTGTTGGCAAATACTGGGCCACACTACGATAGAAAATAGGCCTGGGCACCAATATAAAAGTGGTCCTCATATGCAAACTGGGTAACAAAAAAGTAACCCAGATTTTCAAATCAAGGATTCTCTTATTATGTTGTGTGCCTGGTTTGAGAGGGGCGGGTGACTGCATGCATTTGTGCTTGCAATAGAAAATGTTTATGGTAATATATTGGGGAAATTAAGCATCATTCAGTCCCAGTCCCTATGAAAAACATAAACACATTAAAACATCTCTTTCATGTACCGTCAATGTGCCTCAGTGCATGTGTCTATTTCCCTCTATGCCCCTACTTGTCTGTTGGGTTTCATTCCCCAACTGTGTTTTTTCTCAACTATACAAGCGCAACAAGGCAGGTGCACAATGGAGAAATGGGGAGAATAGGTGGAGGTTAAAATTAAAAGTTCAAAATTCTCAAATATGAGCAACTTATATTCACACTTTTACCTCAGTCCCCTTCCTTCAAAACTGTGAAAAGATGTCAGAGTACCTAAAGACCCAGATCAGGAGAATGCCAACATGGCAACACTAGAGGCCACTATAAAAATGTCTTTACTATTATTTGGCCAATTTGAGCACGCCTGAGGTTGGTGTGCAGCATGTAGTGATTACAAAATCTACATGGCATTGCCCAAATTGATGCCCTACATATCACATCCAACAAAACATGTTGTGGAAAACCAGTGACGCAGATCTGGGTCTTGTTGTATGGAACAGTGAATGCTGTCAGGAGGCGGGATCCACAGTCATTGGAGCATTACAATATACTACAATATTTTGCTTATTTCCTGCATTCTATCCATTCCCATTTCCTTTTTGCCATCCTCTGTCAGCTTTTTTCTTTTAAAAAAGGTTTCTTTATATTGTTAAGGATAATACAGTTGGTGGTTTAAAATCTTAAAATGTATACTACCAATTTCATAAGTGATAACAATCAAATTAAAAACATAGTGAAAGAGTCTGGATAAAAGTAGGTTAATAATTCTAGTGCTTTTTTAAATTTAGCCCAAAAACTAATGTCAGAGTAGATTAATACCACATAAATTGTAATTAGGATACAACACAATCAAGAAATAGGGAGTTTTTTCTGTCGTTATAAGATAATAAACTTTTATCTAAGATCTTCTGTAGTTGTTAGATTGAATAAATAGCCATGTGTCAATCTGTGGTTTGTTTGAGGGCTCTCGATGTTGCAGTTAAAATCTTTTTGCCAACAATATACTTAATTGTATCCACAGTTGTTTACTTTTCCACTATACGTAATATTTGCTGACAATGTTAAATCACTGCTCGGAATAAGACTTTATCATGTCAGTCTGACAGTGCTGGACAATAACAAAACATAAAAAGATAATTTGTAAATGGATTATCTCCAACATTTCCCTTCATACAAGTCAAATTTTTACAATAACCTGTAGCATTAACCCAGGAACAAAAACTATCTGCTTATTTTCACTTGTCTGTGATGTGTTTTGGAAGTATGTATAGTTCAGTCCTCATCTGAGATGTCACAGCACATGGGCTATTGCAGAAAACAATTCTGAATCAAGTCCTGCACCTGGGAGGATTCAAAAGGTATGGAATGGTGAGGAAATGCAAACTGCCCTTTATAAAAGCCTAATTCTATCTTGATGATTCTTCAATCTTTTCATCAAAAAGCCTCTAATTTCCTAAAACAATGCTGAAGACTTAAACAGATTATGTACCACCACAGTTCATTTTGGGGAAGAATACACCTAGATTTCAGTTTCTGAAAGGAAATATTCTTATGTTCAAGACAATGACTTAACAATAGTATCCCCCCTTTCATATTTCACGTCTTTCAATCTCAACAGTGGCTCTTTGTGACCTGAGAATTAACTTTCAAAGCAATCTGCATAGCTTGATGTACCATTTACGGATTTGGACTGAGCTTTCTTCAGCAAAAACTCCAGACCTAACAACAATTCATGGTTTCTATAAACTATGTACGCTCCACTATCACAAAAAATGACAGTGCGGGCAGAAACTTCTTGGAGATAATTTACATGTACTTTGAATTCAGGAAAATCTCCATACTTGACTTGTATCTATTTTCACATTTATTAACATGTTATGCTTTTGTACAGCCATGTCACCACACCATGTTTAGAGAACATCCCAAACCTCTCAAACCCCAAATCTCCCTTACATGCATAACCTGAACTAAAATCCAGTGCAAACATGCATTCTAAAGGTTACCAAGGATGCAAAATGAAAATTGGAGCACTATATAAATGATGCACCACAAAAGGATAGATATGCTACAGTATTTCACCATAGCCTCATTATATCCCTATGCTCTTGTTTAAATGGTCTTACAAAGCTCATTTTCACTTCATAGTGAGATCAGGCCCTTTGTGATCTCCTTCACATGTATCACCAACCAAGCAGTATTCACAGTCTGTTGATACACAGTGCACTAGTAATGCCTTCTTTCTTCCATTTCTAAATCCTCCTCAGTATAGCCCGTTGTGATTCTTAAACAAAACCTTTAACTGTTTTTGCCTTCCTTATAGAATTTTCTGGATTTCCAGAAACGCTGGACAGGCTGCTTGCTACATCATTTTATTGCTCTGTGTTAGCAGTGGAAATATAAGCTGCCCATAAATAAAATGGCAAACTACCACTCCTGGCCCAAACAGTACGGTTGAGATTAGCACATCAACTGCTGTCTAGCAACTACCTGAAATCACCATGCCATCCAGGCTGATACATTGTCCATATTGATCCACAACACAGTAAAGGCAGGCCTGGGTTAGGCATAACCATCCCTGGAAGTAAGAGCAGCATTTGACATGTTGATGCACTGAGTAATGCAAACTGTATCAGTTTGACCATAAGAGGTTACATCAAGCACCCAATTGGTGGGATCAAGTATAAAGCAGTCATACAAAAAATGTGCATGCTCTGTGCCAAATCTGGGTGTTCCCTAAGGATGACAACACATTACCCCTTCAAAGGCAAACTAACCAACAAATTCTGCTCGAGCAAACTGCAAACCTGAAAAGTTGAAGCCTTTAAAGTTTAGTGTTGCTAGATCTGTCACCAAAAAAGAAAACATGAACAGTGGTTTGCATTCATTTAAAAAAGTGCTGTGCCGATATACCAACCGATTCAGGCAGATATGGCTTGTCTCTCCTGACGAACTCTAGTGGGGAAAGTTAAGGTGAAGATACTCTTGTTCTGTACCAGTTTGTAGATTATCTTCATCACTGCAATACAGTTAGTATGGCACTATCAGTAGTAGTTAACTTCTTAGTTAGCAGAATACCAAACAACATCACCACGCAACAGCCTGGCCTCAAACCAAATGATAACATTAATCTCAGCATTCTTCTAGCCAGGTACAGTAGTGGCTGTAACTGCTTTACAGTAAGAAGGTGAGTCCGTTCTCTGCTGTTGATTGGACTAGTACAGCCATATATAGTGCCATATGTTCAGTCCCATTACCAGTAGTGTCCCATAGCAACAATCTATTTCATCATCGAAAAATGTGATTTACACTACCTTTCAGGCCCAAAATCTGTGTTGCTTCATGAAGGGATGTGGTGCCAGTGGCAAGGCTGTAGATTAAACACAGGGCTTAATTTGGCATGTGTGTAAAGGGCAAGAAGTAAAGAAAACAAAAGGTGGCCAGTATTTGTTCTTCAAAAGTTACAATAAGCCTTTAGTAGGCTCTAGGGTCAGAAAAATAGAATGATGCCAGAAATGTTTACAAACCCAGCCAACAGATTGAGAACGTAATGGCTGGTGCAGCCTAAACTGAAAAAACCCAAGCCCTTTAGGCCATCAGACCTGGCGAGGTAGAAAAGAATCAGGTTATATAAAAATGATATGGAATGACACAAATAATATTTTAAGGGATTAGGAAAGTGTGACAGTTTCTTCCGTCTATAATGGAGTACTACAGCCCAGAGAGTATTACCTTATAAGAAAGTTGGTGTTAAATTTTACAGATCCATAACGAACAAGCGTTGTGTGTGGAAAAAAATGGCTCACTTTCATTGTCTTTATCAAAAAGAGAAAGTTAAAAAAAAGTCACTCATAGCTGCCATCCAAATATCACGTGTTGCAGATATTTGGGGAAAAGGCTTACAAGGAAAACTAACTGAGAAAAGAGTATAGCAGCCTCATAACTGAAAGCGTCAGTAGTCTACAAGCTACAACAATTTTTTCAGAAGCCCAGATCTCATATTTTAGCAATAAACCCCCAAAGAAATAATGGACTCGAGGAAGATTTGCTAGACAAGAAAAAAAACAAAAAAACTGAAAAGAGACAGTGTTCACAGCACAACAGCAATGGGGCATGCAGACAGAGGGAGAGAGAATTACACATATTAAGCCTTATGAATTAAATACATGTAAAAGAAACCAATAAAAACATTTAAATGGACAGTAGAAGGAAGAAACCTCGGACAATCGCTGGGGTTGCTACTGGAGTAGTCCTGTGTTACGGCTATAAAACAAAATGGAGAGACATATAATACCAGAAAGGATTTGGGTGCTCATTACGACTTTGGCAGTCTGAGCAGAAGACTACAGTCTCTTCGTGGGCCAAAGGACCACCAGTGTCGGTGGTCTCACTGCCGTATTATGAGTCACAAACAGCAGACCGGTCAGAATCAGTCAAAAATCCAACAACGTCCCACCGCCAGCATTACCACGCCAGCAACAACCCGCCCTCCAAATTACAACCCACAAATCAGCACAGCGGTCTTTGCACGGAGGTAATCCACTGGTGGTCCGAACCGCTGCGGTCAAAAACTCAATTCCACCAGAACACAACACCACATTGAACAGTACGAATACCCCACACCTGACACACGTACACGCACCATAAGCACCTGATCACTGCACTATAAACCCCCCCACACACACATACCCACAGCCCCTTTCAACCTGAATTTTTCACAGAGAAAGGGAAGAACGCACAAATAGAAGATACTTCACTTGGATACCATAGACACCCCCACAACTAACACGCAGCACAAACTACACAACTGTACACCTGCACACAACAAACATGTCGCCACTTCACACAACCACCACATACCACAAGCAGACTGAACCACACAACCCCACTTCACCAAACAGCACACTTGCACCCCTGCTAATTACACACCCCACCACTGTCAGAGTCACCAGATCCTTGGGGTCTGCGCACGTTCCCAACACGTCCACCACTGAACAGCTCCAAGACTCTGATAGATAAATCACAGAGGCTAAGAGAGTTCAAGAGGGGAAGAGGGGATTAGGAAGGGAAACAGCTGGGAAGGAGATCTGTAGTATCTCCTGAAATCAATTCTAGACTATGATTCTAAGCATAGTCATTCTGTAAACATAAACAATCTAAGAATTAAGTTTAAAATGACTAAGTTTCAAGATGGCTGGATAGCTGTAAGGGAATCAAGATGGATTAAATTAAAACTTTCTTATTCAATTACTTTCCTTTACATGAGAATCAGAAAAACGTTCTGACTAAATTTGAAACCAGTCATATAAATCCTTTTTTCAGAATGCATACTAGTACCATACAATATTGCATCTAGACACTCTGATCTTCTGTGTACTCTTAAAATGTTTCAATACAAATTGCGCATATTGTAGATATATATATGTATATATATATGTATATATGTAGTAAACACCATAAAAGGATTGTGCACCATGAATAACACAATATGGATTCAGGAAAAACAAATCACATAACTTGTCAACTCGAATATTACATGCTAAATATCTTAGAATAGTGGCATACAATAAACAAAATGAATTAAACTCGAGGAGAGAATCGTGCGTCTTGCCGAGTCGAGTGTCACCATGTAAAAAACCAAGAAATGGTAGTGAGCAATGAATATCAAAGTCAAATGATCATTAAACGAATCGCGCGTCTTGCCGATTCGTAAACCACGATGTAAATACCAAGAAATAACAGCTCACAGTGAATAACAAGATCAAAGTACAATGAAACGAATCGCGCGTCTTTTGCCGATTCTTAAGCCACCATGTAAATGTCAAGAAATGGTAGCGCGCAATGAACAACAAAACTAAAACACCATAAAAACGAATTGCACGTCTTGCCGATTCTTAAGCCACCATGTAAATGTCAAGAAATTGTAGCGCGCAATGAATAACAAGATTAAACTATCATGAAACGAATCGCGCGGTTTGCTGATTCGCAAGTCACCCTGAAATTTCACAAACTATCAAGCGCATATTTCACACGCGCAAAGTACTCTGTCAAATCATAAAAGAATTCGGCCCAAGAACATGAGAGTTCTCGATAACGGCGTCAGGAGGCCAGCCCAACCACCGTCTTACCGCCCAGAACAAGGATCTCCAAATGAAGAATGAAAGTCAGATGTCTGGAAGATCAAATAGGCCACCGGGATAGGAGCTCAGGAAGTAGCTGTTGCTCTGCACCGGGACCTCTGAATAGTGAGCACTTGGAGCTGGGCTGGCTCCTTTTTATAGAGTCTTGGCCCAGCCCACGACCACACCCAGGCATGTTTCAGGGAAAGTCTCTAGAAGGCCCTGGAAAGGGACCACACCCTAACACACTCTGAAAGCCTGCAGCAATACATTGCAAATGAACAGCATTTGTAAGCACATTAAAAATAAGTCTTCAGGATTGAACTCTGCAATGCAAACGGTTAAACAACAACATATCAGCACAATGCATAAATTACGTTGTTTTGAGAGTGCTGGGTTTTTGCATTCTAGTCGCCAATAGAGCGCGCACTGCCCTGGTGTTGACAACCACCCACAACACATCCACCATATCAATACAGAAACACCCACGATTCACAGACGAGGAGTTGAGGGTCATGGTAAATCGTCAGAGTGGAGCCACAACTGTTTGGAGCACAGGTTCAGCATATATCCATAGCCAGGAAAACAGAGTTATTCAGAGGATTGTCGACAGGGTGAACTCAGTGAGAAACCATCCACGCACAAGGGAGGACCTCAGGAAGAGGTGGAGCGACCTACGGGGAAGGTTCAGTCCATGGGGGCAAGACACCAGATAGCAATCAACAAGACTGGTGGTGGACCCCCACCTCCACCCCCAGAGTGAACATCGTAGGAGGAGAAGGTATTGGCCATCCTGCACCCAGAGGGCCTGACTGGAATACCAGGAGGACTGGACTCTGGTAAGTCAACAACACTCCACGGGCAACATGTACTCCTGCACAGCATGTGCCCCCCACCTCCCTTACACCCCCTCACAGCACCCTTATGTGCACCAATCCACCCTGAACCCAATACCCTCACTTGCATACTACACCGCCCCACTACCACTAACCCCACACAGGCCCACACAGGCCCACCAAGTGCACAAATATCTCCCAATGTAGCAAGCACTACAACTACCACAAGGCAACACCTCCACCCTTGTATAACTGCTAATTCCAATCCACTGTAGAACACATGCACATATAACCATGTCACCACCTTCACCTACAGGATACTTGGACTGCTCACTAGTACATGGCAAAGACAGCATCGATGACCACAACCTACCATACTACAAGCACACAACAGCACTATCCATCAGCCCTTAAACATTGCCAGTGGTCAAGCAGCTGTCATTGTCATCACTGGAAAGCATGTCAAGGCTATGATTGCAAACAACCATGTGAACAACAAGTACATTTCAACACTGTAACACACTTCCTCTCCATCCACAGGTATCCCTATTACTGCCACCCGGCAGAGGATGCCAGAGACAGAGAGTCGGCCCCTGGAAGAAGGCCCAATTGAGGACTACAACTCTGGATGCCTGAAAGGGAATGTCTCACCTGGCCCATCTAGGATGACTGGTCAGTCCACCACCACCAGTCTCACCCTGCTCACATCTGACTCCCCCGCCTCTGTGGCTACTACAGCACAGGAAACCCCTACTCTCCAAACCTGTGTACCAAGGACAGATCAATCTATAGTGTGAACCACAGTACAGGGACCCGAGTTGATCCCTAACATCCAAGACGATGAAGGCCCTGGTATCAGTGGGAGTGGGAACACTTTGCCAGGGTCACAGGCACAGGGGGCAAGGGGCTGTGGGAGGGCACCTGAGGGTCATGGGATGAGGTACCAACGGGAAACGACTGGCCAGGAGGCTATCTCCAGAGTCCTAGGAACATACTAGCAATCCCAGGACAAGATGGGTCAAATACTGATAACCTTGCAGGAGAACCAGAGGCTGCAGAGGGAATACCACCAGGAGGACATGCAGCAGTGGCAGGCACACAATTCCACCATGGCCTCTATTTGTGGGGTGCTCACTGAACTTACCAGCATCCTGTGTGCGTCCTCCACCCACCAGCAGGCCCCTACCTATAGCCAATCAACACTTGTGCCATCTACATCTGCCACAGCTACTGCAATAGAGGCCCAGCCAGACGACCCACAGGCTATGAGCACCTCTGCCCCTGCAGCTGAGGATCCCCCACTCAAACAAGGTTGTCCATCCAGGCATCCTGCAGGACCCGGGTAGGCCACTGCCAAGGCCAAAAACACTGCCATGAAGTGATCTCTCTCCTGAACATTCTCTCTTGTGTGCCACTGAGATACCCAGTTTACTGTCCACAGCCAAAACTCAATTTCCCCTTGGACCTTGGAGACTGGACCTGTGAAACCAGTAGCTGGGCCACCTACTCTGATGCTTTCAAACACCATGATCCCACTCCTCAGCAAATGCACTCTAAATCACAATAAACACATTTCAGCACATCATGGCTTACGTGTCATCTTTGTCACCAGTACCATTTAATGTGAAAGATGTAAATCTAAATGCACATAAAGGTGTCAATAAGTCTTACAGATGGACAGATGTGGCAAGAATGTCCAGCAGGTTGGTCATGACATCCTTCCTGTACTGTAATCCAATGCCAAAGAAGCCAACAGTTGTGTCAGAAAGCAGAGGATAACCACACATCTGACCTGAAAATAGAACAAGATAGGGTAAAGCTTCAATGATGTCTCCCATGTTGCCCATCCAATACACGTACAGGACATAATGCAATCCACAGGAATCATTTTGCAGTGAGGAGGTCACCACATATCTACAAGGTAGGTCTGTAGGTCAATACACATGGAGAGAGTATGAGGGAGAAAAAAGGGGAGACATTTGGGGGAACCACTCCGTACTCAACTCCCTAAATCACCAAAAAACACTAAGGAGTACGGGGTTCTATTATATATCGAGGGATGGGTTCCGGTGGTACAAGTTGTGCCCAGGGTTTCCTCGTGGTCCTCTAATGGAGGAAAAGGGGTCAGTGTGAGTTAGGAGAGCAGTTAAAGGGGAAAACAAGGGGGGATTTCCTTTACGGACTAGGTGGTCTCACACACTATATAGTGTCATGCTTCATCATTTGACCACCTAGCCCTACCCAGGTAGGACAGTGCCACCTGGGCGGACTCAACCTCACTGTTAAAAGAACAGGAGGCAGTGAGTAAATAAGTACTAGGTCTGTAAAGATCGGGATCCAGCTAACCTATGGGATAAAAACACCTAAACAGGCTGTCAAACATGCATCAAAGGGGGCGCTCACTATGCGCCTATGCCGGTCGTTTCATGCAAGCGATCCAAGGAGAGGACGGCATAGGCGCATAGCGAGCGCCCCCTTTGATGCATGTTTGACAATAAGGGGGCACTCCCCGTCCTGGACACCAGAGGCCATTAGCCTCTAAGGATTGGGCCACCTCAAGGTAGTTCCTTGGTAAGGTAGGCTGTTTACTTTATTGCTTCTTGAACCTGTTACCAATTTAGCAGAGTTTTTCTCCACTCATAAAGTGAGTCTTAGGGTTCCAATGCCCTGATGAATGCCCCTAGGCTCATTATTAAGGGCAGAAACATGTTGGCTACAACTCCTTAGATAGGTGACCCTGTGAGTCCTTGTTCTCACAGTGGTGTCCCCCTCTTCACTTTTAACCACACCAAACAGACCCCATTATTAAATTGTAACTTTACACAGGAGCCTGTTTAGGTGTTTTTATCCCATAGATTAGCTGGATCCCGATCTTTACAGACCTAGTACTTATTTACGCACTCCCTCCTGTTCTTTTAACCGTGAGGTTGAGTCCGCCCAGGTGGCACTGTCCTACATGGGTGGGGCTAGGTGGTCAAATGATGAAGCATGACACTATATAGTGTGTGAGACCACCTAGTCCGTAAAGGAAATCCCCCCTTGTTTTCCCCTTTAACTGCTCTCCTAGCTCACACTGACCCCCTTTCCTTCATTAGAGGACCACGAGGAAACCCTGGGCACAACTGGTACCACCGGAACCCATCCCTCGATATATAATAGAACCCCGTACTCCTTAGTGTTGTTTAGGTCTGTAGGTCACACACACGCAGAGTAAGAGTACCATTCCTCATAGCTAACATCACCAACAGAAAACCTATCTTGCAATGTCTAAAACAGGTAGGTACCAGACATCATCTTTGGGAACTGTGTGGATAGGTAGCTGGACTGTCATGTGATAGGACTGGGCGGTACTGTAGAGCACCACTGGACTCATGTAGGCATCTGAACCTTGCTTTGTGTAGCCCAAATGTCCTTTCGATTACACGCCTCGTTCGTCTGTAAACCTCATCGTAACTGTCCTCCCCATTTGTTGTAGGGTACCTCACTGGTGTCAGGAGCCAGGGCAGGTTAGGGTAGCCAGAGTCACCGGTGTGCACAAAGGCACAAATCATTAGGGAGCTATGAGAGGCATAGAGCTGACTGTGAAGTGAAGTAGCATAGACGTTAGACATAGACAGTGGTACACTTACCAATGAGCCAGGCCCTCTCTCTCTGTAGTCGCGATATCATTTGTGGGACACTGATGTTCCTCAAGATGTAAGAATCATGTATAGATCTCGGAAACTTTGCTGTCACATGGGATATGTATTGCTCGGCAAGACGCGCCCCCCTGCACATTGATCGAATAGTGATTCTTTCTGTTCCTGTAGACTTGCTCATTGGTTCTAGGACGAACTAAAGCGATGTGGGTGCCATCAATGGCCCCTATAACATGTGGAACGTGTGCAATATTATAAAGGGCAGACTTCACAGTGTACAGATCCACACGTTGAGGGAACCTGATGTAGCTCGTCAAGTGCTTGAATAAGGCCTCCAGTACATCCTGTATCACAAAACTGAACATCGGCTGCGATATTCCTGCAGCCAGTCCCACTGTCACCTGAAAAGATCCTGAGGTGAAGCGATGCAGGACAGATAACACCTGTACTATTGGTGGGCTGGCATGTGGATTACATATGGCTGGCAGGAGATCCGGCTCCAACTGATGGTCTGACAGTTCGGACAATACATCTGTATAATGTGTCTTTCTTCCATGGTAGCAAGGTCGACTACGGGCCGGTAGATAGGTGTATTTCTCAATCTCCCCATTGGACGGTATCTAGGCATAGGACAGAACACATTTCAGGACTTCTGTTACACTGTCGTTACTAAAGTACACCATAGAAGTGGTAAACAGGACAAGTCATGTAAGGTATTTGAAACCTGACACAGGGAAACAGTTATTCACAAACTACACAACTGCGACATCCTGGCTGTCAATTCCATTGCTCTACTTGTCAAAATGGTTCTGTACAGTGATGGGAGTCAGACATAGTAAACTCGTCCCTAAGTTGGATACAGTTATCAAATGCCACACATTGAAAGGTTTATACATCAGACATTTTGGCAGGTGACATTCACTTCACTAGTGAGTTCACATGAGTTGACATCGTATATCAAGCAACTAGTCATTAACTTCATGCTACGACGCACTAGGAGGACATAAAAATCTTAAAAATATGTAAAATTGCAGCCACCTGTCCTGCATGCAGAGGAAAGATGGAAGTGACCTCATTCCGCTGTCGCTAGTCGTCATGGTGGAAGGCAGTGGGAACCGCCGTGCAACCTTTCATTGGTTAACACTGATCTCTATACGAAGCTGGGGCCAATGAAGATCACCACTGGCGATGACTGTCGTGAACACAATTTTTTATAGCCCAGCTAACTTGACTCCTGACACTCGAGTAAGCAAGACCTCCACTTCGTGAGCTTCTGTGTTCTGTATCTTGATGCCACAGTGGCACGTCCTGCAGGAGATGGGGCCCCAGCCTTCACAACAGAGGAACAGGGGAAACTGGTGGAAGGAGTCCGACCCCTGTATGGACAGTTGCATGGGGCTCCAGACAAACAGGTCAGTACAATGTGGCATGCTTATCAGCTAAGGTGTTGTTTGACAGCGAAAGTGCGTGAATATAGACATGGCATGATTAACTGCTGAGGTTGTGTTGTATGAATGATAATGGCGTATTGCGGACTCCGTATGAGAATGCGCTGTGCATGTTGTGTGTAGGCCACTGTTGTATGGGGCACTGTAACTCTACATGAATATCTCCTTTTGTCTGTACCTCCCATGCAGGTCAGCGCCCATCAGAAAAAGGGGTTATGGAGAGCCATTACCAAGCAAGCGCGGACTCTGGGGGTCCAGAGCCGACGGAGCTCCCACTGCAGAAAGCGATGGGAGGATCTGTGGTGCTGGGCCCAGAAGATCGCAGAGGCCCAGCTGGCGACATCCTCCCAATGAGGGAGGGGTGCCTGTCGGTCCCTGACCCCACTAATGGCCCGTATATTGGCGGTGGCCTACCCAGAGATAGAAGGGTGCTTGAGGGCAGCACAGCAGCCACGAGGGGGTGAGTACTGACTGTTTAATATAATTTGTATGGGCTTCTATTGTGTCAGTTGGATTACATAGGTACTAATGAGGTGTGTTTACATCAGATAAAATCATAGTCATGGCTATTACTTCCACAGTTTAGAAGTGTTGTGAGTTAGCTTTGAACACCATGCAAGAAGAAATATGTTGGTGCTATACCTCCTTGTCCAGTTACGTTTAGACACACTCCTATGTTGAGTGATTTCCAAACCTTATTTCCCTATCCCTGAGTCTGCTTTAGATAGCCAATGTCATCTAGTTAGGGCTGATATTGGGTAATAAGTCCTGTGAGTAGGGAACTTCTACTGTGAAATCACTGCATTCTCAATGGACTTCTGTACTTCATGAGTCGTTTACCAACCTGTCCAATATTGAGTGCAATGTACCTATCCAGGACACATGAAAAACAATGGACCTCATTACAACCCTGGTGGTCAAAGACCGCCAGGGTTGAAGTGGCGATTGTACCGTGTAACCGGGCGTCCCCGGCAGCCGCGGCTCGTCATGACGCATCGGAGCAGGCCGATGCGTCATGTCCGCGTCTCCCCGTTGCCGGGGCGACGCGATCCGACCGAGGCAGGGGGAAGGCCGTTGCCCGGGAAACCGGATGGGTTTCCCGGCGCGGCATAAACAAAAGGGAGGACGGCACCGGAAGAGAGGGAGAGGAGCAGGAGAGGGGAGCCGAGGAGGAGAGACAGGAGACGGAGGAGGAGAGGAGAGCCGAGGAGAAGAGACCAGAGGAGGAGGAGAGGAGAGCCCAGGAGAAGGAGCAGGAAAGGAGAGCCCAGGAGAAGGAGCAGGAGAGGAGAGCCCAGGAGAAGGAGCAGGAGAGGAGAGCCCAGGAGAGGAGACCGGAGGCGCAGGAGAGGAGAGCCCAGGAGAGGAGACCGGAGGAGCAGGAGAGGAGAGCCCAGGAGAGGTAGACCAAACAAAAGACGGCAGGAGAAGAGACCGCAGCAGAGGAACGCCACAACGCCAGCCACGACCCAGGAGGGTCGTGGCTCACCAAGGTACGGTCCTTGTGGACCAAAACAAAGGCCATTTCAGACTAAGGAGGGGGGGGGAGAGAATATAGAAGTGGAAAGGGAGGGAACCGAAAGGGGCACGATAACGAGCACATATGGGCACCCCACAAAATCTATAATTAGAGAGTGAGAGCACTTATTCCCCCCCCCCCAACTCCTCACAGACACCCCTCCTTATCGTTCCTACCCATACCCAGACAAGACTACAGAGAAAGAGTGAAATAATCCTTTTGGTAAAACCCCATACTTACCCGGGTGTTGTTTTCCTTTGTTTTCCGGTCCCCGGGAATCCACCTGAGGGGATCCGCCAGACGTCTCCCGGGAAAAGAAACATTGAAACTAAATCAACACTACAGGAACTGAACCGCAACACCGAAAACCCTAAGGAAACCCCGCCCACTTGATTACATACTTCTAGTTTTTGTCTTTATTCCACCTTAATCTTAGAATAAATTCCACCATAAACTAAAACGCATATCTCGTCGTCATTTGTATATTGTTCGATCTGTCACAGTGGTGTCAGAAGTGGGATCAGACTCTAGATCCTCCTCGACAATCGAACAGTATACACAATGAGTGACACCCCCTCGCTGGAGGACATGATAAAACAGTTGGCCGAAGGCCAACGACACCTACAACTGGTGTGGGAGGCCCACCAGAGGGAGGCTAAGGAGGACCGTGAAGCCTTACAGTCGGCTTTGAAAAGTCAGGCAACCATACTGGCCAATAATCAACTGGTCCACGAGACGGCCATGAAGAAACTAACGGAGACAATTGCTACCACTAAGGTACACCCCAATGTCCCAAGTTCCATCCTGCAAAAATATCAAGAAGGGGATGATCCCGACTCCTTTTTCACTAATTTTGAAAGGGTGGCCTCAACCGCACAATGGCCGGAAGATAGATGGGGCCAGTATGTCGCCCCTCTGCTTACAGGAATCCTACAAGCTGCATACCAAGCAGCGAATCCCGGGGGAACAACCCCATATTCCGAAATAAAGACCAGTATATTAGAGCGGGTGGGGCATGACACGGAATATTATAGAATCAAATTCAGGAAAATCAAGTGGGGACCGAACGAGGATCCCTGAACCTTCTACTATCGGGTAAACGATTTGGCTTTAAAATGGTTGGGTCCGTCAGGGAATAGCCGGGAAGACGTAATCCAAACCATTGTCCTCGAACAATATTTAGATGCTTTGCCTACGGCCACAAAACACTGGATCCGTCAACATCCCAAGGTGAATACGGAGATGGCAATTGACTTAGCATGTGCATACCATCGTTCGGTGGATGTACGAAATATGCCAACCCGCCCCATCATAAAACCGGGGCTCCCCAACCCAAAAAGCACTCCCAGAGTCCTTCCCAAAGAACCCGTACCTCGCAGAACCTACGAGTATCCACCAGTACCGGGTCCCCAGTGTTATAACTGTAGGGAATGGGGACACATTGCCCGTATGTGTCCCAGGAAACAAGACACTAGTGAACCCATGGAGGTTGGAGTTACCCGACGACGGGTGCTGTGTACAGGCCAGGGCAACCCCAAATTTAAACAGTCCTTAAATGTCAATGGTCGAATGGTTTGCGCCCTTATAGATTCCGGATGCAGTCAATCCGTGATAAGGAAGGATCTCCTAGCCCTAGCAGACAAGGAAGTCGAACATTGGGTGACTATTTGCTGCATTCATGGGGATAAGGAGAGATACCCCTTACAGGCCCTGACAGTAGAGTGGAGGAACTACAGGGACAGCCTTTCTATGGGTATAATCTCAGATCTGATAGAGGAATGTATTATTGGGACGGATTACGAACATTTTCAGGAGATCCTGGATCACGTTCGACAACCAACCCTGACCCAGGACTGGTGGAAGGGTGCCCCTTTTTCGGACAGCGACCTAGAGCCCCCCTCTACCCGTAGGAAACTGTCACGTAGGGAGAAACGTGTTGAAAAAGCAAACCACTGAGAGAAAGAGGCACATAGCACACCCTCAGGTCTGATTGCCGAGACACATGAAGTGCCTGTCGGGTTTCCCCAAAGACAAAGAGAAGATCCTTCTCTCGCTCAAGCTTGGAAGTCGGCCAAATCAGAAGAAACCGAAGAGGTGGGTCCCTACTTCTTAATTAGAAAAAACCTCTTATATCGCATAACCACTAATCGCTCCGGGGACCGTAAGCAACAGTTGTTAGTGCCCGAGCACTATAGAGAACATGTTTTAACCTTAGCCCACTGTCAACCCGGAGGAGGTCATTTCGGAAGGGAAAAAACAGAAGAGTATCTCCTCCGGCGGTTTTATTGGCCGGGGGTTTTTGCCCACATACGAAAATTTTGCTCCCAATGTTCCAGGTGCCAACTTACCGAACCCGGTAGACCTAGAAAAGCGCCTCTCATGCCATTACCCATCATAGACGTTCCGTTTAGTAGGATGGGAATGGACTTGATAGGTCCCATAGTTCCCTCCACGAAAGGGCACACATATATCCTAGTCATGGTAGATTATGCCACCCGATACCCAGAGGCCATTCCATTAAAAAGTATTACAACCAAAACAGTAGCCCAAGCAATGATTAATGTATTTTCTCGAGTAGGATTTCCACATGAAATACTCACTGATCAGGGAACTACTTTCATGTCTACACTCATGAAGCAGGTGTGCAAAACGTTAGGCATTTCCCAAATTCGCACCTCGGTGTACCATCCACAGACCGATGGACTGGTAGAACGGTACAACCGTACCATAAAAACCCTGCTAAGAAAAGTAGTAGAGGAGTCAGGTAAAGACTGGGATCAAAAGTTGCCCTTGGTATTGTATGCTATACGTACCCATGAACAGGCATCTACCGGACACAGTCCTTTTGAACTCGTGTTCAGAAGACAGCCCCGATCCCTGCTGGACATGGCCATAGAAGCTAGGGAAGAGGAGGCGGAGGAAGGGGGGAAACCCTTGTTAGAATATGCCCACGACTTACGGTCTCAGTTACAAGGGTTATGGGATACAGTCCGAGTAAATATGGAACATGCCCAACAGAACCAAAAACAATATTACGATCGAGGGAGTAAATTAAGAGTTCTACTACCAGGAGATCAGGTACTTATAATGCGCCCCACGTCTGAACACAAATTGGTAGCAAAATGGCAGGGTCCACATAAAGTACTACGAGCCGTTTCCCCGGTCACTTACCTAATTGAAATCTCGACCACGCCGCAGAAAACCCAGATTTATCACATAAATCTATTAAAAAAAATGGGAAGAACCCGAGGGCTCTAACTCAACCGAAGCCGTGGGCCGGTTCCTATGTCCCAATGGGAGGGTTCAAATTGAATTTTGCCCGACCGAGACCACTATTGGGGAGAATCTACCCACAGTGAACTCCTCGTTAACAAAATTAGAGAGGGAACAGGTATTCAGTCTACTGGAACATTTCAGATCGTTTTTTTCCATAGTGCCAGGCAAAACCTCTTTGATTGCCCATAAAATACGGACTGCACCAGGTACAATTGTCCGGTTACGACCATATCGTATACCAGAGGCCAGGAAACAGATTATGGAGGACGAGGTCCAAAAGATGCTAGAGTTAGGAGTAATAGAGCCTTCTACTAGTCCCTGGTGCTCCCCAGTTGTCCTGGTACCAAAACCTGATGGTACTATTAGGTTCTGCATCGACTTCAGGAAACTCAACGAACATTCCATGTTCGATACTTATCCGATACCCAGGGTGGATGATGTATTAGAAAAACTAGGAAAAGCAAAATACATGTCCACCCTAGATTTAACTAAAGGATATTGGCAGATTCCACTAGCCGCAGAAGATAAAGAGAAAACGGCCTTTCCCACGCAGTCGGGCCTGTACCACTTCACAGTGTTGCCGTTCGGACTGCATGGAGCCCCAGCAACATTTCAATGGTTAATGGACAGCCTCCTAAACCCCTTTCGACATTTTTCAGCTGCTTACTTAGACGACGTAGTTATTTTCAGTGAAACATGGAATGATCATCTACTACATTTGCAGCAGATATTCCATACTCTGAGACAGGCAGGGTTAACTGCCAATCCAAAAAAATGCGTTATCGGTCAGCCTGACATATTGTACTTAGGATACAAAATCAGTCAAGGGAACCTCCAGCCACAATCTAAAAAGGTAGAAGCTATTCTCAATGCACCTAGCCCTGCAACGAAGAAAGATTTGCGTTCCTTCCTAGGGTTGGTCGGCTACTATCGAAGATTCATTCCCAATTATTCCACCCTAGCCGCCCCCCTTACAGATCTTCTGGCTAAATCTCGTCCTAATCAATTAGCCCCTTTTTCGGATCAACAGGAGACTAGTTTTGAACAGCTAAAAGCCTTTCTGACTAGAGAGCCCATCCTACGGTGCCCCGATTTCTCGAAACCGTTCCACCTCTATACAGACGCCTCTGATGTCGGGCTAGGAGGGGTACTGACCCAGCCCGATGGGGACGGTAGGGATCACCCGATAGTGTATATTAGCAGGAAACTGTTTCCTCGGGAACGCCATTACCCCACGATTGAAAAGGAATGTTTGGCCATCAAATGGGCTGTAGACACCTTGCAGTATTACCTTTTGGGTCGCCCTTTTATTCTCTATACAGATCATGCTCCCCTCACTTGGTTGTCGGCTCATAAAGATACGAATTCACGGATCTTGAGGTGGTTCCTTGAACTCCAACCCTTTTCGTTTCAGGTCCGTCACATCCCTGGTCCCCAACAGGCCCCGGCTGATTATCTCTCCAGATACCCGGACTCTACCTCGGTCCTCGATCAGGACCGTTCTTGGGAAGGGGTGTGTAACCGGGCGTCCCCGGCAGCCGCGGCTCGTCATGACGCATCGGAGCAGGCCGATGCGTCATGTCCGCGTCTCCCCGTTGCCGGGGCGACGCGATCCGACCGAGGCAGGGGGAAGGCCGTTGCCCGGGAAACCGGATGGGTTTCCCGGCGCGGCATAAACAAAAGGGAGGACGGCACCGGAAGAGAGGGAGAGGAGCAGGAGAGGAGAGCCGAGGAGGAGAGACAGGAGACGGAGGAGGAGAGGAGAGCCGAGGAGAAGAGACCAGAGGAGGAGGAGAGGAGAGCCCAGGAGAAGGAGCAGGAAAGGAGAGCCCAGGAGAAGGAGCAGGAGAGGAGAGCCCAGGAGAAGGAGCAGGAGAGGAGAGCCCAGGAGAGGAGACCAGAGGCGCAGGAGAGGAGAGCCCAGGAGAGGAGACCGGAGGAGCAGGAGAGGAGAGCCCAGGAGAGGGAGACCAAACAAAAGACGGCAGGAGAAGAGACCGCAGCAGAGGAACGCCACAACGCCAGCCACGACCCAGGAGGGTCGTGGCTCACCAAGGTACGGTCCTTGTGGACCAAAACAAAGGCCATTTCAGACTAAGGGGGGGGGGAGGGAATATAGAAGTGGAAAGGGAGGGAACCGAAAGGGGCACGATAACGAGCACATATGGGCACCCCACAAAATCTATAATTAGAGAGTGAGAGCACTTATTCCCCCCCCCCCCCAACTCCTCACAGACACCCCTCCTTATCGTTCCTACCCATACCCAGACAAGACTACAGAGAAAGAGTGAAATAATCCTTTTGGTAAAACCCCATACTTACCCGGGTGTTGTTTTCCTTTGTTTTCCGGTCCCCGGGAATCCACCTGAGGGGATCCGCCAGACGTCTCCCGGGAAAAGAAACATTGAAACTAAATCAACACTACAGGAACTGAACCGCAACACCGAAAACCCTAAGGAAACCCCGCCCACTTGATTACATACTTCTAGTTTTTGTCTTTATTCCACCTTAATCTTAGAATAAATTCCACCATAAACTAAAACGCATATCTCGTCGTCATTTGTATATTGTTCGATCTGTCACATACCGCCAACAGGCTGGCGGTACAATTCGCCATATTTTGACCGCAGCGGTAGCGCCGCGGTCACACCGCCGGGACCGGCGGTTTTCCGCGATGGTTGTCCCGCCGGTTATAATCCGCCAGGGCAGCGCTGCTTGCAGCGCTGCACTGGGGATTATGGCCCTCATTACAACCTTGGTGGTCGGCCTCGTCTGACCGCCAAGGTTGTAATGAGGGCCAATGTGTCAGAAGTGTCAGTTTGGTAAGTATATGTGGGTAGTTGGTATTTTTACCATTGTAGAAGGACTGATGACAGACTGCAGCATGTCCAACCTAGTCATTTTGTTGGAATTAGGAGGTAACAGCTTGCATATTGGGTTATGTCTTTATGAACAATATTTGGGGACAATGTTTCATAGCCATTCCTTGCCACGCCAGATGAGTAGATTACCTGTTGGTATGTATGCTAGATGGGTAGGTATTGACACTTTCCTCCCATTCTTTCTCTCCCACTCTTTCTCGTCCTCTTCTCTCCTTGAGTGCATCAGCATCATCAGGTGAAGGAGAAGGGGCACCAGCGAGTGGGGAAGCTGCAGCCCACGGGACCTAGGAGACAGAGTCTACCAACACCGAAAGGACCAGTGGGACAGAGGGCGAGGGGAGCTCTACGGGGGAGGCCAGTAAAGCAACATCATCTTCAGATTCCTCCTCCGATGGAAGCTCCCTGGCGGTGGCGGACACATATGGGTCCATCCCAGCACCATCCTTGTCCGCCACCCCCCTTACCAGCACCACCTTCCCCGTAGCTCCCCACCTAGTTGACCGTGCCCGCTCACCCAGGAGGGTGGACGTCTCCTTCGCTGCACGCACCTCTGCCCCTGCCCCTGCCCCCGTCAGCCCTGCTGCCCTCAATGAGGAGGCTATTGACCTCCTGAGGTCCATCTCTGTGGGGCAGTCAACCATCGTGAATGCCATCCAGGGACTGGTATCCCAGATGCAACAAAGTAATGCCTACCTGGAAGGCATTCATGGTGCCTTGACTGGCCTGCAAAGATCGTTTCAGGCTCTGGCCTCCACATTGATGGCAGCCAGTGTCCCTTCATCTTCCATCCAGCCTCCAGCTACCTGTGCCCAAATTTAAGACCCCTCTCCCTTCACCCATCCAGAGCACACATACAGACCAGCAGTCACCCACTACAACAGACAAGGTGCACAAAGACAAACACAGGCACCAAAGGACACATCACAAGCATGCACACAGTCAACACCTGCAGACACTACAACAGCCACCCCTATACTGTCTCCCCAACCACCTCCTCCATCACAGTCACATCACCACTCACACCTCCCACCACTACACCAACACTCCCTAACCCTGCCACCAGTCCTGTCATACCCACAGACACCACAAGAGCAGACCCGGAGACATCCACCCCACACAGCACATCCGCACTCACCACGACAACCATCATGACCACATGTAGCACATCCACCTTCCTTGCAGCCACCACCCCAACATATACACATACATCTTGCATACCATCTCCCGGCATATCTTACCCCCTCCCAAAAAACAAACGCCCTCACTCACCCACCAAACATACACTCACCACACACAAGCACACATTGCACACACCTGCATCCACGCCCAGCACACCAACACCTCCAACAACCATTCCCTCTGCCTCCACTCCTAAACCTTTGACCGGCCTGTGTACCTAAAAAGGTTTTCCTTGCCAGTCTTGACCTGTTCCCTGCTCCTGTCCCACCCTGTGATGCCCCTAAGTGCCAAGTCTCCCTGCCTCAACCCAGACCGTCCACCTCCCAGTTCTCCCATGCCCCTCTTCCTGCAAAGAAACCACCCCCTCCAAAGCCTAAGGTCCCTACTCCAACCCCAAAATTCAAACCTCCTCCCCCACAATCAAAATCGAAGCCTAACCCCCCCTCCAAAACCTAAACCCAAGGAGCCCCATTCCAAGCCCAAGCCCACACCACTGCACCCCCACTCACCCCTAGGGTGCTTGCCTGCCCCATTGATGCCCCTCCCATGTGGAAGC
This sequence comes from Pleurodeles waltl, assembly GCF_031143425.1. Lineage (NCBI taxonomy): Eukaryota > Metazoa > Chordata > Amphibia > Caudata > Salamandridae > Pleurodeles > Pleurodeles waltl. The sequence goes on along the minus strand of NC_090449.1, from coordinate 250,831,928 downwards.
CAATTTGCAGTCAGGAGTCAAGTTGGGGCGTGTGACTTTGCCCAATGTGCCTGGGGCACATCAGACATTTGGACTGGCCAGTTGGCCTCACCTGTATATAGTTTTAAATATTTATTCAAATTTAAATACATCTGCCCACATAGCTGTGGATGACAAGTTTGAGAATTGTCCTGGGTTTCCTTCAACATGGTTGTGTTATAGCTGTATACGTGTTGTATGTGTATGGGATGTATCTATGTTGCTGTATGCGTTGGGTTGATGACTTGTGCCACGGGCTTGTTGAGATGTGTTGTTAGGGTTGCGTGTGGCATTGTTTGGTAGTGGTGTGTGCATCCGTGTGTATAGTGATGCATCTGTGATATCCTTTGTATGTTGGTTGAAAGTGGCATGTCACTTGAGGCCTTGTTTGAATGTCTGTACTAATTATATGATTGTGTGTTGTTGCTACGTATTGCTGCCAGTATGTGTTGTCGGGCGGAGTTGTTCAATGTGCCTTTCTGACTATGTGTTTGTGATGTTGCTGTCGTTGTATAATTGTGGGGTCTTGTGTATGGCTGTGTTTGACAGTAGCAGTGGTGTGCGTGTGCAGTGTATTGTGTGAATGGCTTGTGTCTGTTGGGCGTGGTGTGTGTATTTGGCATATGCATTTGTGTAGTTAGTGTGTGCGTATGTGTCTGTAGATGTGTGTGTTGACACGTGGGTTTGTGTGCGTGTGTGTGTGGCTGTCTCTGTCCGTGCTGTGTGTGTGTGGTGTGTGTGGGTGTGTAATACTGCCCTTCCCTCCAGTGTGTGCTAGATGTGTATACTTACGGTTGTCGTCTTCGTCATCGATGGTCCTGGTGATGTATGGCGAGATACAGCAGTGGGAAGACTTCCAGTTCGGGTTCCCTGGCGGCCGTGTCTGTGTACCTGAAGGTGAGTGTCTCCTTTTATACTACTAGCTTCCGCCAGGCTTTTTGTGGCGGTCACACTGCCCCGGAACTCCTGGCAGTCTACTGTGGTGGGTAGTGAATAGATCCCCACCAACCTGGAGATGGCTGCGCCATCGGCGGCGGTCCGGCCGCGCTTGCAGTACTGGCGGTGACTTGCCTGTGTTGCGGCTGGATCACCATGTGGTCATAACAGGGCGGTCTGCACTGCCGGCATGGCGACAGTGCGACTGCCGGCGTGGCGATCTGGTGACCGCCAAACTCGTAATGAGGGCCTTAATGTCAATTTACTTAAACCTTACAGGGTGAGGTGGAATATCCCCAGCTGAGTAATAAACATTGTTCTTCCAAAACCTCATGAAGACCACCAGGTGTGGCAAGAGCCATTTCAAAATATTACGAAAGATTACATGTGTGAAAGAAACAAAGGAACGCTCCTTGCTCTGCAAGCCTGCAGGTTCTTGGAACATTTTTCTCAGTAAATACTGATTGCCTGCACCGCTCTGACCATTCTGGCATCTCAACTCTTGCAGACACACGGAAGAGTGTGGCACACCAGGTGTGAAAGGCGTGGTGGGATTTGGGAATCCAGCATGGAATGCCAACCCTGGGCTTCTTTTTCGATCTTCAAGTGAATATCACGAGGGATGTGGAAAAGCCTTATAACCAGCCCTTCACAAGGTAGTGCATTCACTGTGGAACATCATTTGAGATTCCAAGACCAAAGCTGAATCCTTTTACTGTAATGTCAGTTTTTATATATATATATATATATATATATATATATATATATATATATATATATATACACAAGAACAAACAGTTGCGAGCATCTTTACCACCGCACTCCAGGAGGAATTTTTTTCCTTTTTTCTTTTAATGCAGTCAAAAAAAAGTCACCATCCTTCATCACCGACGCATTTCAACCTGCTTGTCTTGATCACAGTCATATATATATATATATATATATATATATATATATATATATATATATGCATTGCAACACATCTTCCTCTCACCCCCGCATGTGTGTGTGAAGATGTGTTGTAACGTATATATATATATATATATATATTTGTACTGACATTACAGGAAAAAGATTCAACTTCGGTTTTGGAATCACAAATGATGTTCTATGGTTAATGCACTACCTTGTCAAGGGCTGGTTATAAGGTGTGTGTGTGTGTGTGTGTGTGGGTGCGTGCGTGTGTGTGTGTCTCTCTCTCGCCAGGCATTAGTTCACTTATTTTTCCATCATGCTCATCACCTTCTTGCAACTATTATTTCTCAGGTTTTTGCTTTCAGCAGATTGATCTGGATTTCTTTGCCTGGATTCTCCCTTGCCTTTTTTCGCCTTCCTAATGTCAGGAGGACTTTGCTGCCATCCTGATTTCTTCAAGTCTCCATTTTCTCTTCAGTCATGAGCTATGCGATTGCAAAGAGTTTTGTTCACTTTTATAAGGTTTTTCTTCTCACTTGAACCCTTTTAAGGAGACACTTGGCAACTTTCATTTATACTATTCTGTGCAAGGTGGCTTTGTGACTAATAGGAGAAATTACACTTTCCTTAGCCAATCAAGAAGGGGAATCAACAGACCTTCTCAGCGTCCAGTCCTTGACACCAAGCAGCAAAGATGCGCTTAAGAACAATGGCCAGCAAACCAAAATGATGACAGATATCATGCTAAGCAATTCTGAGATTGTTTTAGCATCTCTCTCTCTCTCTAGTATCACCATAGAGCAATACAGAGAGTAATTTTTGTTTTACTTGTCACCCATAATGGAAGGAATCAAAGGGCACTGCACACTTTGAACACTGCCTAAAACCCACTATTATGTATCACACAGCAGACGAAGATTTGAAGTCTTTTTGAGAGAGGTCAAAAAGTAGCATAGCTTGAGCTACCTAAATCCTACCAAAATCACAGCAGCATGCAAGTGCCACCAATCTAACCAATGCTGGGGGCAACAAAGCATCACAGTAGGACAAATGGATTTTCAGTGGTGGCTGTAGTTCAATAACTGTGACAGCGGATAGATAGCTGTTGTTGGAGTTCTCAAGACAGAGCACAAGCAGTATTGGTTGTTTTAACTTGATAGGTGCAGTCAATTGAGTAACTCTAAGCGTAGTAGCAATCCACCCACAGGTAGCTACATGCTCGGAGCAGCATGGGAATGCCAGATATCTTTGCCTTTTCTTGGCATAATCAGTGATTAAATGTGAAAACTAATTTTTAAAGCACAGTGTGAACTTGTCCACAATAAGCAATAGGTAATTGTCCCCTTACCTTTTCTTCCTCTAGTACTTGAGACTGAGCACAACAGAGTCCTTCCGGAAAGAACATCTTGATATCTCGCACTGCAGTTTGATAGCATGTGGAACCTGTGAGCACACAAGCGGAGGGTAATAAAAGCACCCATTTAGCCAAATGCATGCCGTGATAGCAATACTGCGGTTTGCAATCAAGAACAAGGACCTCCGACCAATTATCAGTGGAAACAGAAACCTGATTACCTACTGCAAACCACATGTGTATTAGCAAAATCCTTACCAACATTTATCGAGTGACCCAACAACACCCAAATAACCTACTTTCAAAATTGTGACAAAAACCCTATCACATAGAGCTCTACACTAGGGGTGGACGTAAGGCACGTAATTTAGTGTAGCATAGTTAAGCAAAATCACAGCAGAATAAGGCGAAATTATGTACAAATTAAACTCCAAAATGTAATTTTGAGTTGATTTCTGGTTTCTCGCATTCAAAGCATTGCCACTCACGTTCGGATTTGTATTTTCGCTCTCAAAAAATTACCTGGACAATCCACTCGGGAAAAAATACAACCTGAAATGACGCTTGCATTAAGCAATTACCCAAACAGTACATCTCTTGTTAAATCTCTCTCCGAAACTACACAATATGGCATAATTGCATAATTCAGTAATTTTACGAAAAACGTGTTTCTCCTACGTAAATACATTTTTGGCCAGGCATATTCTACACAAATCTTAACTACAGCAGATCCCTTCAGTCTACAAGATTATAACCACATTAGCATTAGAATCAAGCTTCATAGAAAAATAAATACAAATATCCGTCGCTTGGCTTCCAAACCGGGCACAGTACAGATTTCACCCTTCTTGTTGTGTTTGGTGTTATTCTATGGGCAGCTGACATTCAAAAACATCCATTGCTTTATCTTCAATATCCACCACCCCAGATCTTGCCATCTACCGTCACAGTTTATAATTAGTGGCCAATCAACATGATAATTAGCTGACAAGGTGCATGCCCTTCCTATCACACAGATCTCAACACATACAATGTGTGGGATTCTACTAATTCCCACCCATTCACATTTCTTATCTCTTAAAGATCCTATATTTAAGACCCTTTTAAAATCTACGGCTGTCATCTCTTTCACATGAGCTAAGCCCCAAATCCCATTCAACTGCTATGCTGAAAATATTCAGATACCTAGAATCTTCAATGAATCATTTAATTAATACCTTCAATATTTTGAAATGTTCATGAGATTCCAAAGCCTGGCTGACAGAATGCATCAAACGCTCAGGTTCTTCTAACAATGACATTTCGCACTGTTTGGTCAGAACCAAATGACCCATTCCCAGTCTTAGGTAGTCTAAGGCACTTCGCTGTTCATTCTCAAAGGCTTTGAACTTTAAACTATCGGTATGCATGTTCTTGAACTAATTTTTCCTAGGTGGTAGGTCCTTAATACCCAGTACATCCAGATCAAATTTCTCAAAGGACCCTTGCTGAGTTATGGGTGACTTGTTTGTCTTGTTATTATTTATCTGTCCAATTGATACTTGTGAATGAGTGGCCATGAGTGTTTCAGGTGGATATTTTATGCGTGCCTTGCTGAATGAATAATGTGCAACAATAGGAATGTGTAATAACGGTTCATCACGTGTGTGGTGACAGAGGGTGGATTTGATTGATTTTTTTTTAACTTTTCTTCAGCGATGGGATTTTTATATATTGAGAAATGAACCCACAATGGAGAGAATGTTTGTGATCGCTCTAATAATGAAAAAAAATCAAAAATGTCGTATAATCTGCTTTTTAATCAGTGCCCTGTCACAAAGGACCGCTACTATTGTGCCCTACTTTCACCTGCCACTGCACTAGTGACCTAATACTGGACGAGATGACTATTACCCATGAACTACTTGCCACTGATTGTGTCAGCTACCACGAGCTGAAATACTAACCAATGGCCCACCAGCAAACCAAGTGAGATGCATAAACTCACAAACTAAGTATTTACCTATCACTCATACAACATTCTACCACTAACTGAATAAGCTATCATCAGCCAGGTGACCTACCATAAAAAGCATTTTGTACTAGACTGGTTCCATACTGTGCCCTCCATAGGCACATGTCCCTGGCTTGGGACTGACTTGGGTCATCTGGTCCAAGAATATCAACCAGCTTTTTCACAGCATTCTGTCTTTGCAGGCAAAGCACAAGAGAGAGGTCGGAGGTGAGGTAGGTGCAGTGATCTTGCAATTGCATAGAGTCCTAGAATGGAAAGGATAAATATCAGATTCAACAAAGTCTGTTCAGCAAGAACATAATCTTCTTGTTCTCTCATATTGGCCTGCATAAGTCTTTTTGGGTAATACATATGCACTGACATACACATGTTCTAACTCAAAGATCTGCAGAGACAGCACACAATACTACAATTTATCTGTTGGTCACAGTGTAGGTACTCCAAGGTGCAGGAGTGGCACAGTTATAGTTAAGCATTTTTTCAATATATTTAATAAGCTATTGTTAAGAGATTCGTAGCTTCACCCAAGGGCGCAGAAAAGGAATCTAAGGGAGACGAGCGGTGTGGGCATCATCATAGTAAATTATCCTGCCCACACAACTGGTTTCCATGCCTCTTTGAGATCTCATTACCTAACCATCTCCCCTTTGACAGCTTTCTTACTGGGTGTTGTGTAATCATCATCCCCAAGTAGTTTCAAACTTCATCAGCAACCACTTATTTCTATATATCGCTTTCTCAAATTCTATAAATCTGTCTATGCCCAGGAACCACTGTGTCCTTGAAGGAGGGATAGGGACTGCCTAGTGCATGGCTATATAGCAATGTGGAGTTTAAATGCCATGTTTAGTAGTGCATGGGTGTACTTGTTGCTGTTAGTCCCAATCCAGATACCTAAAATGAGCAGTTTCAGGTGTGACCCTTTATCTAATCTTATATTTTAAAAAGCTCACTAAATATCTCCACCCAAAAACTTTGAACGGCATGATTAGATTTATGAAAGTAATCATGCTTTCCTTTTTCAACTCTAGGAACCTTTTGGTCTGGTGTGGCCTACATGTAGAACGATATCTCATTTATTGATTCTTGGTTTGCAGCAGTCTATGTTTACAAGTTATAGCAACATCCCACTGAGCCGGAGGCTTGCAGTAATTGTTTTTCTTCCAACTGTACAAATTATCTTTCCCATGTTTCCTTAGCTTCTCCAGAAGTCCCTCCATAATGGATAGTATTGTCCCATATAATGTCAAGATCAGACTAATATATAGTATCAAGGGAAGTAGAATGCTGTGGTCTAGCCGTATTGTGCTGGAATCACCATATACCTTTGTATCCACCTGTATTATGCATGAGGGATATAAAAATACCTATAGTGGTTTGTTTCAGTAAAGTCATATTCTTCATTCAAATCAAGACTTTTAAGGTTATTTCATCGCCCCAAATCAGCTAACAATTGAATTCTTTATTCTCCTATCACTCACACCCTGCCTGCTGGGAAGGTTACAAAATTAAAACCACCACCAAACGAGAATATACAATATTATCTTACTCTTCCATCACAATATATCAGTTGACATGGTTATATACTCTTTCCATGATTAAGATATTTTGCCCACATTCTTCAAACATACATAACATACACATTGGGTTTTTGTACGGGGTGAGCATCAATACACCATTGGTAAATGGAACACCCAGTAGCATTTTTTAAAATGTGTCTTATCCCAAAATTCCAAGTTGGTTCACAAAGGGTGGATATGGCTATTTTTGACAACCCTCCCAGTCAGATACCTTTCATAGACATATTTCAATTTTCCTGAATTGGTTTCCTGGAATCTCCACAGGGAGCTATTATTAAGGACACACATGAACATTAGGAGCAGGTGCATTGCTTCCCTGATTGAAATGGAGAAAGGGAGCTTGTCAAAGTGGGTTGTGTCTGATTTGAATATACGAAGGATTAGCTTAACATTCCTGTCTATAAATTGTGAGCTACCTGTGGACAGATTACTTACTAGGTGTTTGAAATCCTCCATGGCAGCTCCAAACAGTAATGGCATGCTACTAACTAGTGCTAGCTGATTCTGAATCCGAAATTTAAATCGTACTCTTCAAAAACATTATTAATTCTGGTTATGAAGTGTTTGGCGTTATGCATGAAAAGAAGAAGATTTTTTACATACAACTAGAGTCATTCATCCTCTCCTCGTGGTCACAGAAAGCTTGCGAACATCCTGCCATCTATCAACTATTTTGTGAGAGGGCCAAGAAGAACAGAACCAGCAATAGGAAGCACAACTGCCTAACACCCTTTCTAATGTCAATCATCAAAATAATTGTCCATTTACTGTCACCGTAATGACCACCGTCAAAAAAGCAAACCAATTTCCTGGATTATTAGTTTATCCCCATTGTGTCCGGGATTCTACAGAGTCGAAAAGCTCCTCCATGTCCAACAAGAGATGGGTCAGTGGCTTTTCTAGGGGTTCACTAGTCCAAGGAAAATCTCTAACCCGTGAGATTCATCCTACGAGTACTGTAGAGGCTAACTCCACCGTGACATTGGTGTAGTATGGCTGATGCCACGCCCATTTTTAACCTCTACATTTATCAATCATATTGGCCTGGATGGGGCCATTACCTGAATGGGTTTACCATTTCTATTGTTTGGCTCATATCTCTTAGGAGACTACTTTTATTTTATCACACTTCAAACATTTCTAACATGTGAGGGTTGGGTGCATTCCCCATTCATTCCAACAATTTAGAGGAAACCCACTTGAGCTTAGAATTGTGACAGTTGTAACTTATCCAGTTCATTGCTGAGGCAACTTTGCCTTCTGTAATCTTAGCGTCTAACAACTCCTTGGCTTTCAACAAGGTTTTACAACAGGAGATCTTTCAGGGTCTTCTCCATGAGTACCTCTGCAGCATTTTCGACTTAAAGAACCCTTAGCACGAATATGTAAATCTGTCCACTAATTTCTTGTCTTCCTCAGTTATTTAGCTAATGGTATCTATGAGATACTGAATTTTTCCATTGATGGTCTTCTTTATTGAACCATGCCAGGACTTCAATTAGTATTTTCTACTTATTCATATAACATTGTTTCACTTGCCTGCGCAATCGATAAACCCCTTTTCGTTTCAGGTCAATGATGTAATTTAAGTTTACATTTCTCTCTTTTTCTTCTTTAACCCCTTGCTCATTTTTTCAGAGGTACAAATTATACTATTTCCCACAACACCTTTGTCTTAAATGTTTTGCATATCACAACCTTATTCACTACAGTCTTAACCTGTATCAATATAGTGCCTTGTTTTAATTTTTAAGTGTTCAGCTTGCTCCAAATCATTCAAATGGAATCCATTCAACCACTACCTCCCTCTTGTCCTGATCTTGTTCTCTATTGTCAACAGCAATGGGTATGGTGTGAGTCCACTAGAATGACAGTAAACTGTTATCATGCTAGATATTTTGCATTCAAGAGAAGGAAGTTGAAGATAGAAAATTCAGCATCTCTAACATGCCCGGATTTTTAACAGTTTGCAGCTGCATGGTAGGACCATGGCTAACAAAAAGTATTAACTGATGGACACACTTCCTAGGTGCAGATGGTTATCTTTGAAGCGCCAACAGAGTTTCTGCTGTATCCCTATTCTATGTCACCACACTCCCCGGAGAGCAAGTACTCTTGATCGGAGTGATGACAAGGGGCTGGGCGGGGCCACACAACTGCAACGCAAGATGTGTCTACAGGGAACTAAATAAGTAAGTGCTGAAAATTAAAACACATCCAAGTGAACTAAAACTATAAGCTGGTAGGGAAGAGGAAATGAGGAGGTCACCAGGAATACAAAAGGCAAGCAAACAAATCAAAACAGCTAAAGGTAAAGTGAATCAACTTGAGGCTAATGTTGAAACGGGGCAGTCAGAGTAAGTTAACAGTCTGTTGTTCCCCTAATAATCTGCTCTGTAGGATTACATATATGACTGTCCCCAGAAATTATGAAGCACTTGCCAAGACTGCACTCAGATATAGACTGTTTGCTTCGATGAAAAGTTAAAAGGTATATGCATATATGAGTGTCTAAAACTCCAATAAAACAAGTTTAAAAAAAGAAAGATAAAAGTGGAATAACTGATAAGAAGGCTCCAGGTCTGGCAAATGCAAGGACTGAACTTCATGTGACTGCTTTGTAACCAATAACAATAGCAACGTTCCCCAAGAGAGCAGCACTGACGGATTTTCCTCTATTAGAATGAGTTGTGGATCGACCTGAATGTGTCTTTTCGCTTTCTGTTTGCTCCTGATAATAACTGGCTATGGGTTGCCTAGAGGTAGCAAAGCCTTTGCTAATAGACCAAGAATATGTGTTTATTTCATGTGAAATAAAGAAACGTCAGGTTTTTTTGGGCAGGGCTGTTCACAGATTAATATATGGAGGACCAAACTCTCAATGCATGTGTCCACATAAGGATTATTAAACACTCAAAAATTATCGGAAAGACACATGATAACGAGGACAATTTTTCAACCCATAAAAGACATCCTACAATCCCAAGAATAATAACCCCATGTCTACCTCCCAAAAAATATGCCCCTAAATTACATGTGTCAAAGGCAGTCCTATTGTAACTTGTTATGAAATGTTTAAGGTTACACCCCACCTCCTGGTACACAAACCTGCACAACCTCTGACGGGAGGAGCGCCGATGCACAGGTGGGGTCCAGCTTCATGTGCTTCATTGCCACCAGAACAAATTTTTCAAGACTGAGCTTGCGGAGGATCTTTGGCAGGCTGCGAGACCATGCTCCAGGTTTTATCAGCAGCACAGTGCAAATACATTGGGGTCCTGCCACAGAGAGCATATGACACAGGTGAGGACTCGCCATTGATGCCAATTACAGACATAAAAACAGCTGGTGTTTAAGAGGTAATAATTACTCACACGCAACAAGTTGTTCTCAAGAGTGGATACTTTCTGCAGATTCACATCAATGGTAAAATATCGCAAACGTCCTATTTCTAAGCACGTAAGATTTAGATGTTGTTTCCATTTCTTGTAAATGCAACGGTTTGTTAAAAGTCTATTTTTCTTGCTTCAGTAAGCCAAGGTATTACCATCGGCCTACAATTTTACATTATTGTTAGCTGAGTATGTGAGTAAAGTTTTGACCTTGCGCAAGCTTATAATGATCAAGCAACTACCTGCACTACAGGAGCTTTAATATCTAAATAGTTAATTAATTAAATCACTTTTCTTAAAGTATGTTTATTTATTTTTTATTACTTCATACTGCTGGGGGCATCACTTTAATTCTGGAAACACAGTAGCAGTAAGTATAAAACAGTGAACCCCGTTCAAAATGTACACATTTAACTCGGACATTCATAAATCATACTTATATTAAAAGTGTCAATATGTTTTGTCAGTACATAGGTGAGGTCCTACCTCTTTAGTTAAGGTTGACATCTTAGCACAAAGAAAATACCATTATACCCCATTATTAACTCTGTGAAAATCTTGACAACTTTGTACCAAAGTCGCCAAACATCATGCCTTGAGTGTGCCAAATTTGGTGCAGATTTGTCAAACAGTGCAAAATTTACAAGGGGATCCTAACTTTGTCACTTTTCCAAACAACTTTACTTTTCCCATAAAAACATTATACCGAACAAGTCCAATAGCACTTAACAAAAACACCAAATGTTATTTGCACAGTGGCCATTCCGTCATTCAGTGCCTTTTCTTTGCGGACGTTTTGGGGAGCCATTTTTGAGTTATTAAACAAAATGCGGGATTCTATTGGGAAGTAAGCAGTACTGAATATTTAGGTTAACATTCTCAAACGCTGCTACCTTTATTTACAATGAGATTGCCTGGAAGTCTTCAGAGGGATTGATTCCAGGCTATTAGATGGTAGGATTAAGAGAAATGCAGCACGGGCGATCCACAGTATGCATAGTGGGGAGCATGTGGGCTCTCCCCACCCTGTTCTGACCATTGACAAGGACATTTGTTACCCCTGCTGAGTTATACAGCAGGGAAGGAGATTGAGTTGCTCTCTTCCTTGCTTATGGACATGGTTGGTTCTAAAAATACATACATGCAGGAGGATCTAAAAGCTGGACCAGCACCTAGTCCATGCTACTCCCATGCTTCACCCAACAGTGGAAGAATGCTTTGCATATCCATGCACTGCCAAAGTGCAGGTAGATTAGGAAGCCCTGCACCTTGCCCAACAGTATGAGGTCCTAAGTAATCCCCTCGTATCCCACCACGCCACACCAAAATCCTAAGGAGTATTTGGTTAGTTCCACCCACCCCACTTTTACCTAATGAGGGTCATTTCTAGTCCCCTCTCTCCCTCCCTCCGTTTTGCTTAAAGGCAAGAGAGGAAATTTCAAAAAGGTAAGAGGATCCAATCATTTGTGGCCCTTAAAATGCAGAGGGCCAAGAAGGTTTGAGACAGCTTAAAGTTTTTCAAGATCCCTGTTCCCAATTGACAAGTCTGGTCTGATCTGTGTTTCACCCCCCAAAAATGCAAGGGTATACGGCTCAAGACAGCAGACAGCTGTCGTAGGGCGCAGTATGTAACTCTGAACAGGATGTCAGAGTAGCACTTAGTTGACCCTATTCTCTGTGGGCGCAGCATTCAGTATGCAACACGGGGATAGGAAAGAGACAGCTGCCCTGGAGCCTAGAGCCCCAGGAAGTGGACACACCTCTCCGATGATTTGAACACCACCAACCCCTTTATTACCGGGTCTTTTACCTCTAAACTCATAAAGCAGTAATTCATTTATGCTGGTGGTCTCTGGCGCTCATTTTATGAGAGTGGATTTACTTTTCGTCTTCAGACATTGATCCAGAGCAACAGAGAAAGAATCAGGAACAGAGATATAGCAAAACAGTGGCACAGGAAAAAAAAACAGACATGAAAAAAACAGCAAGAGTGAGTTAAAGGGGCAGGGAGTGTAGCTGGTGGAACAAAGCGGCATGAGGAGAAATCAAGACCAGACAGACTTGGTATTCACCAATACCAACATACGGCTGCACCAGTGGCTGGCTCATAAGAAGGACTGTGGGCACCGGCACTTATTTGTTGATTTCACAAATCAAGGGATGTCTCTAGGGCCCGAACTTGACGGACGGGTTACTCTGTTACAACAGTGACGGATATCCCATCTAACAAAACCTAATTCCCATTCTATCCTATGGGATTTAAATTTCAGCAGAAGGGATATCTGTCACCGTTGTGACGGAGTAACCTGTCTGCCGAGTTCTAAATCAGGGCCGAAGTACTGTCCTTCCCCCCACCACCCTGATCTTCAATCCCAAACTAGTTGTGAGCTCTTGTTAAACCCTTTAATAAGGATGTTTTAGGTCAAAGCCTAGTAGACAGTGCAGCGGTCTGGTTTGATAACAAAATGTTGGAGACATTCGAAAAGCATCGCAAGGAATGCATTCCATCGATTGTGCACCATTGGCTTCTCTTTTTGTGACTCATATTTCATTGCTTTCTATTTGCTGGCTCTATTTGTTTTAGGCTGTCCAACTTGAGTTCGCCCCTTCCCTTGCCAAACCCTATTTACTGTATTGTTGAACCAGTACTGTATTTCTGTAAACAGGCCTTTAAATCATGTTCAGATCTTGTCCCTTTTGCTGTGCATTCAAAAACAAAGGTCAAATGTCAGACCTGGAGCTTAGTTTTTACTTTTCTTTCTCTGGCTTCGAAGTGAGAGGATTTATGTGGCAATCAGGCTGACTACTGAGGTGTGCTCGAGGAAAGCTGTAGGATGTTATTTTTTTCTTGCACACAAAATGTAAATGTCTGTAAATGAACCGTTCAGATACTTCAGAACACTTCAGAATTAGAAAAGTACAATTGAATCACATTTTTTGGTAATTCTAAAGTGTGGTGGAAACAAATATTTGAATATGATAAAAACAAATTAATACCCTCAGTGATGACTTTTACAGACATTGTTTATGCGCTATATGCTTTTAGCAGTATAACTGTATGTCTGTGCAAATTTAATGGTCAGTTTAAACAAAGATGTGTTGTCTCTGATGGTAGTGGACTACCACACCATGCATATTCTACTCTACACCGCTCCACTCTGCACCACTCCACTCCACTCCATGCTATGCCACTCCACTCGAGACTGCATAACTACACTTTATTCTGCACCACTCCACTTTACACCACTCCACTTTACAGCTCTCTAATCCAAACCACTCTATTCTATGTCAAATCACTCAACCACAGACCACTCTACTATGCACAACTGCACTCTTCGCCACTGCATTCTTCAACACTCCACTCTGTACCACTCTACTCTGCAACACTGCACTCTACACCAATGCACTCTACTGTGTACCACTCCAGTCTATGCCAATCCACTCAACAATAGTATAATCTACTCTGCACTCTAAGGTACTCTATGCTCTGTGCAGCAGTCCACTCCACTCTAAATCAATCTACTCCATGCCACTGCACTGGGCACCAGTGCACTCAGCGCCACTCCACTCTGTATCACTCCACTCTACGTCACTGCACTCTACACTGCATCACTGCATTTTGCGCCAATGCACTTTTCAACACTTTACTCAAAACCAATGCACTCTATGCCTATCTACTCTGTACCACTGCAGTCTACACCACTATACTCCACTCTGCAACACTTCACTTTATACCACTGGACTCTACCACATTGTACTCTGCACCACTGTACTCAACATCACTGCTCTCTGTTCCACTCTACTCTGCACCATTCTACGCCAGAGCACTCTACTACACACCACTCTGACAGTCTACTCTGCAACACTGCACTCTCTGTCACTAAACTCTACACCGCTGTACTCTACGCTGCACCACTCTGTGCCACTCTGCTCCACATCGCTGCCTTCTACGCCGCTCTACTCTAAACCATTGCACTCTATGCCAATGCACTAAACACCACTTCATTCAAAATCAATGCACTCTATGTTAACTACTCTGCTCCACGCCACTCCACTCTACGTCACTGCACTCTACACTGCACTCTACACTGCATCACTGCATTCTGCGCCAATGCACTTTTCAACACTTTACTCAAAACCAATGCACTCTTTGTTAACTACTCTGCACCATGGCACTCTACCCCACTATAGTCTACTCTGCAACACTCTACCCTCCTGCACACTATGCCACAGCACACTAAGTCACTCTATTCTACTCTGCACCTCTGTACTCTACTCTGCACCAATGTATTCGGCTGCGCTGCTTTTTACGACAATCTACTCACCAAGACTGCACTTTCTGCCACTAACCTCAACATCACCCTACTCTTCATCACTGCTCTCTAAGCCATCACACACTATGTCACTGTACACCGTTGTGCTGTCACTGTACTCTGCAACATTCCATTGTCTTCTGCACCACTGCTCTCTGCACTGCTCCACTCTGCACCACTCCACTCTACAACACTCTACTCTGCAAGACTGCACTCTGGCACTGGACTCAACGTCACTCTACTCGGCACCACTGCACTCTATGTCACTGCATGCTATTTCACTATCGCGCTCTATGTCACTGCATTCTACAGCACTCTATTCTACTCTGCACCACTGTACTCCACTTAATTCTACACTGCACCACTGCTCTCTGTACCACTGCACTCTACTCTGCACTACTCAACTCTACAGCACTCTACTGCACTGTACGTCAATGCATTCTATGCCACCACCTCTGTATACCTCCATGCAACTCTGATCTATTCTACACCACTGCACTCTACAACACTCTACTCTTTGCAACTGCATTCTATGTCACTCTACTCGACACTTCTGCACTCTACCCTGCACCACTCCATTCTACGCCACTTCACTCAACTCTGAAACAATCTACTCTATGCCACTGCACTGTACTCTGCACCATTCTACTCTATGCTGCTGCACTCTGCTCCACTCTACTCTACTTCATAGCACTCTACGGTAAAGCACTCTACACCACTTTACTCAAAACTCGACGCCACTGCACTATACATCAATCTACTCTGCATCACTGTACTTTACACCACTTCACTCTAGACAACTCTATGACACTAGACTCTATGATACCCCACTCTATGATGCTCTGTTCCATTAAACTACTCCAATCTATGACACTCTACGCCACTCCACTCTACTCCACTCTCTGCAACACAACTCCACTCTGACACACTACACAACTCCCTTTTTGCCACTTTACTCCACTCTATAAATGACACACTACTCCACTCCACTCTAAACCATTCCACTCTGTGACACCCTATGCCTTTCTACTCTACGCCACTCAACTCTTTAATGCACTACTCCACTCTATGCTATTCCACTCTCCTACACTACTCAACTCTATGCACTCCACTCCACGACAATCTACTCGGCTCCACACCACTCTAACACTCTACTGTGTGTAACTCTGTCTATGCCACTTTACTCTGCTGTACACCACTCTATGCCGCACCACTCTACAACATCCTAAGAATTCCACTCCACTCCGGGCACTTCCACTCTACAACACTCTATTCACTCCACAACATTCCAACCCGTGATACTCCATTTCACTCCACGCCACTCAACTCTACTCTGCATCACTCTGTAACACTCCATAATATTTCACTCTACACTTTACGACACTCCAATTCACACCACTCTCCTTTACCTCAATAACTGTTACTTACCCATGCAGAACAGCAGCCACACTAGTGCACAACATAGTTAAAACATATTGTCAAAGCCAAAAGCTCTTGCATAAGCAACATCTACTGGTGTTGCCAATGCTTGTCAGCATACGTTGTGGTGCACAGGAAGTTGATCCGGTACTCCACCCTCTGACACCAGACCGAGGGCACAAAGGAGAGGTGTAATACAGGCCCTTAAAACTTTTGTCTGGTAGAGGCCACGTATTCAGTCACTAGCTCTGAGATATGGGAGCCTCGGAGGCCTCTCACCACATTCTGCAGGTCGATCTCAGACATGCATGTTCAGTGCTCAGGGCAAAGGGCCCACAAACTCCCCATATTGCATCTTGTTAGATACTCATGCGATTGTGAAATTTGTGCAAGTTAAGTCCTGAAAGGTTAAGCACATACTGTTACTACAACTGCTGTTATTATCATTATTATAAATATTATAATTATTAAAATATGGAAGCAGTTTTTTCTCAATGACCTCAAGTCATCTTGAACGTGCATGAGTGAAAAATAAAACGTGTGCTGGTACTAGTATGTAATAGATAGCCCCAGCGTGTTCAGAACTGATAACATGCTTAACTGTGGCACTGCTTTAGCTTTACAACTGTGGACACCGTGAATGCCACACCTGATAACATGTAGTTGAAGATGGACTCAGAAACACCTCTGCGAGATTCCTCTCCTGTAAAAGAAAGAAAGAGAGGTTTTAAAAACAGACTCCGGGTACTCAAGATGGTAGGAACATTAATTAGGAATTGTGAGGGCAGAAGCCTGCAATGAGCAGCAAAGAGCACGCACCCTTGTGTGATCCAAAGTCTCTAAAAAAGGGCATTGCTACCACTCCTGTCATCTCAAATCTAACGATGTGCAGATGCATCCTCAAAAAACAGAATATGAGCACGTTCACCCTACCAAAACACACTAATTATCCCAGGAAGGGCAACCGGCAAATGTAATTAATAAGCAAAGTTTTGATTTAAGGACGCATATGCTGTCACACCAGCAAATGCGCACGTTCCTCTTCTCACACTCGTCAATTAAAAAATTCCCCTCTGCGCGCAGGAAAACTGACCCGTCCATTCTTGTATTCTGCTGCAGACCATCAAATCCTTGTCTCACACGAGAGCTTGTGCCTTAAACTCTGAAAGGGGAACCAGATGGTAGTTTCCGCTTCTAACTTGGGGCTAGGTCCAAGTCCCCACCACTGCTCCATGTCCTATCGGGTGAGCTCTTACTGCCCTCTACTGCCCTCTGCCGATCTGTGTGCAGGGTGTACATATATGTTACCTTCCGTGCTGAGCCCGCCAGAAGAAGTATACCGATCTTAAGAGGCGTGGCACTTCCAAAAGGCAAGGTAACATCCTTAAGGTGATAACAAGTGGAGAAGCCATCTTTGGACACAATGGCGCAAAAAAAGACTTTTAAAATCAGTTTACTGGAAGCATTCCAGCAAATATAATGCAATTTTGCCCAGAGCGATGAAAATCATGCCACTGTTTCAGGATATTAACTTCTACTGCAGTTGTATATAGAACCTACTTCTGCTCTGCGCCCTCTGCCAAGGAAACACAGATTTGACTTCCCTGTAACGTCTGCTTAAAAAAAAGTCAATCCCGTTGATTCCACTCTTTTCAGTCCTTGCTCTTCTTCCTTCACACCCTGATGAGGATTGCCAGGACTGCATTCCTCCTCCAGGGGCACAGCTTCGTCAGGTAGCTTCATTCTTCCCCACAATCACGCTGGTTAAAATACATTATATGAGGAGCAGGACTGGAGGGGGCTTAAGAAGCACCAGGAAAGAAGAGGAGTGCGGATTGTGCGGGGCACTCTAATCTCAGTATTTTGTAAATAACGATTTTAAGACCTTTAAAACAGTGTGAATGTGTTTGGTTGTGTTGCATGTGCACGTAAAAATCCCAATGTGATGTCCGACACACACACACCGCACCATGCCCGACTTAAAGCACCTGTGCCCAAATATTTACTACAGAGTACATTTTATAAGGGGGGATGTAACCCCGCAAACAGCCCCCCCCCCCCCCCCAAGCAACGCCCCTCTGCTTCTCTTAAACAGTGCTATTCCTATAAAACTCTTCTACGGATCCTCCTTGGAACAGCCACTCACCACTTGTAAGTAATTCCTTTAGCTTTGGACTGCCAACCTTCCCCTCCATTTCCTAAATATTTTTCAACATACGAGGTTGAAGGTTGGAAGATATGCACTACACCCACTGAGCTACCCCCCGAATGAAAGCTGGAGAGAGCAAGAGTAAAGCCTACTGTAACCATAATCACCATGAAGGTAGACATTTCTTGCTTTGTCATTCCACTCTCCCTCATTCCCTACATTTTACAGCATGGGGTGTAAATAAAGCCTACGACTTTAAGGAAAAAAACTTGCTTTGAGCTTCCTGGTCAAAAGGCACATCTTTTCTGGATGAAGCACCTGTGAATAACGCTTCAAAAAGCACAGCGAGGGCCCACACCACTGCTCTACAGATGTCTGTGACGGGTGCATGTCAGGTTGCCTTTCCTCTGGTTCAATGAACCCAACATGTATAACAGCCGAAATACCACTTTTTTACTAGTTTTTAAGTCTAATCTATAGACTCTTGATGAAGACCTATTGTCTACAATAAAATACACAGAGTGGGCTTTGGGTCAGTCCCTTGCTTATTAGATAGCTTTCTTCCCTATCTAAGTTCAATGCTTCTAATTGAATGGTTTTCTCTCTAGTCTTGCTTTTGTTCCATTCATAGAGCATGGCTTCTTACCATCATTTTGATTGGATGAGTTGTATCCTTCCACTGCTGACACACTGGAACTATTTTTTAATTTGTGATTTAACAATCCATGGAGCAGCATAGCTTTCTTACTGTCTCCCCACTCTGTTCTCAGCTTGCTTCTCGCCAAACCCTGCAGGCTAGTCTGTTGCTTTCCTATCCTCAAATAAATTGTCTTAT
The DNA here is from genome assembly GCF_031143425.1 of Pleurodeles waltl. Classification (NCBI taxonomy): domain Eukaryota; kingdom Metazoa; phylum Chordata; class Amphibia; order Caudata; family Salamandridae; genus Pleurodeles; species Pleurodeles waltl. The sequence continues at coordinate 250,813,003 of NC_090449.1, read as the reverse complement.
TTTGACTTATTGTTTACATTGGTTTTGTGAGGGCAGGCAGATGAACACTGCACACTTCGCCGCTAGACCATTGCACCCACTGCTCTTTACCTTCCCAGCACCTGATTTTTTAAAAATACTTTTCTAAGCACCTAGCAGCAGCATGCTGCCACCCAACCCCTCACTTTTGTCTATTTGCACAGCTTACTTTATTCCTCAATTTATCATTACACAGTGACCGTCCATATCTTGGATCAGTAAATTCATAATAAAATATAACAAAAATAAATAATTACAAGGTGGTCGCCACATAGGTGCATGCGCCCATGGTCATCTTGCAATGATTTTTGTTACACTAAAAAAAGCATTCCCAGATCTCGAGCTGTGCATACACATGCACGCAGTCCGGTAAGGCGGCAATGGTTTCGGATACGTGGCAAATGAGTTTTATGTGCAAATCATTTAGGTTCACTCTCTCAAATCAAGTATTAAAGTGGTGGATTTCCTCCTGCCAGATCATAGGTATACACTGAATGATGCACTCTAAGTAGATGGCATGGGTACTAAATGAGGCAAACTCATCATCCCATAACCTATTCTTCCTGTTCGTCTGTCCCATAAAGAAACGTGTGAACAGGGTACACGTCTGACCTCCGTCTCAGTCCCTTGAGGTTATACGTGAATGGTGAGTGTTTTGTGACCATATTTCCGCCGTGTCAGTTTCCTTGATAAAAATAGTAGCGTTCACGCTTAGAGTCTGATTAGCTTCTTTTTACAGCTACAGTAATGTAAGCACAACACATGTGATCATGTACCAGTACTTTCTCTGCACCAATTCCAAATCAGTATCCCTAAGTATTACCCCTTCAGTTGACTGAGGGACTGCATTCATGCCATAACCATACCCGACTCCCAGCCTGTACATGACTTTCAAATGGGGACGCGCCTACCCCCACTAGAGAAGTTCTTCAACAGCACCTGTACTTACTATTCTGACTTACCAACATACAGGCTGGCACAATTTACTTTGTATTAGACCGCATTTTATGTAGTTGCTTCTTCTGTACAGATAGTGCACCCCCTGTTCAATTCTTTTTTCTATGTCCACAGATAATACCTCTTGTCTTGTGCTGGGTCAGACATACAAAGAACCTTCCTTTTGTCCTATACCTTCGTTCAGGTGTACACCAATCTTACCACCAGTAAAGGTTACAACCAGCAGTGCACCCTATGACACATACAATTAGACCTACATATGTGTTGTATTTTCTGCCACGTGTAGAGGGATCTTACCTCCTGTCATGAACCCTTTGAGGCACACGTCTTGCCTCCTACTTTACACAGTCAGCACAGTCAATACTACCCAGACCCAGCTTACTTGTATACACTGGTGTGGTAAGCTCTTACTTATCCTGTGTCCTGTACTCTCCACCATGTGTATACAGATTCTACCTCATGCCCTCTCCATCTACTGGCAGTGGTGGGTAAGGTATGCCCAAATATTACTTCCTTCTCTGAACCCCACAGGCAAGTGAGTGCGGATCTCACCTTCTGGTCTGTTCCCCCTGGAAGGCGGCGAAATGTATTTCAGTGCAGGACGACTTCTGGCATCTGTGAAGAACATAAATGGGCTCTTCGTGAAAGAAATAAGGCAGAAGCATCTCCCTCCATTACTGTCAAATATCATCATGTATCAAGAAGAAAGCCCTTCAAAATCATTTAAACAGCTTTTACTGTCACTGCATTTCACTCATGAGAGGATAAACATATCATCTTTTTATAAAGAGTGAAAAGGGGATAAAGACAGGAGATGGAGAGAGTGATCAGGTGTGAAAGACGCAGAGTAAAAGACAGCTAGACAGAAGCAGAAGAAAAGAAAATAAATAAATAAGAAGCACAAGAGGCCAAAGGAAAGGCGTCGAAAAGGAAGGAGAAAAAGAAGAGTTGTGACAGAGAGCATCGAGACCGAGTGCAACAGCACATTCAATTTCCTCTTAGTGACAGAAGCTGAGGATACTACAAATACAAGTTTTTCTCTACACAAAGTACTATTTTTTCTAGATTTGAACAACAAGAAAAACACTGTGCACTGGAAGGCTACAGAAATCATGCAATGTGGATTGATGCATGTAAGAAACAATTTCATTTAAACCCATTAAACATTTCACACTGCATATGGATGCACGTTTATTTGACAAAAAGCATTCTTCTGAACCAGATTGTATAGAAAATGCAGGATCGTTAGAGGGCGAATTAATCTTTCAGACCTGAAAATAGTAGTTCACAATGAGTGTGACTGTCACAGCTCAAAGATCACTATGTGACAGCAATTCCTTCGTCAAAGTTTTCTGATATCTACTAGGCGAATGATCCTCCCCATTCTCCAGACAATCTACAGCCCTGTGAGGCAGGTGATCCCTCATAAGTCTACAAGGCCACCATCGATCAGTAGAAGAGCAGTGGGCTCCACCACACAGCGGTTTCTGAGTTGGCTGCGCCAACGGGGCAGATAGCAAATAAGAAGAAAATGGTAGAGTAAGAGAGGTGTAGCAGAAGGAAAGGAGGGAGTACAGAAATAGTAAAGGTTATGGAAATGGAAAAAAGATATGAAATTGGGGCGAGGAGTTACAGTAGCTACAATAGAGAGAAAGAATCAAAGACAACAGTAGAAGGGAGAGAAGAAAGACCAGCTATACTTTGATGTTCCTGTTTTTTTGTTGCACCATTTCCTAATAAGGGAATTCTCTCAATAGGTGCTACTGGCCCGTGGTAGGTGATGACTGGACTGGAAGAGACCTAATCCTAACGAATCACTGCTACCCCTGAAAAATAAGGAAATGTTACTGACTAGTAATACTAGTTCTGCACTGTAGGTATCCTCACTGAAGTCTTAGCTGCAGAATATTGATGTCAGCTTGGAGGGGCCCTGGAAACCGCTTCCAGAAATTAAGTATCATTAAGTATTTAGCTGGAGGTACACACTTCAGTGTTCAAGTATTAGGTGTCACCTCCACAGTAAAAAACAGGCCAGTGTCTGCTAAAGTCTTATTTCAGGAAGGAGTCCATTTACACAGTACAGCATCTACTGATAAGCAACTCTCTGGTTCCATCTCCAGCAAGTGCCCATTGGCAGTATGCTTCCCAGACTCAGTTCTTGTTATATCTAGAGTGATCTTCTGTTGGAATTGTTGATAGCGGGGAGAGTGGTCTTTATGACTTCACCGACGATTCCTACAATGCAGAACTAGGACTGCAAGCAAATAATATTTACTTCTGCATCACAGGACAGGAACCACAATGACAGACATAAAGGAATCAAGCTTATCCTACTTACGTGTGTCAATAAGTATCAACAACACAGGAATGCTGAAAGAGAACTGTAAAGAAGTAGCACTGTCACCTAAATGGGATCTTTAAAGCTCCTTGATCAACTACAGCATCAGTGTTTGATTTACAACCTAAACAATAATGTTTAGTGAAAGAATGGCTAGAAATTCGGAAGGCTATTTTGCGTATTTCTGGTAGCAGAACATTTCTCAGCCAGGCAGCAGTAGTAGTTTTTTTCAGGATGAATGCCCACTAGGTTTACACCAGAGAGATGCGTGTTGGCTAGTTAATAACAACAAGCAATACATCAAACTATCCATCTAGTAACAGATTGTTTAGAATATGTCATGCCTGCCAGCGTGAAGAGGCCCATAATAGAGAAAGAGCTTATTCATCATACCTAGGTGTCTTTTGTCCTTGTACTGTAGTGTAAAGTGGATTTGCTGAGTACTGCCTATCACCAAGCTGGAATTCAGGTGCTATTTCTAAATGGATGTGGAGAGATCTCTCCGCTGGAGAAGAGGGATTGCCTGGTGTATTTGAATGTCCAAACTGACTTTAGATAGAAAATCAGGATGTGTCAAGTTTCAAATAAAATATATGTGAATTAATAAGCGGACACTTCTTCGAAACACATTTACTCTGGACTCAGTTTCACCAAAGATTCTTTAGTAAATATTACTCATGAAGAAAAATCTAAATCACCCTTTATCATCTTTATTTTGCAGCACTTCCAACATTTTTTATTTTACTTCCTTCTTTCTTTTGTTACTTTTCCCTCATTGTTTCTTTCTTTCCTTCATTCTTGCTCTCTTTCTCCCTTGCCTTCTTTTTTTACTTTAAATTTCTTTCTTTCCTTTCCCCCCTCTCTTCTTTCTTTTGTTTTTTTGTTCTTTATTTCCAGCTCTGCTTTCTTTCGATCTTTCCACCAATACTTCTTTTCATCCTTCCTTCTTTCTTGCGTTCTTTCTTTCAAGCATTCTTTCTTTCCTTTTTCTTTCTGTCTTTCTATCCTTTCTTTAATTTTTTCTGCTTTCCTTCTTTCTTTCTTTGTTTCTTGACTTTTTGTCTCATTTCTTGGCTTCTTTGTTGGCTTTTTGCTTTCTTTCATGGCATTTTGCCTTCTTTGTCATAAGTAAGAGGCTATCAGACAATAGGACCTTTTGATTTTACTAAAATTATGTGTATGACATAGTTACTTACAGGGAGTTTCAGCCCAAATTCACTCCTTTGTCTGTGGTTGTGTCAAGCATGCCTCAAGGGGGAATGGGTCAGCCCACTACAGTCACTGGCTAACTTCACTATGATTTACAGGATGCACCCCTTTCAAAATGAGTACATCCACACACAAAGTGGTTCCCCTCAGTGCCAAGGAGTGCTATGGTAAGGTGTGCTTTTTGAAGACCAAAAAACATTTTTCCTTTAGTCAATATTTTCTTTTTTAGTCTGACAAACACCTGGCAGCTTCCTCAGCAATGACGTTTTGCAAAAGCAATGACAAAACAAAAACAGAATTGCCAAATAGCTGGCGGACACCAGACCCATTGACTTTGCCAATGCTTGTTTTCATGTGACTGCATTCTCAAAAATCAATTTTGAAAGGACACATTTTGTAGTTAAAAATAGTGTAAACTCATGCATAACCAACAGCTGTTCGCACTCTGTTCACATTGTTCCTGTGCCCCTGTATGACATCTCAACTACAAATGACATCTGTTACTTGTGTAAGCATAATGCAAAATTCCAGAAATTATAAAGGATTACACAAGCATAAACTACATTTTTGACTGGGCCTCATCTGTCACACTGATGCATAAATTCTGGAAAAATAACAGTCATGGAAGAATGACTGAAAGAAAATAGAAGAAATCCCTGGGATTGCAAGTTGATGCCATGGGATAGAAGCAGATTTGAAAATACATTTTCCCCTTTCTCCAATGCTGGGACAGAAACCTCCACAAAAACTGCCTATGAGCTACAGAGAACTAGTGGTCATCCATGATTAACAATCCGCTCTGATTCTCTCTTAAAATAACAGCAAAATCCTTTTCAATGAGAAAATGATAGGTCTATCGCCAAATGTCAGCTCTTTCAGTCTTCAAACAAGTTTGGTTACTGACACTAACCATGAATGACACTCCCTTTCATTCTGTTCTACATGGGTCTTCAGAATTTCTAGAAATATATCATCTAACATAAATATTGTGACCTAAAAATCATTTATAAAAATATTGCTCTTTTGAGTGTAGATTTTCAAAGTACCCTGTTATAGTGAGACTGTGTAGGGTTCTACGGTCGAAACAACCTAAAGCTCAATAACCCTCTTGCTGAATCCATGTCTCTGTTGGTTTCTGTGTTCCTTGAGCCTACCTTGAGAGTGGTAATATCACCTTCTCACCTCCTAACATTCCGCTTTCAAAGTTTCAGCATCATTTTTCACTCTCATCAACTGCATGAGATACAAAGAGGACTGAGCCAGTAAGTTCCAGGTTCATGATCTTGAGCGGTGTGTGAGGGTTCAGAGGTGTTAGACAAATCTAGGATACATGACAGAGGGAAATTCTATGGTCAATCTCTAATTGCTAGATACGCTGAATTAATGAACACACATTACCTGATTACAAACAAATTGTTTGGCTGGACTATTCCCATGGGGAACAGGGTCAAGACTGATTTGCATATGGCTGGGTCCAAACTGGGGTGGCTTGGTGAGCAAAAGAGCGAAGGATTAAACCCAGATCTGTGACTGGGGTGAGTGTTTGAAAAGTTTCAGCACTCCGTCCATCATCCTTTTGTACCACATAATTTCCACAGTGCTCAATCATAATGCCCCATCAAAGCAAACATGCTTGTAGTCTTAAAGGCTGTTTTTGCTGAGTGGCACACTTTTCTTACAGTCACATCATTCCTCTTACTTTCTCTGTCAGTTGATTCTGAAGTTTCTGGTGTGAATATATGCATTTTCCTAACCACTGAGACTATGCCAGAGTTACATTTTAAATTCTACCTTTAGAACCTTAGATCCTGATCTGGCAGCCTATACTATTTAAAAAGTCTTGGGCGTCACCACTTCCGTGGTGGCTAGAGAAAATAACTTTTCCTCAGCTGGCCTAGCAAAGCCTGATACCAAGAGCAAAAGAGCCCATGATATGCTTTAGGTTGCAATGCCTCAATTTTTACTGATGAAGACAATTGTGGGAACGTTACCTGAATATTCAATTTTGCTGCTACTCCTAACAATACATCATAAATCTTATGTCATCTGTTGGTAAAGATTGTAAAGGAGCTGTTGCCAGAGAGTATGACGAATAACAGTACAAAGAGGAGAAGCCTGAGGAGATGGAGCAATTGGAGAAGAAAGATGCACTGCCACCACAGGTGTGTATCTGATGAGTCACATTGGGGTACTCATCTGTTCCATGGCTAGCTCTGGTGGTAAGTCTAAAAGTGCAAAAGGCATATAAAAAGTATCCTCTGCTGGGATCACCATTCCCTGCATCAAAGGTGGTATAAGAGATACTGAAGCCCGAAAGGCAAGAGTCCCAGATAGGAATCTGGAAATTCCAAAAGTAGGAACCTGCCCCAAAGTCTATTTCTTAGATGGCGCGGCCCCTCAAAGTTGATTGGACTGTCATGATGAAGATCGCTTCAACGTCAATCTAACTGATGACAATCGTTTCGACTTTGATCTGTGGTTTCTTGGTGTCTCTTCAATGGCAAAATCTTTAATATTGTATGTCTCAACATCGACCAGAGGGTTGACAGAGAAGAGTCCTAAAGTGGTGTACTGTCGACGGGCAAGTCAGGACAGAGTACTTGCCTGATGGAACCTGTTGTCTTGTCGTCAGTCCTGCCACTGAACTTGCCTTTGATGGTGAACATGTTGGTGCCTAACCATGTGTTGATATCATACAGTGTTCTTGGGCTTAGCAGGAGTGCAGTTATTATGGTGTCTCTACATTTTCCTTTCTCTTGGATCACCATCTTTAGGAGACCTTCTCAAGAGAGTGCACAGACTCAATAAAGAAACACCCGTCTTGATTGCTTCCACCTCTCCTCCTCTGTCCTGAGCTCCTCTAAATCCTTCACGGTCGTTTTTATTTATTTATTTATCTTCCCTCTTTTTGTTACAGAATTCAAATTTCTTTACAGAATGTGTGGTGAGCAGACGGACAACACACACACACAGAGTGAGGGCCAAAGGCAGCCTTCTTCACTTCACAGCAGGGGATTTCATAAATAGTGAAATAGTGAAGGCATTTATGAAGAACAATGAACAAATTCCTTCAGAGAGGTTGTAAAAACAGGGATAATCTTCGCAGATGCTTAAAACGTCGTCCTAATTTAGAAGCTCCAGTGTAGAACCAACTTTCTGCCTTGTAGTAACTACTGCACCTTCTTATCCAAAGCACTCTATGGGGTTCTGACACTTGATACGACCGGACTCTGGCTGTTACACACTCTGGTTGAACTGAGGTTGCCTACTCCCTGCACTTGTTGCTGTTTCTTTAAAATCACAACCCACAATTGAAATTTTCCATGAACTCCTGGTATCCTTTGCCTCCTGTCTGAGTCGACTGAAAGACACTTCTTTACCGACACCTCACCTCAACCACATCTATGTTCTCACAAAGCTTAGTAACTTCAGTAATAAGGTCTGGCTTTTTAATCCTCTATATTTGAACTCGTCTTTGCTTAGAATACACTATTGCAGTTTTTAAGTTTCAAAACATTTTTCACAATCATTACTAAGCGAATAGTACAGCGTGAAATAAAGCTGCATATTTCTCATTTATGCGTTATTTTCTAGTGCAATATCACTAAAGAAACAACTTCTTGTATGTTCCACGGAGACAACTGCACTGCTTGCCTAATGTGAAACCTACTGTTCATGTAATTACCACCCTGTAACTATTATGACACCTCTTCATCATGCCCTGAGCATTACTTTACCTAAATTCACTTTGATATTTGTTGGATATGTCTTTTAAAGGACAACAGATCATCCAATTCTTGTTCAGTTTGTTTTAGACAAAAGGAATACATACAAGACAAACCCTAATCTTTTTCTCGAGTTGTGTTTTTAGGGAGGGAGTGTCTCCGGCAATCACAAAAACTGTTCGAACCATTCTATAAGGGTCCTTTCCTCAAGTAGTGTGTTTTATGGTATAACCGAAGGTTGAATATCTTGACTGTAGAGCAATTGGAGTGAAGCAGAAATACATTTCTATCAATCCATTGAGAACAGACTGTGAAGGTGGACTGTCTTTTTCAGAATCCATGTTGAGTGAAATGTAGGAATAACGTTTGTTGACAAAGCCCACATAATTGTACCTCATACAACATCATTGAGCACACTTCTATTCAAAATATCAGATCATAGTATGTGGCCATCTACAACATATATTTGTTCCCTATACAAAATGTAGTAGAGGAATGCGGAATTTAGGAAGAAAGGAAATAAATTAAAAAGGAGATCAACAATGAAGGTCCTCAAACAGATACTGGTACACAAATAAGGTGTTGTTCCATTCACCCAAGTACTCTTTACCACACTTGGGTGACCAGATCTTGAGAAGCAAAAACCGGGACAGTTTGCAAAAATAGAAGGACTACAATTTTACATCAACAGAGCAGAGTGGACGAACGACAGCTCTCATCAACATAGGAACACAGAAGAGGCAGTATAAAAAGAAATAAAATGTATTTTTTAAATTACCATCATCTGTTAATTACATTTCTTACTTATAACAGCTGCTAACCAGCACAGCTTTAGAACACCTGAAAATGTGCATTTCACTGTTTTCAGTCGCACCCTCCAAAAAGTGGGACAGAAGCCACATTTGCCGAAATCTGCTGGGACAGCTGACGAAAAAAAAAGGGACGCCTGGTCACCCTATATTGTGTTTGAGATAAAGGTTTTCTTTCATACCTGAGACAAAGTCCTTATCGGTGAAAAAGAGCTCCGCCTGCCGGAAAGCTATTTCTGGTGTGGATGCCATCACTCTCTGCAAGGAACCATGGCTAGAGGCGAGCTTGCTTGATGGAGAAGCCAGGGCTTTCAATGTCTCAGCTAGAGCCGCAAAGGCATTGACCCTCCGCAGGACAGAGATGAGGGCTGGACTCGATACCAGCTGGTCGATGCTCTGCTGCCATGGCCTGTCCCCAACTTCGAAGGGGGTGATTTCTTTGGCCTGGCTTCGGCTAAGACTTGGAAGCCACTTCAGACCCAACAGCTCAAACCCTGAGTCACAATCTCCTTTCCCTGTAAAGACAATGCCAAAGTATGTCAAAGGAGAAAAAGCGGTACAAAGATACTGCAAACTACACAGATAATTCAACTAAAGGCATGCCATCCTACGGTGAGTGAAATGGGTGCTGGGTGCTTGCTTTGGGCTGTGAACCGAAATTACTGCAGTTCAGTCAGATCAGAAAACGCCAGCGTTCATGATGGAAGCATATTGTGGAGGAAAAAGCTAGTTATGTGTTGGGAAGCAGGCTATAGAAGAGTATGGGATCATGCCTAGGATGTGCGATAACTGTCAACTTTCACCCTTTTCAGAACGTCTGAGATACTGTAATGATTTGAACATTCAAAAAGTGCAGTTCAGAAAACACATACAGAACAGTCACAGCAGACAGACTGCGAACTAACAACAACTGAATATGGAAGGAGAAGTCAACTGTGAGGGTTCTCAACAGTACATTCAGGTGTGTTCTAAGAATGGAGTCTCTTGAGATCTTTGTCTGTCGGCTTCACCCCAAATGTGCTTCATGACAGGGACATAACGCAGGTGCCTGCAGACCCTGTGTTAGGTCCAGGCACGTGGCCTTCTTACCCCAAGAACAATCAATATCTGTGAGATATGGGAGTCTAAGGGGCCTCCTCTTCACATTCTGCAAGGGGCCCCAGCATTTTGTGTTAAGCCACTGCTTTAAAGTTGTGGGTAGTTTTTGTTCTCTCAAGATAAAATTGCAAATCTAGTTCGGCATCCAGATTGCCAGTTTGTCTCTTCAGGGACGGATTACAAAGTAAGCCTCTGGTTACAGTTTCGCTCTGATAATTCAAGGATCTGAACTGTATTATTTTCCAGTGCAGAACCAAAAAACCTTACAAGGTATTGAGTGCAGACATTTAGTCATTGGCTCTCAGCCCAGGTCTGTGTCCCGCAACAGAGTAACAGTGTTCACACTTTTTCAAGTATTAAGCAGCATGCAGCTGGCTGTGACGGTGTACACGAGCCTTGTGACTGGGTTGGTGTGAAAGGATGCTGTGGGTAAATTTGATTAAAGGGCTTTTCTGTGCCTGGCTGTCTGTGTGTGAGGTGTTCACTTTGAAGATCAGGGTTCACTGTTTTTGTTGTCTACTGAATGAAGGAAGGCCTTTGGTTCTTAGATGGCTACTGCCTCCATGTTGTCCTTATTTTGTCTTGATGCTTTGTACTTTCTTCACAAGCTGTCCAGGCACTGAGCTCCCAGCATCAAGCACGTGGTATGGCACTATCCATGCACCTTACTAACTATCATGTGCACTCAACTGAATGTCAAATAAATATTTCTACATTAACAAAAAATAAGCATGTGGCTAAGAGAAAAATAATCACAGTGCAAAGGGAATATCAGACATGAAAACAGGAAACAACATTTGGCAAATTAACGTAGCAGGCCCAAGAACCACCTTGCCTTAATATAAAACATTGTAGCTAACTGACTGCCCTAGAAAAGAGAAGTTCGTAAAGTTATGAAATTCAAACGTAAAACCCAAAGAGCCACTGGTCCACATTTACACGCAATTAACAGAAAGCATAATGAGCCATCTGAAAAATTGAAATAATATATTCGGCCACTTCAGAATTCCCCATTACACCCCTTAATAGTTTTCAGTGCCCACAGATATTAAACATAATACCTCAGCTGTGTAAAAACTAACGCCCAACCAGCCAGGTACAGGCATTGTGGAAGAAGTAGTTCAATCTTCTAAGATATAATTTATTTATTTTTCAGAATCATGTTGATGGAATCATGAAAGAGGCAAGAAAAAACTAGCCAGAAAGAATGTTGCAAGCTCATTCAAAGAAGAGAGAGCTGTTTTGTATATGTCACCTTCAATGAACTTAAATGTGATGTTCCGAGAGAAGACAACAATGAAGCTGGGGGAGGAGTAGAATTGTAAACAAGTGCAATTCACAACTAAGGTTCAGCAGTCAACGTTGCTGGTCGTACATGGAAAGTGCTGGATGAGAGTATAAATATCCAGGGTGCATAGACCCGGAGGGTCAATCAATTCAAGCAGAAAGCCTAACCAGAAGCCATAAGGATGTGCAGCCCAGCTTATATAAATCAACAGTGTAGCAACATGGGAGTCTCAAGGGTGTCACCGAAATGCCTGACACACATAAGGACTGCATATGCTGGTGAATATGTATGGTCCCCTCGACCAGCCCCGGGATACTCCTGACATACAGCCTGGTAGTGTGTGCCTAGGTCCCTGTCACAGTGGTGAATAGGAACGGGGCCTGAAAATACTGCTTTGAAACCCTTTGACTTTTGGAGGTACCTATGTCACCTGTTTCCAGGCCAAAAGGAAACACTAACATTCATCTAGGCATCCACAAACATAGAGGGCCAGATTTAGAGTTTGGTGGACAGAGTACTTCATCACAAACCTGATAGAGTTCTCTGTCCCTCAAACCTGCGGTCCACCTGCCTGATTCAGAGATAGAGCAAACTATCAGCTTTCTGTCGGAGGAGCTGCCTTTAGCGTGTCCATAGAATGCGTCCTCTGACAGAGTTGGGGACGTTGGTGGAAGGGCATTACATTACCTTATGATGGTTTGTAATTTTTTTATCGCAAAGTTTTACCTGGAGCTGATGGACAGAAAAAATATTATGGCCCCCACGACCAGGGACAACATCCCAGGGTGTTGGGGGCTATTATTTATTTGTTTTCAATTATAAGCTTTAACCTTGGGAGGTTTTTTTTCAAACAACAAACACTTTTAAAAATTTGTAAATTGGAAGCCCGGCCACATGGAAACGCTTCACCGGGGCAAAATATTTTTAACTACATGCCTCCAAAGTGTTTGCAGTGTCCCTTGGATGCCAACTGTGGTGCTAAGGTGATTCTCAGCAAAGCTGCAAGTGTAATAGCGATTAGTACGGGTCACCTGTTTGACACCCTGAAAAGCTCAGTTTATAATGAAAACCAGACAGCAGGCATTCATAAGAAGCAACAAGAAATAACAACCAAAGCTTTCTGAAATTAACAAGTTACTGACCTTCGGTAACCCCGCATGTGGCAGAGCCTCTATCTAGCCACAAATTCCTCACCTCTTGAATTATCACCAGGCATCAGACTGGACCCAGATTTTTTTCTTGAGCAGCACTCCTGTGCATTGTAGGTGGCATTGTTCAGCTCCGCGTGACTTCATCTGGTGCCTAGATAAGCGCCACCCCAGTGCGCTGATGTCAGTTTCTTTTTGGGACTGTCTACCTAAGGAGCACGGAGCCACAAAGAACACTGGTGTGGAAAACTACGGTCCTGAAAGAGAAAAAACCCTTTCCCTAGACATCTGTTCACAGACGAGGAAGATGGGTGAGTCAGTGTGAAATCTGCAGCTAGATAGTGTCGCTACTAGATAAGGCATTACTAAAGGTAAGTAACTTGTTTATCTGATAGAGACTTCAAGCTGCAGATTCTTTATCTTTTGAATAGATGCCCAAGCAAAACCTCCCCGAAGGTGGGTCTGTGGGTGAATTTCATACAAGAAAGTCCTGCAGGACCGAACAGGCAAAGTGACTGTCCCAACAATCCTGACTGTCCAGCCAGCAGTGTTTTGTGAACATGTGCAAGGAAGCCCACGTTGCTGGCTAGCAGATGTCCAAGATAAGAACTCTGCATGCTAACACAGTGGTTGCAGCCTTGGCTATGGTGGAATGCGCCTGCAAGTCCTCAGGGGGTTGCTTCTTGGCCAGTGCACACCAGATCGTTATACAGAGAACAGTCCATCAGGAAATGGTCCGCTTGTGCATGGCTTGCCCTTTCTTTGCTCTAACATACCACACAAAGAGTTGGTCATTCACCCAAACATCCTGGGTGCGATCAAGGTAGAATGACAATGCTCATTTTTGGGTCCGGACAGTAAAGTCACTCTTCCTCTTTGGAGGGATGTGGTGCAGGGTAAGAAGTAGGGAAGTTGATATATTGGCCTAGAGAAAGGGAGTAACCACTTTCAGTAGAAAGGAGCTCTAGTACAAAGCACCAGTTTGGGTAGGTGATCAATTATGGAGGCTTGGATGACAAAGCCTGAAGTTTGGTGATCTTCCGGGCAGATGTCATTGCCACAAGAAGGGCTGGCTTGATGGTTAGGAGCCTGAGAGGACAATTGAACAAAGGCCCTAAAGATGCACACATATGAAAAGTGAGGGCAAGATTGAGGTCCCACTGAGGCATAATGAAAGGATAAGGTGGGAGCAGATGTTGCAAAACTTTCAAGAATCTATGTACACTAGGGGATTTGAAGAGGGATGGCTGGTCAGGCACAGCAGAAAAGCTGAAATAGCAGGAAGATAGCCCTTTACACTCTACAGAGCAGAGCCCTGCTGGGCAAGAGAAAGAATAAAGAGAAGGACCTAAGAAAGAGGGGCAGAAAGGGAATCACTGTATCTTTCTGTACACCATGCCACAAATTTTCCCCAATGGCAGTAGTATACCATCTCATTTAGACCATGTTCGAGAGACTCGCCTGATATCCCACGGCAGAGGCTGCATGTGCCAGCCCTATGTGTCACCAGCAGGATAAAAGAAGCAATAAGGCCCAGCAGCCTCAGAGTCAGTCTTACCAAAATCCAGGATAGAGGCTGAAACATAGGTAGCATAGCCTCAATATCTGGACTCACCGTTAGGGAGGATAAGCCCCAAACTGCATTGAGTCTAGAACAGCTCAGATGAAAGGGAGCATCTTAGAGGGAGTCAAGTGTGTATTTGGCACATTCATAATGAACCCCAGTAAATGCAGAAGGAACGCTGTAGTCTGGAGGTGGGAGACAACAGCCTGGGATGAGCCAGTCTTCAACAACCAGCAGTTGAGATAGGGGAAAACTGGTACCCCTGATATCAGCAGATGAGCTGCAAACACCTGCATCACCATGGTGAACACCAGAGGATTGCTGGTAAGGCAAAAGGGGAGCACAGTGATTTGAAAGTGCTCGTGACCTACCGTGAACCGCAGGTTACACCTGTGTGCAGGCAGGACAGGGATGTGAAAGTATGCATCCTGCAAGTCCAACAACAGGGCTGACAGGACCTGAGCATGCGTGAACATTTTTAATTTATTTCTCCTTGAGGAAGAAATTGAAGGGGTGCAGGTCTAGGATAGGAAAAAGGCCTACGTCATTTTTGGGCACCAGGAAGTAGCAGGAATAGCAACCACAACCTACTTCTGGTGGCAGCACCCTCTCTATGGCTCCCTTGACGAAGAGAGCGATCATTTCATGGTGGAGAAGGGACAGATGATCCTCCACCAGCCTGCTGTAAGTAGGTGGCTTGGTGCGAGGGGTAGCCATGAAGGGGAGGGAGTAGCTCCTTTAGACAGTCTGCAAAACTCCCCAGTCTGATATTATACACTGCCAGTGGGGCAAATGATGACCCCCCTCTGGGTGCCCCCACGGAGTGCCCATGATGGTAAAAGGGCGGACTATAAGTGTTTGGAGGCTGTGGCTCTATGGTGGCATGGTGGACTTGCCCGACCTTTGGTTGCCTAACCATTTGTGGGCACCACGTCCTCAGCCACACAGAGGCTGGATGCTGGTGCACCATGGTGGCTGCGGGGTAGAGACCCAGCTGGACACCCCTTCCATGGCCACAAAAGGACCAAACAAGTGGATTAATTGTGGTTAGGGGTTATGGAAAGGCCCAAAGACCTGGCCGAAGCCCTGCTGTCCTTAAAGTGCTCCTGCGCTGAATTCACCTTGTCTCCAAAGAGACAGAAGTCATCAAAGGACATGTCCATGAACGACACCTGGACATCCCCAGAAAGGCCTATTGTCCTCAAGCAGGCATGGCACCACAAGTCCACTGTCAACAAAACCACTCTGCCCAGTGAGTTGGTGGTATCCAGTCCACATTTGATCATGAACTTAGGTGCTTCTCTTCCATCGGCAAGTCTGGGAGAGTATGGCCCAGGCCTCCTCCAAAACAGTTTGCAACACCTGCGCAACCATATCTCACAGAGCATGGGAGTAGCGGCCCAAAAGGCATGCATTGTTCACGGATCTCAGTGCGAGGCTGGTGGAAGAAAACATCTTCTTTCCTAAGGTGTCTAGCCTTTTTGATTCCTATCTGGTGGTGTTGTAGTGAATACACCAGGATTTACATGGGAGGTAGAGGCTTGGACACCAAGTTCTCTGGGATAGGGTATTGTGTGAGGAAGCTGTGGTCCCGCGAGGTACGGCGGTGACAGTGGGCAATCATTCTATTCACAGGAGCCCCTGTGCTATGCTTGGATCAGATCCCAAGAGAGCGTTGGCAGACGATTTATTAAATGAGAGAAGCAGTTATGAGGGGCTCACTCCTAGATTAATGACTTCTGCCTTGACTGCCACAGAGTCCATGACCTTCCTCATCAACACTTGAAAGGACATTCCCTCCTCCATAGTCACAGTAGGTGAAGAAAGCATGCCAGTATCCGGTGAGGTGTCCGTTCGCAGGCTTCCGTCAAATCCTCACACCCGTCCATATTGGTGTTGAACGGCTGGTATTCTACAGGGTCCAGCAACCCGTCCCAATCCTCCCCGAGTCTGGCCTGGAAGGCATGGTTCACGTAAGCACCGGAGTAGGCGTCTAATGATGCCCTTCCTGCTCCATGTCAAAGTCAGGGATCAGATGGGGATGGTGCTGCTGGAAGCATCGGGATCCGTGCTAAGGAAAGTCAAGGTGTCACGACTGGTGCTGGTCCGGATCGATTTGTGGATTCAAGGGCCCTAACTGGTGCCGGGGCTGAGCTGCTGGCATGAATCCAGAAGGAGCCTCACAAGAAACCCACAAGGCCTGAAGGCCCGCCAGCAGGAGTGGGCTGCTCAAATATGAGGTGCATGGCCTCATAAATTTCTTAAAGTTAAGCAGGAGTTACTCTGACTCCCGGAAACTCAGGGAAGTGCAAAGCTGATGCAGGCGCTGGCACAACAGCGGAATCAGGCCTTGAATGACCAAGCTCCCTTGTCTCGTCGGCCAATGGACGAGGTGAAATCAAAGACCTCTTCGACTTCTTGCTCTTCTTCTTGTGATGAGACTTACCCGAATGACCCAACAACATTGAGTGTGACAAAGATCTCGGACTCTGCGACCGCTCTGGGCACCTTTCTCGTAACCGGGATCAAGATTGTTTTGGTGTCGCAGATTGAGCAGCCAGGAGCTTGAGGGATAGCTCCGTGAAGGCCTTTGCGCTCATGACACGGCAATCGGAGCATGCCTTCAGTTTGTGGACGCGCTCCAGGCAACGGTGTAAGGAGGCACAAGGCTTGAAGCCAGCCTTCCAAGATGACATTACTGCCACACCAGGAGAAGATCTAAAAAAATACTTCAACAAAAAGTAAAAAAAAAAACTTTCCTCAAAAAGTGACTAGGGGGTTGCTCTGTCCAGATCTGTGCTGACTGGCACGGAAAAAAGAGAACTGATGTCAGTATGCTAGGGTGGCACCTTTATTGGCACTGCGCACATCACTTCTGGAATGAAATGGATGACGCAGAACAGAACAGCGCCACCTACTGGTGCATAGGAGTACTGCTTGGGAAAAATTGCTGGATCCAGTTTGATGCCTAGAGATAATTCAAACGGTAAGGAATCTGTGACTAGAAGTCTCTGTCAGATACCATGCCCATCACTATGTGGAGATGTCATCTACTGCAAGCAAATAACTGTTTCAGTGCAACCCAAGTCTTGAGAAAGCCCCCCAGAGAGGTCTGAACGTAAAACTAGAGGGGAATTAATAAGAATAATAAGAGGTAGAACAATTGGGGACAGGAAGAGATATGTTCTGCCACTAACCCCGTTTCACGTCACTTCCAGTTCCCTTCTCCATGACAAATAGGGTACTATTCACCCCTAAACAAATGCACCTTTGGCCCATTCTCACATAAAGTAGCGGCGCTACTGTTCTTTATGGCATGTTCAGCACCATGTTTGGGCAATGCCACTGCTCCGCATAGTCGAAGAGATGTCTTTTTCCATGTAAAAAATTAAAGACTGATTTCTTTTATTATAAAAACATACCATTTTGTGCACTATTGTTCATGGTGAAGGCTGAGATACACTCAAGGAATTATAATTTGCATGCATTTATTTTATTAGGGTTGTCTAATTATTATTACCTTTAAAGATTAATAAAAATAAATAAACCGGTTCAGCAAAGGTTGTTGACTGTCTCCCCATCACAGATGTCACTGGTAGGTGTTTCTGTTTGATAATGTGTAGCTGACGTTTTCACCTGTTCATTCACAAAATGACCAAATAGGGTCTTTTTTCTAACCATGATTTTGACTGGTAAAAATACAGATGGCTCTTAATTGATTACACTCAGAAGAAGTTACGTATTGACTGTTTTGAAGAATAAGTACAGGGAGGGACAGTGAAGAACTGTGTAATAACTTTCTAACTAAATGAATATGTTTTTTTCTGAATGATCATGGATGTGCTTTCTTCATTCATTATTGTACATCAGCTTCTCATGGTACCATCTGTACCTAACAAATAAACAAATAGTATTGTATATTTACTACAGTATGTTCGCAAATAATTGGCAGCACTGAATGTGGGTTTATTCTTGGAACTACTACTCACATCAGCCCTTTCACTTATTAAAAGAGGAGGTGGGAAGGAGGAGTGAGCGATGAGGAATGAAAGTAGTGGGATGAGGAGTGAGGCACTGGGGAGTAAAGGGTGAGGGTGCAGGATAATGAATAATGAATGAGGGATAATAGATAAGGAATGATGTGGTATGAGGGATATTGGAAGGGAGATGGTGAATAACGGATGAGTAAGGATGGATGGGAATGACTGATGTGAGATGTTGGATGAGTAGGTATGGATGATTGTAGGAAGTTGGCTCTGTATATACTATTTCTAAGTAAGAAATGGTGTGCACAGAGTCCAAGAGTTCCCCTTAGAGGTAAGATAGTGGAAAAAGTAGATAATTCTAATGCTCTATATTGTGGTAGTGTGGTCGAGCAGTAGGCTTATCAGAGGGTAGTGTTAAGCATTTGTTGTACACACACAGGCAATAAATAAGGAACACACACTCAAAGACTTACTCCAGGCCAATAGGTTTTTATATTGAAAACTATCTTTTCTTAGTTTATTTTAAGAACCACAGGTTCAACATTTATATAAAACACTTTAAATGTAAGGTAATTCACTTAGATACTTTAGGAACTTTGAATGAAAACAATATCATGTACAGTCTTTGTAAAAATGGCAATAAGCTATTTTCAAAGTGGACGCAGTGCAAAAATCAACAGTTCCTTCGGGAGGTAAGTAAAGGTTAGATTGAGAGGTAAGTAAAACACTTTCAAGTCTCAGTCCTGGGGCATAGGCAGCTCACCGTTGGGGGTTCAAGGCAACCCCAAAGTTACCACACCAGCAGCTCAGGGCCGGTCAGGTGCAGATGTCAAAGAGGTGCCCAAAACACATAGGTGCCTATGGAGAACAGGGGTGCTCCGGTTCCAGTCTGCCAGCAGGTAAGTACCTGCGTCCTCTGGAGCAGACCAGGGGGGGTTTGTGGAGCACTGGGGGGACAGAAGTAGGCCCACAAAACACACCCTCAGTGGCACAGGGGCGACCGGGTGCAGTGTGCAAAACAGGCATTGGGGTTTGTATAGGTTTCAATGGAGGGAACCGGGGGTCACTCTAGCGGTGAAGGCAGGCACGGGGGGGCTTCTCTGGACAGCCACCACCTGGGCAAGGCAGAGGGTCACCTGGGGGTCACTCCTGCGTCAAAGTTCGGTTCCTTCAGGTTGCGGGGGCTGCGGGTGCAGTGTTGGTTCCAGGCGTCGGTCCCTTGTTACAGGCAGTCGCGGTCAGGGGGAGCCTCTGGATTCTCTCTGCAGGAGTCGCTGTGGGGGCTCAGGAGGGTCGTCTCAGGTTACTCACGGGCTCGCAGTCGCCGGGGAGTCCTCCTTGAGGTGTTGGTTGTCTGCAGGTCGAGCCAGGGGCGTCGGGTGCAGAGTGTAGAGTCTCATGCTTCCAGCGGGAAACGTGAAGTCCTTGGAAGTTGCTTCTTTGTTGCAAAGAAGTAGCTGGTTTTGAACAGGGCCGCTGTTCATGGGAGTTTCTTGGTCCTGTAGTCCAGGGCAGTCCTCTGAGGCTTCAGAGGTCGCTGGTCCCTGTCGGATGCATCAATGGAGCAGGTTTTTGAAGTTGGAGACACGCCGGTAGGGCTGGGGCCCAAGCAGTTGTCGTCTTCCTCCTTCTCTGTAGGCATGTAGGTCAGCAGTCCTTCTTCTTTCTTCAGGTTGCAGGAATCTGATTTCCTGGGTTCTGGGGTGCCCCTAAATACTAATTTTAGGGGAGTGTTTAGGTCTGGGGGGCAGTAGACAATGGCTACTGTCCTTGAGAGTGGCTACACCCTCCTTGTGCCTCCTCCCTTAGGGGAGAGGGGCACATCCCTATTCCTATTGGGGGGATCCCCCAAAATGAAGATGGAGGATTTCTAAAGGCAGGGGTCACCTCAGCTCAGGACACCTTAGGGGCTGTCCTGACTGGTGGGTGACTCCTCCTTGTTTTTCTCATTACCTCCCCTGAACTTGCCGTCAAAAGTGGGGGCTGTGTCCAGGGGGCAGGCAGCTCCACTAGCTGAAGTGCACTGGGGCATTGTAACACGAAGCCTGAGCCGTTGAGGCTCACTGCTAGGTGTTACAGTTCCTGCAGGGGGGAGGTGTGAAGCACCTCCACCCAGAGCAGGTTTTTGTTTCCGTCCCCAGAGAGCACAAAGGCTCTCACCCCAGGGGGTCAGAAACTCGTCTCTCAGCAGCAGGCTGGCACAGACCAGTCAGTCCTGCACTGAAGGATTGGGTAAAATGCAGGGGGTATCTCTAAGGTGCCCTCTGTGTGCATTTTTTAATAAATCCAACACTGGCATAGGTGTGGGTTTATTATTCTGAGAAGTGTGATACCAAACTTCCCAGTATTCAATGTAGCCATTATGGAGCTGTGGAGTTTGTTTTGACAAACTCCCAGACCATATACTTAATATTGCCACACTGTACTTACAATGTCTAAGAATAGACTTAGACACTGTAGGGGCATATTGCTCATGCAGCTATGCCCTCACCTGTTGTATAGTGCACCCTGCCTAAGGGCTGTAAGGCCTGCTAGTGGGGTGACTTACCTATGCCACAGGCAGTATTTTGTGGGCCTGGCATCCTGAGGGGGATGCCATGTCGACTTTGTCTTTTTCTCCCCACCAACCCACACAATCTACAACAGCAGTGTGCATGTGTTAGGTGAGGGGTCCCTTAGGGTGACACAACATATGCTGCAGCCCTTAGGGACCTTCCCTGGTCACAGGGCCCTTGGTACCACTGGTACCTTTTACAAGGGACTTATCTGTGTGCCAGCGGTGTGCCAATTGTGGAAACAATGGTACATTTTAGGTGAAAGAACACTGGTGCTGGGGCCTGGTTAGCAGGATCCCAGCACACTTCTCAGTCAAGTCAGCATCAGTATCAGGCAAAAAGTGGGGAGTAACTGCAACTGGGAGCCATTTTCTTACAATGATGGATGAGGCTGTCCTAAAAAGGATTCTGTAGTCATATTGGAATCATTCATAACCTGATTACAAGTGTTTGACCAGTCTCACATTAAGCAAATTAGCACAGGTGAGAGGTGGTGGTAGCTTTTTAAACTCATCATCATCCATGAGTCTGGCGGTCCTTTGACCTCCAGACTCATAATGAGGGTCTATGTGCTTTCCATGGAGACAAGGCAAAGACACACATTTCATTGTTGCAGAGGTGCATATTATGCTGGGAAATTCCCCTAAAATTGTATGTCTTAAGGAACCATACACTGCAAAATTTAGACCAAATCCACATTGTTATCGAATGTGAGTTCATTCTTTTGTGTAAAATGACTGAACCTTAAGGATGCAACTTCAACCAACAGAAAACCTTTTCGGTGAACTTATGTCCTGTGAATTAAAATTTCTGAGCACGAGAAGCAATTAAAGCTTCCTTTACTGCCTTTCGATAACACCCCACTCAGACACAAAATTATGTCAATCAAAAGTAGTAGGGTATAACAAAAACGGCTTCAGTGTGTATTGTATGGTACTTGCCATCTGTGATGACATATGATGCCCAATAATACTAACGATATGTTTCAGTCAGTCAGTAAGTTGTCCAATACACAGTATTGAACAAATGCTGGACCTTACTGACACCTCCAGCATGCTGGTCCAAACACAGACCTGGATGGAACATTCCCTCACCTCCAGCTATGTCTCGTAGTTGAAATACTGCTCTATTCCAAACTCGGAATAAGCCTACCACATATCTGAGCTAAACACACCAGAACATCAGTACAATCAGGTCAAAGAAACCTTTTGTGCCATCCAGAACAACCCATTGTACTTTGACCACCCTGAGGCCTTGCAGCACGCCCTGTACTGCAAGTCATCTACCTCTCTCCACAAGCTGGCTCCAAGCAAATAAAAAATAAAAAAAACTAGAAAACCAACATGAGAATTGACTGAGCTGAAACTAACTGCAACATATTGCACAGCATCAAAGAAGGTTTTGCCCTACAAATTGGACTTTAACATCCTGTCTAAACAATGAAAGAAGATGTTCCTTTCAAGGCTTCCCATTGTATGTACGTCGATATATAAGAATATGTGTGGTATTTATATAACATGAACAAAGACAAAGGAAGCAAAATGCCGCCCAGGGTCAAAAGCAATGACTGGGGCAGAAGTTGTGTTCTGACATTGAAGGTGGATTGTTACGTTGTCACTGTGTAGTGTTCTTTATAGAGGCATGTCTTTCTTCTTTCCTTAATTCAACTGCTTCCTGAATTGAAGGAGTACTGATGGATACATGGATTTGGTTCCAGATGTGGGATCCATAGATGGAAAAGGCCTGTTGATTTGTTTTTTTCCCTTTTATACACTTCTTTGTCTCCAGTCTTATGATATTCTGGCTGTAGGTTTACCGAAAGCCATCTGAGTTGGGAAGCTTGTCAACCAGAATGCAGGGTTGCAGCGTGTGATGACTTTGTAAATGATGCAGCTGATTTTAAAGCTGATATGGGCAACAGCCAGCATGGCCATCAAGATGGGAGTTTTGTGATCATATTTAATTAGGCCATAGAAAAGATGTGCTGCGGCATGTACAATGACCTTAAGGGGGCCATATGGAATGTGGGATGCAATAGAGCACGGCATTTCTACCATCTTGACTCTAGAGTAGGAGAGCTTGGACAGGAATTCTGAAGCTGTTTTCTGAGAGGAACACCTTCACATTCTTCAGCGGAGAGAGCTGGTACCAGGCAGTTTGTGTTTCTTGGCTTTGTGTTCCTTGTCTTTGAGGTTGGTGTCTAAGGTGAATCTAAAGTGACTTGGCACTGCATGAAATTTGGGGTTTGCAGCCATCAATGTTCATGTTATTGAGCCTTTCCCATACTATTTTTGCTTGATGTTCTTAGCAAATAACAAGAATTCTGTCTTGGTGGGGATGATCTTAAGGCTGACTGAAAAATCAGGTCTGGATTAAGAGCATGAAGTATCTGAGGCTTTAGATGGCAGGGGTGAAGGAGAATTTCAGGGAGACTTGAGTATCATCAGTATATTGGTAAATGCTGATGCTGTTACTGGAGAGTAAACCACCTATTGGACTCAATGTAAAAGTTCAACATGACAAGGTAAGTGGTGGCTCCACAAATGATAAAGACCTTCTGGGACCTAGAGGTGCCCAAGTGAAAGAACTGGATAGTTGCAAGCTTAGGAGAGGAAACATTGATGGACACTGGCAATTAATTGCATTTGAGACTGCAGGGTATGGATGAAGGTAGAATGGACTGCTCTGATGCAAAAGAAGGTAGAAATCTAGTGATCCACAAAACAAGTGAGGAGATTAAATGGTTGACCTACATGGAAGGGCAATACAACTATTTGCAGAACAAAAACACAAGTCCTCAGCGCCAAGTTGATGGGGGAGAAAGTGGAGAACAGGTATTGTACTGACAGTGCTGCAGCTCACTGACATGGCTTGCAGAAGTATTTCCGATGAGAAATAGCATATTGATCGTAAGCAGTGACCAAGAACAGCTGTGCCTGGGTTCACATTAGAAACGTGAGGGCTAAGTTAAGGTCCCTCTTAGGCATAATGAAAGGCATCAGTGGGAGCATGTATGTCAATCTCATCACAACTGTGGGGTGAGTATGGAACTGCACAGAAGATAGACAGCTTTCAGTGACCTCAGGAACAAGTGAGAGGAAGACATCACATTTTGGCCAAAGATGCCAATGCGTTCTGACTCCTTACCTAGTGGCCAGAAATAAATACATTAGTGTTGACCTTACTGGTAAAGGCTTGGACCACTAAGCCCTCAGAGATTGGATGATGAGTTATAAAATCAAGGTCTCACTGGTTGGCCTATGACACCTAGCTACCGGGTAGATAAAAGGGGGAGCCGAACTAGGCTTAGTCCATGATGCTTATGAAAGAGTCTATGAAGATCTCATTGAATGATCAAGAGCTCTCACATAGCAGGACCAGACTATAAGATTTTTGTCAATAGTTTGTCTTTTTTCAAAAGTTGGGAGCTGTAGATCTAGTACTTCTGCCTCTCTGTGGACAATAACCATGAAGAAGGCACTTTCCTCCGTAGGAACCCTGGGTGGAGATTCTAATTCTGTTTCAGGAGGAGTGTCTAGGCCACTGGCATTTTCTATAGTACAGGTATAGTTCAGCAACAGCATAATGAGGGGAGTGCAAGGAGAGCACATTTTCCTCCTCTTCATCATCATATTGAACATTGTGGAGTTTTACAAGTGCGTCTGCATCTAAGCCAAACAGTGTCTCTGGATTCCTATAATTTTGGCATTTACGAAGAGCCTGGGGATTATCCAAGGATGGAGGATGCCTCACAGTGAGACATGGTTCACATTAGCTCTAGTTTGGAAGTGGGTGTTGCTACTGGATCTAGAGTGGGCGAAGTTGGAGCTGGGGTCATCGCCAGAGAGGTCAGGACCAGCGAGGGAGTGAATTTTGGAATGATCCTGAGAGGAGGCCCAATAGGGTCAAGGTGAAGCTAAGGGCAGGTCCACTGGAAGAAGTCTGACTGAGGACCCTCTTGGCTCCATGGGACCCAAAAGTGCTGTAGAGGGAGACAACATCACCTTACAAATCTGCAGCATGGCCTCTCTGCAGGCATATATCTGCTGTGTGGATGACGGTTGCCCGGTAAATTTGTGGCATGCCAGGACCAGCCTCGTGATGGGCTTTGAGTTGGAAAAACCCCTGCAGAGTCAGATCTCTGGAATGCTGCTCTGTGGCTTCTCTTCTGTGAGAGAGGGGCGAATTCCACTTAGTCTACTTCAGCTTTGACATGACTTGCACTTTCACTTACTTTAAGACTTCTGCGAGACCGTGAGATGAAGCTGGAACAGGTCTGTTGTTCTGAATGTGACTGCCCCTCTTTTTATGGCACGGGCTTCGTGACACTTTGGCAGGTTTATTACACTAATATGTGCTGCAAAAATCATTTGGCTCGATACTTTTTAAGTTTACAAAGCCCCATTCATATGAAATTGTTTCAGCTATGAACCGGATTTATAATTGGATGGTAAAATCAATCAAAGCCTCAAATTTCTGGAAAAGTACAAAATCAAGGGAGAAGCTATCACTGAGATAAAAAGGTGGAGGAAATTTCCATGGTTAAGTAGCACTTCTTCCAAGAGATCAGCTCAGCTCAAAAAGAGCCAATCCTCTTACTTCTCTAAAATGTAGTGATTCCTTTAATATGGAATGGAAAGTGACTTACACAGACCTGGTGTACTAAATGTTTTAGCATTTTGGTAGTTGAAAATGTCTTTGAAACTTGAAATGAGAACTTAGCAATACACTGCTAGATGGAAGGAGATGGGTTGTGAAAAAGTGGCTCCTCCACCTTATGAACAGCACTGACAGATATCAATGCTTTGCGAATGCAAGCAATGATGCAATACCACCTCACCGCGGAAGGTGGCATTGAATTTGCAAAGTGGAAGCATCCAGGAGGGAAAGCGTCCCATTTAAGAAGGTGGGCTTCGGTACTGGATACAGCAGTGCTTGAACCTGCTACATGCTCATGCAATGCCATTCAAAGAAAGGATACATTTCGTTTTTTCATCGTAGCTCCTGTCCCTTGTAGGCATTGTGTGAATGTAAATGAAGAGAATGAGGTCTCTTGTCTTAATCGGACCTCCATCCCAGCATTCACATCAGGTTGCAAGGAGTCACACTGCAAGGATAATATCGAGGTGGAAAGTTTGCAAATGGCTGCAATCTGTCTCTTTGCCATACAATGGCTTTGTATACTCAATAAATGGGAGATGCTGGTGGCAGGGCAACATTAAAGTTGCACTTCAACCAATCTCTGTGATCTTTTATTAATATCTTTCTTTTAATGTATCAGCTATGAGGGTGGGGAGGGTTGGTGGAAGAAAACTTTTGTTGAATGAAACTTGTTGACTGTTGAATACATGGAGCAGGAGGGTGCAAGCTGAATATAACCTGTTGCAAGTACCCAGTAAATAAATTAGTAGGTTTGCGTGCAATTATCTCATGGGGTAGCAGACAGATTTGCAAACACAAATGTCTGTAAGTATCTGGGAAAAAAGAGGAGGGGATTCTGGGTAACTGGTTGGGAAGAAATCCCCTTGAACTATGCTGCACTAGTTTACAAGGATCTACGGAAAAAAAATATTGTCCAATTTAAAATAATGATTTGATAACCTGAAGAAAAGTATGAGTAGTGTTTCCCTGTTTTTTATAATAGTAAAAAGTAGTGCCAGATGGATATCTAAATCCGTGACTCTGCATTACAAGATCCACTACCCAAGCTCCACCCATGACCCAACGATTGAGTTGGACAAAGATCAATAATAATTTGATCACCAGATCCTGTCAATCCACAACCCTCTCAAAGGATGAAGTGGAGCATGAAATAGGATACCTGCCGGGTAAACTGCCTCATTACAAACCTTAAACCATATTTGGCATGACATTGTACTACTTTATAGGTTTGCATCAGGATGAAAACTCCCAATTTGAGCTGAGCAAAATGTGCATTATTCAAAATAGTGCTCATCTTGTATTTGCTCGAGTCTCCTTATGAAGGAAAGAAAGAACCTGAACATTCAAGTCCCAAAATTTAGAATTGTAAACTGTAAGTGGTCAAGGGCATTAAGGTGAAGTGAAGGTAAACCTCACAAAGAAAGCCAAGGTGGAGTATAGGCATTAGTTTAACTTTTCCTGATGATGAACTGCTCCAAGTACAAACAGAAGTAAAGATGTACACTTGCTGAGAAATGTTAACTGTATGTTTGACAACGATGACCTAAAGCCATACCTAAGGCTCAGGATGATCCAGTCAATCAATTATATATGATGCCAATGATAAAAAAACAACATTGATGAAAATGATGTACTCAGAAATGCATGCAACAATTATTATAAATAATACATCACTGAAAAGCTGCAGATTTAGTTGACCTTCAAGGTAGAGAAATTATTCATGAAATATTTCTCTGATAGGATTCTTAGCAAAAGTCTATCAGACCTGAAACATGAGGCTCACTAAAGGGTTCCCTACTGCATTCAATGTGATTTCCATACAGATGAGGGTGTCAGAAAGAAAAAACGTTACTTACCTGTAATTAGGTTTTTCAACACCTTCATAGATTTACATGCTTGAATTATTCAGAGGGAACACGCTGGGAACATTGGGCAGTCAGTGTTAACATAGCAGTGAGCATTACACTCAACAGCATTGAAGTAGCCATAAACTAAATACAAACTGTCCACATCTTTACAAGTGACTCGAACTTCAGCCAATCAGCTACCACGACATACAACTCTTCTCCTAACAGAGACTTCCAAATGCCAGACTTTCTAGCTTGCTACAGTGTACTATTGATCAATCTAAAACTTAAAAAAAAGAAAGGCAGGCAGGTCACATGAAACAGACCAATGCTGGAGAACTGCAGTTAGAGGTAAGTAACACTTTTTCTTCCCCAGCATTGGCTCCTTCACAGATTCTCGCGGTTAAAGAACAAATCTAGTACAGACTCTATCTAGCCGCAGATTCCTTGCCTTTGAATTATCCCCAGGTGTCAGACTGGATCCAAATATTTTCATGAGCAGTGCCTCTGTGCACCAGTAGGTGGCATTGTTTGGCTCCACATGGCATCCTCGGCATCATCCGCACCAGATGGGACATGTGCAGTGCCTGTACAGGTGCCACCCCAGCAAACTAACGTCAGTTTCTTTTTGCAACTTTCCATGCCAAGGAAAACAACACAGGCCACAGGTGAGTAAGACAAGGGCCCTGAGAGGGGAAAGCCCTATCTCTAGAAATACATTTGCCAAGCAGGGAGGATGGGGCGGGGTGGGAGGATTTGGAAACTGCCTTTAGATACAGTCTCTAAAAGATAAGGTGTTACTGAAGGAATGATAGAGACTTCTAGCCACAGATTCCTTGCCTTAGAATAGATACCCAAACAATACCTCCTCAGAGGTTGGTCTGCTGAACAATTTCACAACAAAAATTTCTGCAGGTCTGTAACAGGGTGGCAGTATTATGTGGTATGACTGGGGGGTCTTACCATGTAATAATAGCACGTTACCCAGAAGTGGACCACTGGTTCACACCAGTAAACCTTAGCTCAGTCCTGGTAGAGTGGCAAAGAGCTGTCAGGCTACTTAGAGGAACATGGGTAAAGCATTTCACAACACCCACATGGACGTTAAGTAAATTACACGACCCGAAAGAAGTCCAACTCCAATTTAGAAAACAAAATCCGATTTTTTTGTCTTAATTTAGACACCAAAATGAACTTTGTATCTTACATACAACCGTAGTTGTGGATTTTTAAAGTATTTAAAAATAGGTGCACTTTTAGTTCTCAAACGCATACCATTGTAGGTCAATGGGGGGAAAGCATAGTGTGCAATAGATCACTTGTGGGGTTAGTTCCGTGGAACCCACCTGAAGTTAAGGTCTTGAGGGTCCCTAGCCCTAGTCTCAACAGTCAATATCTCCTTACCTTGCCCAGGGAGTCCGGGTGCAGAGGTGCTCTGGCTGTCCTTAGTGCTGATGGGAATTCCAGGCACTGGCAAAATTGCAGCACTTGACCAACACAGACTTGGGGATGGAGCTACTCTCTACGCTCAGACAGTAGAGGCCTTTGGGGTCCCAGGACCTAGATTCCACTTCAGGATCTTCACTATCAAGTCTGGAGGCTCTGGGTGCAGTGGTAGCCTTTCAGCTGTCAATCACGGGAGGGTCGCGCCAAAGATGCTTTGTCACTACTCTCGAAGTCACATTCTTCCAGATCGTTGCAGATGCTGGTCACTATGTTGGGAACTGCTCTGGAGTCGGTGATGTCCGAGATGGGGTCGGATACTGGGCTGGTGACTGTAAAGCCTTGGCAGTGGCAAACATAGTCTGTCATTACTTTATTGGCTGGAGGTCGTCTAGAATGGAGTAGCGGCTCAAAACTTGGTGGGAGCCTCACTACCAGTCCTGGGGTGCAGGTCACTGACTTTCTTTGGGCTCACTCAAGAGGGGACCGACGAGTTGCACTTCTTGTGACGCAGCACAACAATTGTTTGACAGGTTGCAGGTGACTGGTTCCACCAGTCAGAGGAGTCTGCTTTAGTTTCTGGCACCCATTGGAGTTCCTCTTGCTGGAAGCAACAAACTTTTGCCACAAGCACACGTCAATCACACAGTTCCAGTATATGGTCTCCTCAGGGTACTTAAGTGTCCTCTCTTTGCACGGTGGCAGAGTTCCAAGTCCTGCTGTCAGTGACGGCGTCTTCTTTGTGCTCTTCTTGGATTCAAAGTCAGAACTGAGGTACTGGTGTCAGGAGAGCCCTTTAAATCCTGGTTTAGGGGGTGGTAAGAGTGTGAGGGACAGTGGCCAACGGGCTACTCGTCCCTACAGCTAGTCCGTCCTTAAAGTGTCGACTTACTCTGGGTGTACGAAACCTATCTACCCAGAAACAACTATTTTTAAGGTTTGCCAACATGCAGAACTTTCCCTAGGCTGTAAAGACCTCCTAGCCCACACTAAGGGTGTGGCTAGCCTTTTGGAGTTGTACGCCTCCTGTATAACTAATTTTTCCACCTATCAGCATGGACAAGGATGGAAGGGCTTCATACTCGAGTGGAGGACAAGAGATTACATAACAAGGCTGGTGAACGCCTTTGAGGCTCACCGCCTTGATCACTTTAAACACTAGCCATTCTGGGAGGGTGAAGGTGTGACATCCTTCCTGCCTAGGTCCTTTGCCTTCATCTTGGGGGACGTGTTAGCACAACCAGCAGGAGGGCAGACTCTTATCTTGGCAGCAAATGACTCAGGAGAGCCTTCCAAGACAGAGGAAAGCTGGTATTTTGGTGAGTATCCTCTAAGGAAGCCGCCAGGGTACATGCTAGTTAATCCTCGACACGAGAATCATGCTCAGAGTTACAATGCATGGTGTTTGACACCAAAAACGTGGAAAATCTATCAGGCCATCACAGAGCTGGACATCTGGGGACTGCCTGGGTGCCAGCCCTTGTTATCCTATAGGCCGCCGGTCACTTGCAGTAGCATTTAGTTTTGAATGCTGCCAGAATGCCATATATGCTTGTGCATTTATCTCCACACTCATACACAGTGCGCCCTGCCTTCTAGGCTATCGGAGGCCTGTCTTGGGAGTGACTTACCTGCGCTATGGCAGTGAAAGGACTCTGCCTGCACTTGGTGTGGGAAGAGTCGACCTCGAGCATTCAAGCAGCTTGTGCAGGCTGACATGGCAGCTCTGCAGGTTTACCATTACTCGAGTCAAGCAGGGTGGCACAATCAGTGCTGCAGCCCTGGTGACCCCTTTACGATCCCTGCCCCAGGTACTACTGGCACCATTTACTAGGGCTTGACTGGGAAGGCAAAGTCCTTGCCAATTGGGTCTGAAAAATACAGTTTAAGGGAAAGAGCACTGGTAGTGAGGTCTGGCTAGCAGGCCTTGGTACACTTTCAGGTCAAAAGCAACAGCATCAGGTAGCAAAAGTGGGAGGTGACCCTCCAAAAAGGGACTTTACAACAAGGACCAACTAAGGAACATGCCCGTCCCTACGGACCTGACTGTCCAGGCAGCAGTATTTGGTAAACATGTGCGGAGATGCCCGCGTTGCTGCCTGGCAGGTGTCCAGGACCAGGACTCCACGTTCTAATGCAGTGATCACAGGCTTTGCTCTGGTGGAATAAGCATGCAAACCATCAGGGGGTTGTTTCTTGGCCACTGTGGCACAGATTTTAATGAGAAGCACGATCCATCGGGAAACGGTCCATTTCTGCATGGCCTTCCTTTTCCAGGAAAATTTGATCATCCACCCAAAACGATTTTGTGTGGTCAAAGTGGAAAGAAAAAGCACTTTTTGGGTCCAGTAAGTGGAGTCTCTCCTCTTCCTTCAAGGGTTGAGGCAGAGCGTAAAAGGTAGTCACTGTGATGGACTGGCCTATATGAAAAAGGATGGTTAACTTTGGCAAGAAGAATGCTCAAGTCTGAACCACCAGTTTGTCATACAAAAAGAGGTGTGTGGAGGCTGAGGATGTGCCCTTAGCTCACTGACCCTCTGAGCAGATGTATTTGCCACCAGAAAGGCAGTCTTGATGGATAGGAACCTAGGAGGACAAGAATGAAGCAAATCAAAGGCAGTGCACATTAAGAAAGTAAGACCAAGTTGACGTTGAATTGAGGGATAACAAAGGGAGGTGGGAGAAACGTGTGCTGCAGACCTTTAAGGAAGCTGTTTACAATTGCAGACATGAGGAGAGAAGGCTGATCTCACAGCCACAGAAAATAAGAGATGGCAGATAAATAACCCTTCAAAGTAACCAATGCAGAGCCCTGCTGGGGGAGGGTAAGGATAAACAAAGGATCTTGGGAAAGCGGAGCAGATAAGGGATCAATCTGTTTCTCAGCATGCCATGGCACAAATTTATTCCACCGGCCAGCGTATACCGTTTTGGTAGAGGGACGGCAAGCAGCCAACATAGGCTTTGGGGCAGAAGGTCAAAGCTGTCAACTGTTGCCACTCAATCTCCATGCATGAATGTGGAGGATTTACTGGCTGGGTGGAGAACCATCCTCTGTTGCATCAACAGAAAATCCTCCTGAAGGGGCAGTCAGATCGGAGGACCAATGGCCAGTCTCAACAGCTTGGGATACTGAGCCCAGTCCAGAGCCACAAGGATGACTTGTTGTTATTCCTGATCTTCTTGAGAACCCTGGGCAGGAGTGGTATGGGCAAAAAGGTGCACAGGAGGCCAGAGCTCCACTCAAGATGAAATACGTCTCTGAGCGAGAGCCCCATTGGAAACTCCAGGGTGCAAAACTGCTGACAATGTGTGTTCTTGACAGTTGCAAACAGATCTAACCAAGGCTCTCATCACTACTGACAGACCTTGTACCACCCCCGATGGAGACTCCATTCATGATTCGTGAGCCATCTTCAGCTGAGTTCCTCCGCCCTGATGTTCAGAGGCCCCACAAGGTGTTGAATCACCTGGGAAATGCCCTGACATTCCAGCCATGTCCAGAGGTGCAGGGCTTCTTGACAAAGGGTCCACAACCCCACCATGTTCTGTTTGCTGCAGTACCACATGGTGGTGGTGTTGTCCATGACACCTGCACTTGCCTTCCCTTGAGGGTAGTAGAAAGACTTTCAATGCCAGCTGGATTTCTCAGGATGATGTGGAGTCCCAATTCCACTGGACACTAGAGGCCTCAACTCCACCTCTGACCTCCACCTCTCCCAGTTGGCCAACTGGCCGGCCGATCGCAGGAGTAATGCATTTACTGGCACTAGTACCAGATCTGGCTGGGAAAGAGTGAGAAGTCTGCCCCTGACCCAATTGCTGTTCCTTAACCACCATTGCAGATGTTTGTAGTGCCCTTCTGTTAGAAAATGGATTGTTGGTTTGCTGGGGTATGAGCCCTGGTCAAGCAACAATCACAATCCTAGTCAGGGTAAGGTACAGGCAAACCCTAAATGAACCTTTGCTCACCCTCTGGTAATTTGCCACAGAGCAGTCAGGCTTAACTTAGAGGCAGTGTGTAAAGTATTTGTGCAGCATTTCAAACAGTAAAACTGTGAAAACACCATACAAAAAAATTACACACCAGATTAGAAAAATATATATGAATTTAATAAATAAAACACGACTGAAATGACAAAAATCCAATAAGTAGAACGGAAGATACTGAATTTCAATGTAAAAGTAAAAATAGCGCCAAGAAGCACAAAGGGCTATTGGGAATATCTGGTTGCGCTAGATTGGGACAAAGTCCAAAGTTCAGGCCGAACACGATGGAGAATGGGCCTGATACAGGGACACAGTTAGGCCTGTTGAACCAAAGTACCTTAAATCCTAAGTTGCAGAGCCTTCCATGGATCTGTGTCGAAGATTCCTCGAGCATCTGAGCGATGAGTTGGTACTGAGATGTGGCGAGGCTGCTATGCGAGGTCCTGTTGCATGAAGGATCTCGTTGATGAGGCTTCCACTGCAAAGTCCGGTGCTGAGGATGTGTTTGCCCTGTCCGTCGAAATCAAGAATTGACACTCGAAGCCTGGCTCCGAGGTTGGGCATGCACATGGGCTGTTTCCTCACCTTTCCAGTGAGACCTCTTCGACTTCTTTCTCTTGTGGGACATACAAGAATGGGACAACTTCAACTGTGACAGAGACAGATGGCTTAGTAAACAATCCTGGGACCTTCTTCTCAACCAAGATTGAGAACGTCACGGCATCTCACAGGTGCAGGAAGGAGTTTGAGGGATTGCTCCCTCAAGGTCTTGGTGTGTGTGGCGTGACAATCTCCGAAGGTCATGGCAGAGAAATAGGGCTGAGAACTGTGCGGTGGGGCTGTGATTCCTTGCCGCCTGAGAAAATCTGGCAGACGTGCTGAGACCATACATTCGCCACCTGGAACATAGCCATCAGCGCACCTGAGGGGGCCCTGCTCTTGCCCCTTAGGGCCTAACAGACTACATGAGGGGGCAGCGTGAAGCACCTTGTTGCGACTCTTTCACATGTGACCAGCAGGCCTTGTTTGAAACATGGAGAGAATTCCCTTCCCTCCAGCCCTTCACAGATGGTACAGGGTTGCAGGCCTAGCAGAGACAATGGAGTGCTTACAGAGGGCCGACACAGGGCAACTGACTTTTCCTTGTTTCCCACTTGGTCCTAATACTGAGGTTGGCACTTTCCAATCCTTCCTTGCTTCCTCTCAGGCCCTACAGATCAGCTGCACTTTTGGCTACTTTTGGCCCCCTGTCACGAGTCCCAGGGATGACGTGGGCCCATCGAAGGCTAGGGAACTCCCCGAATTTTGCATGTTTGCCTCAATGCAATGTAATCTTCAGCAACCTACTGAACTGGCTGCTCTTTGTTTGGGACTTTGCAGCTGTTCTCCTGTCACTCGACACTGCCCTCCACCAGGGGCACCCATGCCTGCTCGTGCCCCCCCACTGTGTTCAGGAACATTAAAGTGGGATGAGGTGGGTCGGGTGCCAGGGTCACATCAGGTACAAGCTTAACTCTAACTCTGTATTATATCCAAATGCTCACCATTTAAAGATCCATACTTCACATGGGTAGAGCACACAGTACATGGAAGAGCGCACAGTAGCCAATGGTGACCACCTGGACCATGACCTCATCAGATCCTTGCCGTGTCCAGTGACACTAGACACCCTCCTGGAAGCGATCAAGGGCTCCCGAGCTGCCATGGAAGCTAAAGTGGATGGTTTGACTATAGACTTTACCTACTTCAAGAAAATCAATAGAATTTGATGGAGAAATTGACTGCCAACACTGCGGCCAGTGACATCCTCACTCCTCATACCCAGGACCTATCACAACGTACCCAACATGTGCTGGAAAGCCTGAGGATTCTGGAAGATAGACTAGAAGACATGGAGGGGCAGACCCGCTGTAATAATATTCATCTCCTTGGCCTATCAGAGGAGACAGAGGGAGAGGACCCCCCCTCGCTTTATGGAGGATTGGATGCAAAAGTGGGTGACCCCAATCTCTTTGTTCTCCTGTTTTGTAGTTGAAAGAGTGCACATGGTCCATGTCTCCGCATGCAACACTCCCAAGCCTCTTAATAGCACAGCACCTCAATTTTAAAAAAATGAGATCTAACACTGTTAAAAGCCCAGAAGAAGGACCAAATCCAAGTTGATAACGCGAAAATTATGATATTCCCTAACTATGGACCTTCAGTCCAACATAACTGCTCTTCTTTTCTGCAGGTCCAAAAGAGGTTGCGGTCCCAAATACCCATAAGTTTTCCTGCTAAGTTATACGTTTCAGCCGATCAGTAGCCTAGTTTCTTCACTGACCCATAATCAGCCTGGGACTGGCTGGAGGCTTGAGATGCCCTCTTCACCAATCGCATTATCTCAGAATCCCATCGTAAACAAATTCTTGCTGACAGTTCTGAGACTGCGCCCCTGGAGCCAATGCCATAGCTGTCCCCCCATCCTTCTCAGGCCCAACGAGAGCAATAATGTGCGATTGAAGTGCTGGCATTGTTACAGGACTTATTCACCACCTCCACCTCTCCCTATCCCTATCAGGGTCCAGCACTTCCTGCGCTAACTCTTCCTCAGGTGCCCTTGACTTGAGCACAATGGACACCCTGGTGATCAGGGTGCAAACAGCAGATGAATTACTTCAACCCTACCCCTATTTGAAGACCATTAAAGTCTAATGCCTTTAAACATTTCCCTGGTTTTGAGAGTTCCCAATCCTCTCCTCTCTAGGTCCATATTTGCACATTGTTACCTCACAAATGGCGACTCTTGGGGTCTAGGCGAGACCTGCTCCTTTTGTCTAACCAACTACATCTCGCCATGCGACTGTTACTGCTCCTCCGCTTCATTTGACTATTAAGAAGGCCCCCTGGTCTCTCGGCTGTCAGATCTCACCCTCTCCACTATGTTCCCCTGCTTAGTTGTAGACCAGGAATTTACCTTTGTGGTGTTCTATGTTGGGCCTTGGCCCATGGTTTGCTGTGGGGATTGTTTTGTCAGGAGTTCCTCTCTCACATATGGTTAACTACCCAGTCAAAATGTGGTTTCTCGGTTCCTTCACATGTACCATTCATAAGTCAATATAAATTATTGACGTGGAATGTCAGGGGGATGAATTCTCTTCATAAAGGCCACAAAATCCATTCCTCCTTGATACGATGGAAAGTACATATAGCTACTCTGCAAGAAACTCATTTACTGGCTCCTGGAGTCTCCAAACATTGGAAAACATGACAAGGCCAACTCTTTGGAACTATTATCTCTGCTTATGCTAGAGGAGCAGTGGCCAGAGATCCGCTTGAAGTTGAAGCCACTAAGATAGATGTGGATGGTCGCTGTGGGTTACTCTGGGGCTGACAAGTCAGCTCCTTTTTGGTACTTGTAGGCATTTACGCCCTTACATGTTCCCCAGACTAGCTTCTGGGCTGCTTTGTCTGACTGTTTGCTTGGTTGGGCTGGAATCCCTTAGGTGGTGGGAGGAAACTTTAAGTGTGTGTTGGATACATCTTTAGATCGCTCTATGCTCCAGCTCCCACAGTCCTCATCCATCCCAGAATCGAAGGCTCTGCAAGCATGGCTCGATGGACGACAATTAGACGATATTTGGTGCTTAAAGATTTCATCACAGAGGGATTACTCCTATTATTCTCCAGTTCACCTGTTACTCCTGAACAGATAGGTTTGCTGGCACCCTAGACATTCACTTACGTATAATGACAACCTCTTATAGCCCAATGCAATGTCAGACCATAACTCTTTAAAGAATGATTTCACCTGGATACGGCGCCCGACACCGATCCTGAACTGTCATTGCTCAATGATACAGGACCTCATTAGAACATTGGCGGTAAAAGCCGCTTACCGCCGTGCAGAAGACCGCCAACACACCACCGTGGCCGCGGAATTCCGCCACAGCTATTACGACCCACTGCTCGGAATCTGACAAAATTCAGACACCCACACAAGTCCGCCACACCAAAGGTCAGTGATAAAGTGGCGAAAACAAAACCTCCACCGTCACGCCAACCGAAATTCGCCCACACTATCACTACCCACGAATCCACGCAGCGGTCTTTCAACCGCGGTATTCCATTGGCGGTACACACTGCTGTGCTCAAAATACACACACATTGACAAAACACTGCCACATTGGACAATTTGAAAAACACACACCTGATACACATACACACACCACTCCCACACACCCATTACAATATAAAACTCACACCCACAAACCCCTACGACCAAAATACCGAAAGAAGGCCAGAGAGAGACACTACAAACTACTACCAGGCATCCACAGGCACACAATACCATCACCCATATAACTTCCACGCACCTCACACAACACACCACTAAATATCACCCCACTTATCACTACACACACCACCCCACACCACCCAATGGCACGGCAAAGACACCCCAGGTTCTCTGAGGAGGAGCTCAGGGTCATGGTGGAGGAAATCATCCGGGTAGAGCCACAGCTATTCGGATCACAGGAGCAGCACACCTCCATAGCTAGGAAGATGGAGCTATGGCGAAGAATAGTGGACAGGGTTAACGCAGTTGGACAGCACCCAAGAAATAGGGATGACATCAGGAAGAGGTGGAATGACCTACGGGGGAAGGTATGTTCCGTGGTCTCCAGACACCACCTTGCAGTTTAGCGGACTGGCTGCGGACCCCCACCTCCTCCCCCACATCTAACAACATGGGAGGAGCAAGTCTTGGCGATTCTGCATCCTGAGGGCCTCGCAGGAGTAGATGGAGGAATGGACTCTGGTAAGTCAAATCTTAACTATTACATCCCCCACCTTACCTGCATGCCA
The DNA here is from genome assembly GCF_031143425.1 of Pleurodeles waltl. Lineage (NCBI taxonomy): Eukaryota > Metazoa > Chordata > Amphibia > Caudata > Salamandridae > Pleurodeles > Pleurodeles waltl. Next base: position 250,775,521 of record NC_090449.1, on the reverse strand, counting down.
TCACATACCCACACCCTCGCCCTCACCCCCATCACTCCAACTCCTCACAAATGTCCCAATATCACAAACCACACCAAGCCATGCATGCAACAACAAAGCATGGACACCCATCACCAAAGCATGGCCACTGCACATACCCATACACCCCCGAAACCACCATCACACAAGGTCCCACAGAGGAATGCAAGCACTGGGGTACACGGTCACCCACCCATTGCACACCATGGCACACACAGATGCAATAAACATCCTTTTATACCCCTGCACGACCCCTACCCAACGTCACCGGACAGGAGGGTCCACAGATGTCCACACCACCGACAGAAGAGGCCCACAGTGATAACAGCAGCTCTGTCCAACTGGATCTAGATGACCAGCCCAGCTCATCTGGAACCTCGGGACAGTCGGTTCCCCTCACACTGGCACAGGCCACCGGAGCTTCCCCCCTCTGGAAACACCAGCACAGCAACCACCCAGCAGGCCCATACCTTTGTCCCCAGGACCCATCAATCAGCAGTGTGTCCACCACTACAGGGAACCCAGGCTAACCCACCACCCTAACAACAACAGGGACCTGGGGGCAGTGGCAGTGGGCACACGGTCCAGGGGACAGAGGCCAGGAACACAGGGGAACTGGGAGGGCTGCTGTGTGACGAGGAGGACAGGCCCAGGGAACCCACTCTCCACAAGGCCCTCTCCAACATCATAGGAGCCTACCACCATTCCCAGGAGATGATGGCAACGGTACTGGCCAAGTTTCAGGAGACCCAGCGGCTGCAGGAGGAACAGTATTTGGGCTTCAGGGAGGAACTCAGATCCATCAATTCCACCCTGGGCACCATCGTAGGGGTGCTGAAGGAAGTCCTCAACACCAGGAGGGACACTGTGGCACAACAAGGGGCCCCTGACACTAGCATGGACGATGAACTGCCCACCACCTCCGCCGGTGCTAGTGGACAGGAGGCACCGCCACAGGACCACCACACCAGCACCCCACCCCCTGCAGAGGGAGAACCACCCCGCAAACGGTCCCTGAGATCCAGGACAAAGACAGAGAACGATGCCAAGACCCCGCCAAGAAATGAGACCACCCTGATTGTCATCCTTCTGTCCCACCTTGTCACCCTGTCATGTCAACATACCTATGTCACACAGCTCTTGTCAATGAGGAAACAAAGTAGATGTCACACAGTGGGACCCACATCTGTGAAATCGTAAGGGAAAGTGACAACTCAGTGACCATACACTAGGTGAAAACGACTGACAGTAGAGAGGTAGTAGTGTTAAAGTACATGTAGTAGGCAGGTTTGTATTCTTACCTGTGTCTCACTGGAAGTATTGCAGAATCACTGAGTTCCTGTTGTCGATGTCCTCTTCTTCTGCTTCCTCGTCTTCACTGTCCACAGGCTCCACAGCTGCCACAACACCTCCATCTGGACCATCCTCCTGCAGAAAAGGCACCTGTCGTCGCAAAGCTAAGTTGTGAAGCATACAGCAGGCCACGATGATCTGGCACACCTTCTTTGGTGAGTGGAGGCACCTGAACCTGGCCTTCAGGAGGCCGAAGGTCCGCTCTATAATCCTCCGAGTTCGCCCATGGGCCTCATTGTAGCGTTCCTCTGCCCTTGTCCTGGGATTCCTCGCTGGGGTCAGTAGCCATGACAGGTTGGGGTAACCAGAGTCACCTGCAAATGGCGAGGGACAACTGTTAGACACACACTAACCTGTAGGGATAGCTCCAGACCCAGACAACCATTCCCACTGACTTGCTTCCAGGTGCTCACCTAATAGCCACACACGGTGCCTCTGGAGTTGCCCCATCACATAAGGGATGCTGCTATTCCTCAAAATGTAAGCGTCATGCACTGAACCAGGGAATTTGGCATTAACATGGGAGATGTACTGGTCGACCAAACACACCATCTGCACATTCATCGAATGATAACTCTGTTCACTCCTGCGGGGGGGGTACCAAAGCCACATGTGTCCCATCAATGGCACCTATGATGTTGGGGATATGTCCCAGGGCATAGAAATCACCTTTCACTGTAGGCAAATCCTCCACCTGAGGGAAAACGATGTAGCTGCGCATGTGTTTCAGCAGGGCAGACAACACTCTGGACAACACGTTGGAAAACATAGGCTGTGACATCCCTGATGCTATGGTCACTGTTGTTTGAAATGACCCACTTGCAAGGAAATGGAGTACTGACAGCACCTGCACTAGAGGGGGGATTCCTGTGGGATGGCGGATAGCTGACATCAGGTCTGGCTCCAACTGGGCACACAGTTCCAGGATTGTGGCACGATCAAGCCTGTAGGTGATGATCACATGTCTTTCCTCCATTGTCGACAGGTCCACCAGCGGTCTGTACACCGGAGGATGCTGCCATCTCCTCACATGTCCCAGCGGACGGTGCCTATGAAGGACAACAGCGAGCACAGAGTCAACCAACTCAGAGGTACGTACCCACAGCTTACACAGTACACGATTCATAATCCGAAATAAGCATGCATGAGTGTTGAGGCAAGGCCTCGGTATGTGTGACGCAGTTAAAAATTAAGCCATGTGGGCCCCTGAAATGGCGGCTGCCTGACCTGCAAAGTGGGACAATGGGATGTTTGGTAACTGCGCTGGCGTTGTACACCGTCGCGGTAGGCGGTCAAAGACCGCGGCACAATTCTGCATTGGTTAACATTGGACCCTATAGAACCCAGGAGCCAATGATGATGATGTACCCCGGCGGTGACGGTACGCACCGCCGCGGACGTGACTGCCATTTTTCTATCTGTTCAATCACTCGATACCTGATCTTCGACAGGAGAGGACCTACACTGCAAGTGCTGCTGTGACATCAGTCTGGAGGAGACAATGGCTCATGCGCCTGGGGAAAGGGCCCTTGCCTTCACATTGGAGGAGTTGGAGAAACTCGTGGATGGGGTCTTCCCCCAGTACACGCTACTCTATGGTCCTCCAGACAAACAGGTAAGTACACTGGGAGCATGCAGTATGGGCTATGCCTGTGTGGTGTGGGGTGGATAAAAGATGGGGGGGGAGATTGAGGCGTGCATGCAACGACGGTGAGTGCATGTGCCACATGGCAAGGGTAGGGATGGGGGCCAATGACTGTGACGGTACAGTTGGTAATAACTTTTCTTTTTCCCCTGTACAATTCCTGTAGGTCAGCACCCACCTGAAGAAGGATGTCTGGCGTGCTATCGCCAAGGACATCTGGACCCTGGGGGTCTATCACAGATGGAGCACTCACTGCCGTAAGAGATGGGAGGACATTCGCCGCTGGAGCAAGAAGACGGCGGAGGCACAGCTGGGGATGGCCTCCCAACGTGGGAGGGGTGCCCGTTGCACCATGACCCCCCTTATGTTCAGGATCCTGGTGGTGGCGTACCTGGAGTTGGATGGGCGCTTGAGGGTATCACAGAAGCCACAAGGGGGTGAGTACACTCTCATTCAGCTGATTCAGCGCGCAGTGGAGGTGTCTGGGTGGGGGAGGTGAGTTGTGGGCTTCCCTAGGCCAGGGCGAGTGTGCTAGTTAGGTCCCCTTCTTCTGGCAGACCCTGTGCCACCCCACCCCACCTGTGCACAGTGCCAACTACACCTAGTCAGGCTCCTGTGACATCCATGTGTGCAGATGTCGGCCATAGCCTTGTAGGCCATGTCCCAGGGATTGAACAGTGGACCCCAAGCACGCAGCGTAGTGCAGGGGGCTTCTGTGTCTGTCGTGTCCGCCAACGGTAGCGGTAATGCATGCACTCAACATGTCTTTCTTCTGTCGTCGTCCCCCTTTTTGTGGTCTCCCTGTTCGTGTGTGCATTAGCATCATCAGGCGGAGGAGCAGTGGCACCGGAGCAGGAGGGAGCTGCATCCCACATGGCCCTGGAGGGCGAGACTACGGACTCGGAATTCACCAGTGGGACAGAGGGCGAGGGGAGCTCCACGGCAGGGACAGGAGCTGAGACCAGTGATATGGACTCGTCCTCTGATGGGAGCTCCCTTGTGGTGGCGGCCACATCTGTGCCCCCCGCATCTACAGGTACAGCCGCCACCCCCCTACCAGCACTGCCCTCCCAGCAGCCCCTCAGCCTTTGCCCCGTGCCCGCTCACCCAGGAGGGTGGACATCACCTTCGCCCCAGGCACCTCAGGCCCTGCCCCAGTCACCCCTGCTGCCCTCAGTGAGGAGGCCATTTACCTCCTCAGGTCCCTCACTGTTGGGCAGTCTACCATTTTGAATGCCATCCAGGGTGTAGAGAGGCAGTTGCAACAAACAAATGCATTCCTGGAGGGCATTCATTCTGGTCAGGCAGCCCTCCAGCGAGCTTTTCAGACTCTGACCTCAGCACTGATGGCAGCTATTGTCCCTGTCTCTAGCCTCCCCCCTCCAACTTCCTCCACCCAGAATCACACCACTGTACCTCAGCCTACCCCAAGCACACCATCAGACCAGCATGCACACACGTCAACACACAAGGGAAGCTCTGGCAAACATAAGCACCACACATCCCACAGGCACTCACACAAGCATCACACACATGCAGACATACCAACATCCACTGCCTCCACTGTGTCCCCCTCCTCCTCGTCTCCCTCCTCCCTCCCAGTCTCGTCTCCACTCACACCTGCATGCACTACATCTACAGCCACTACTTCAAGCACACACACCACCACACCCCGCTCATGTGCAGTCACCACCCCCACTACCATTCACACGTCCCCTGTGTCCTCTCCCAGTGTGTCTGTGACGCCACCTCCCAAGATACACAAACGCAGGCACACACCCACCCAACAGCCATCCACCTCACGACAGCCTCCAGCGCATGCACCTTCATTCAAAGTCACCAAACGTACCTCCTACAACCACAACCTCTTCCTCCACTCCCAAACCCCCTCCAGCTGCCCGTCCCAGTGTTCCCAAGAAACTTTTCCTGTCCACCCTTGACCTCTTTCCCACACCTCCCCCACCCCGTCAGTCTCCTAGGGCCCGACTCTCCAGGTCCCAACCTAGCAACTCAGCCACAACACCTCCGGGACCAGAGGTGCCAGTAGTCACCGGATTCTGGATTGCACCAGGTAGCAGGGCAGCCAGTGTGGCAAGGAGCCACAGCACAGACAGTCCCCCACCTGTCAAGCATCAAAAGTTGGCCAGTGCCCGGCGGGAGAGGGGGGAAGACTCCAGCCACCAAAGCCACTCCCAGGGGTACAGGTGGGAGTGTGGAGACAGCTGCGACACGTTCCAAGGTGGGGAAGGGGCACAAGAAACTCAGCAAGTCTGGGAAGAGCAGTACGGCGGAGAAGACCGCCATCAGCCCCGCTGCCCAGGAGGCCACCGCCATCATCCCCGCTGCCCAGGAGGCCACCGCCATCATCCTCACTGCCCAGGAGGCCACCGCCATCAGCCCCGCTGGGCCAGAAAGGACTGCCAGCACCAGCCCCGCTGGGCCAGAAAGGACTGCCAGCACCAGCCCCGCTGGGCCAGACAGGACCCCCAGCACCAGCCCCGCTGGGCCAGAAAGGACCGCCAGCACCAGCCCTGCTGGGCCAGAAAGGACCGCCAGCACCAGCCCCGCTGGGCCAGAAAGGACCGCCAGGACCAGCCCCGCTGGGCCATAAAGGACCACCAGCACCAGCCCCGCTGGGCCAGACAGGACCGCCAGCAGCTGAGTCGCTGCCAAGGACCCCGCCGCAACAAGCACCGCTGAACAGGACACCGCCGCCACAAGCACCGCTGAACAGGACACCGCCGCCACAAGTTCAGCTGAACAGGACGCCGCCGCCACAAGCACTGCTGAACAGGACACCATCGCCACAAGCACCGCTGGCCCATGAGCACCAAGGGCACTGACGCTACTGTGTCTGCCACAAGCAGGATCAAGCACTCTGGGCACAAAGCCCCCTCCAGTACCAGTGGAGGAAGGCAACCACTACCTCAGTCCTTGGCAGGATGAAGCACTCTGGGCACAAAGCCCCCTCCAGAACCAGTGGATATTTACATCCACTACCTCAGTCCTTGGCAGGATGAAGCACTCTGGGCACAAAACCCCCTCCAGAACCAGTGGAGAAAGGCATCCACTACCTCAGTCCTTGGCAGGATGAAGCACTCTGGGCACAAAGCCCCCTCCAGAACCAGTGGAGATTTACATCCACTACCTCAGTCCTTGGCAGGATGAAGCACTCTGGGCAGAAAGCCCCCTCCAGAACCAGTGGAGAAAGGGATCCACTATCTCAGTCCTTGGCAGGATGAAGCACTCTGGGCACAAAGCCTCCTCCAGAACCAGTGGAGATTTACATCCACTACCTCAGTCCTTGGCAAGATGAAGCACTCTGGGCACAAAGACCCCTCCAGAACCAGTGGAGACTGTTATCCACTTGAGAGACTGTGGCTTTGCACTCCCCAGGATTGAACAGTGGGCAACCCACCCACTGTAGAGTCTTCAGAGACTGTGGCTTTGCACTCCCCGGGACTGAACAGTGGGCAACCCACCCACTGTAGAGACTTGAGAGACTGTGGCTTTGCACTCCCCAGGATTGAACAGTGGGCAACCCACCCACTGTAGAGACTGTGGCTTTGCACTCCCCAGGATTGAACAGTGGGCAACCCACCCACTGTAGAGACTTGAGAGACTGTGGCTTTGCACTCCCCAGGATTGAACAGTGGGCATGGGGCCCCCTCGTGGATTTGGCGTAGTGCACTCAACCGGCTGAGGTGCCCCCCCTTTCCCTTCCCCCTGAGGTGTCTGTTTTATTGCTATCTGATGCCACTGCAGTGTTCTCTCCGTCATGTTTGGGTATTGATTTTGGGCCTCGTCCATGCCGTGTGGGCCCACTGTTCCACGGACTTCAATGGAGCTATACCTGGACTACTATTCTTGGTGTATATATTTGTTAATAGTGTATATATATTTTTGCGTACTGGATTTTAATATATTACAATGGTTACCCTCATTTCCTTTTGTCTTTGCATTCTTCCGGGGGATTTGGGGGGTGTAACTGTAATGTATCATGCTGTATTAGTGTGTGTGTTGTAGTGGGTGAGGGTGGTGGTGGGGGTGTTGCGTGTGTGTGTCCCTGTTTTTTCCCTCCCCTGTGTCGTAAGTGCAGTACTCACCGTGGTCTTCGCCGCCAGCTTTCGTGCTCCTGGTAGAGGAGCAAGAGGATAAGGGCAGGGAAAATGTGCAGCTCTGATTCCATGGCGTCCTGGTTCCTTGTGGGGTGTGTAGAGGTGAGCGTTTTCCCTTCGAAGTCCTGTTTCCGCCGTGTTTTTGTTCGCGGTGAATCCGCCTCGGAAAAGGTGGTGGATTGGTAGGTTGTGATACTGTGGGCGGTACATTGTCCTCCACCTGTCTGTTGGCGGTGACCGCCATGCTGTTTGTTTGTACCGCTGTGGCGGTCGGTGTGTTAAAGTGGCTGTCTTAGTTGGCGGTTTCCGCCACGGTCATAATTCCAATTTTTTTTCTGCAGGCCTGTTGGCGGTCTTACCGCCGCTTTAACACCGTCAGCCAGGGTTGTAATGACCACCACAGTGTTTTTTCACTCAATACATGACCGTACTGATTCTTATATGGCTAATAATGAGGGCAGGGCCATGTCCCATTTGGCAGAAAGGGAAGCTTTCAAAGTGGTCACTTGCGCGTTCTGCCTTAAATTGGTGGTCGGAGTACAAAAGGTAACAGTGTGAGAAAAGGCATCTTTTGTCATGGTTAGCCCCACGTTTTACCTGGTATTTGTTGTGGCTTCATAGTTGTTACTGCCCATGACCCCTGCTAACCAGATTCCCTGGGCCAGATCTCTTTCCCAAAACTGTTGTGATGCCTTTGCACAATTGGCAACACCCTTAGCTGCCACTATAAGCCCCTAGTAAACGGTACTTAGGTACCCAGGGCATGGGATACTAAGGATAGGCCACTGAAGACAGCAGCACAGATTGCGCCACCCTCTAGGGCCATACATTCAAATGCACCCAGCACTGCCATTGCAGGCTGAGTGTCCTGGGGCAATCCTAAAAGGCAAACTCGACATGGCACACATGCTATGTGCCCTGTCCACTATACACTGCGTAGCAATATTAGCCTCTGACAGGCCTTCCAGCCATAAGGCAGGGTGCACTATACTTTGTGTGTGGGCATAGATGCATGAGCAATATGCCCCTAGTGTGTCCTAGTCAAACCTAGGACATAGTAAGTAAACAGAGCTGGACACTGGTCAGTACAAGTTTCACAGCTTCATGATGGCCACTCTGAACCCTGGGTTGTTATCAAACAACTCAGAATGATAAATCCAAACTGGTACCAGTATTGGATTTATTGCAAAATGTGCCCAGGCGCCATCTTAGAGGTGACCCCTGCAAAGCTAACGAACACTGGCATGGTTGCTGGCCACTCACAACCAGCCTGTCACCACTAGACAAGATTCTGGAACCCTGGGGTGAGAGCTCCTGCTCTCTGGGTCCCAGAACAAAGCCCTTCCTGGGTGGAGGTGTCACACCTCCTTCCTCAGAAATGTGCACTGCCCTGCTAGCAAGCTTCAAAGGGCTTCCCGCCCTTCAAACTCAACCCCAAAGCCTGCTGCTAGCAGCCGATGGCCGCCCCTGTTGCAAACCCCCACATTAGGCGTGAGCAACGGCAGGAAAACACACAAAGGACAGGAGGAGTGGTCAGCCCAGTTTGCACAACCCCTAAGGTGTTGCATGCAAGGTGACCCCTCCATTTCATTTTCTTTCATATTGCATGGAAGGAAAATAGCCAATCAGGTGTAGGGAAGTGACCTCTGTCCACAGGAAGTGATCATTTAGTGGGTGTAGCCACCCTAAGGTAGATGACCCATTGGCCACTACTAGGTACTCCCCTAAATGCCCACTAAATGCAGTATTTAGTGGGCACCCCTAGACCAGAGAGTCAGATTTCAAGGACACAAGAAGACCAGCAACAAAGAAGACCCAAGGCTCTAGAACTGAAGTTCTGCTGCACCAAGAAAAAGGCACCTACCCACCCTGCTGCACCCAGGACTTGACAATCGTTGCTGAGGGGTTGCTCAGACATCAGACTGACTCTCCAAACCCCCAGAGGACCTCCCCACTTCTGAAAATTGCCAAAGATCTCCCTTCGGAGTGAAAGCATCACTCTCCTGCAGCAAAGATCAAAAGACCAGTGAAGTCTAGTTCACTGACTGGCTGCTGACCAAGGAACAGGATGCTGCAGCTGGACCAAATTTCACCCGACAGACCAAGAGGACAAACCCTACCAGTCTACAAAGTTTAGTGACACTGCAACCTCCAGTGCCCAAACTGTGCAACAGCTCCAAGTACTGGTCACTCCACGTCGGACACCCAGAAGGACAGTCCACTCTGGACTGAAAAAGGACCAGGAGAAAGCCCCAGTTAAGGGACTTCAGAAAACACCAGGACCTCCTACCAGAGTACCCCAACAGACATGCAAGCAACCCTCAAAGCGACCTACCTCCTGCTTCCAAGGGCACTTTTGCGCACGGCTCTTGGCTCACAGATTCGCTCTGCATCCGGCAGATCCAGCTGTGTTCTGAGGGTCCCCCACCCCTTGCAACCTCGACACTCCAAGGGGACCCATCGGACTCACCTTAAAGCCCACCTGTGCAGTGCTTTTCCAATTGGTCCCCCACAGTGGCCTTGCACCAGCTCCAACGACTTTCTGCAGCTGCTTCCACCTAAATTAGAGCATTAGGTGGCCTAGTTTTTACCTCTGTAAACCAATGTGTGGTTGCCCGGACCCTCTACGCAGTGTGCCTAGTTTTGCACACTACATAGAGGGCCAGCCTCCTACAGTTAGAGAAAGCTCACCCACCTTTAAACCTCACTACGCTCCCTCAAGCAGTTGATACGGCCCCACCCGAACAGAGCGGCAAACATTAAACCCATTAAATGCACTCTCTTTGAGGCCATACAAAATTACGCTCCTTTGATTATAATGCCTACCGAGCCAGGTCCCACAGTGAAGGTGACAGAGTGGGACGGCTTTTGGCCCACCTTGTCATCCGAGGTCACCAAGTTTTACCCCACTTAGACTGTCTCTCCCCTAAGGTGAAACCCTGACTTCCAAGTCAACCATTAAAGATGCAATTCACACCTATGAGACGCTTTATACACCACCGCAGTTTCCACCCCTCCAACGACAGTTGCTTTCCTCAACTAGCTTCCATTATCTCAGCTCTCTTCTGCGGCTAAAAAAGACCCCCTGTGTGAATGGAATTCCACCAGACTCCTATTCCCTCTTTGCTTCCCAGTTAGCTACTCAGCTGCTTCAGCTCTATACCACATCGTTGGAGAGTGTATACTTCCCAGACTCCTTAAACAAAGCTATCATTTGTAATGCTTAAATCCCTCAACTACTTTATGGAATTGTCTTCTTAACATTCATTATCAATGCTTTTTGTTGATTTTAAGATCCTCACTAAATCGCTGGCTAACCAATAGCTTCAGAATCTTACCTCCTTGATCCACTCCAAACAATTAGGCTTTATTCCAGGCTGTAGCACCTTTCACATAACCTACGAAGGCTTTGGGAGGTCGTGGCAAGTTCTTTAGATATCTTCTAGAAGGCTACATGTATTGGCCTAGATGTGGAGAAGGCCTTCAACTCTCTTCACTGGGATTATATGCTGGAGGTCCTGAAAGGGACAGGCACTGGCCACAATTGGTGTACATTGATCCACCTTATATATGGATCCCTGACTACAACGGTCAACATAGGGCAGTGTATCTTACACTGGGGCATCCACCACAGATGCCCTCTCGCGCCACTGCTTTTTGTAATAGCACTAGAACCACTGGCACTCAAATGGAGACAACAGAGAACACACTGGGATATACCTCATAGGACTATATGCTGATGATATACTCCTTCACGTACAAGATGCCCAGTTTGAGCTCATCTTTTGGCAGATTTCGCAATGATCTCTGGACTCAAAGTTAATTGGTCCAAAGCCTGCATCTTTTCCCTTAGCGCTGGTTACACACACTCAGTTTCTCTTCTTCTAGATTCTCAACTTACACAAAAACTGGCCACATTCAAATACCTCAGGATTAAAGTATATCATACAACAGAGGATTTACAGGATGGTAACCTAGGCAGAGCACTTTGGTCACTGAAGATGCAATTTGCCTTTTTGTGAACATTATCTCTATCAGTCATGGGTCAGACAATTTTGATTGAAATGATAACAATTCCCTGTCTTATATATTTTTTGTCACTCTTCTCTTAATGCTCCCTTGGTCCTTTTTTTCAGGACTTGGATGCAATACTGAGTGAGTTTATTTTGCACAAGGGTCGCAGACGAGTAGCAATGGCTACTTCTAAACTCCCAAATGAAGTAGGAGGCCTAGGACTCACAGATTTTGAACAATACTATCTTCCAGCTCAAATTAAATGGCCGACTCACTGGTAAGTGGGACATTCTCCCTTGGGACCGGCCTCCCTATTGAGGAACGGAGTCCCGGTTTATGCATACCATAACCTTTTCACTAAATGCCCCACTCCCTAGAATCTCCCGCTGCTCTGCATAGCAATGTATCGCCTCCCACACACACAATCCCTCTACAAACATAGATCCCTCTAAGTCACTGTGATCCCTCTTGCGAGCACGGTAGCCTTCAACAATACTATACCCCTCTTTTACTTAGAGGCATGGGCCAAACAGGGAATTGTTAAGCTTTCTGATTTATTTTCTACCGGTGAACTACTAACATTCAACACACTCCGGACGGACTACGTGATCCGTCCAGGCCACTTCCTCACGTACCCTCAAATCAAACAAGTGCTGAGAATGTCATTCCTGGTCCAAGACACGGAACTACCCTTCAACGTGATCATACAAGTGCTTTACACACTAGGGATAGCACATGCCTAGTCTGTGAGTTATACCAAGCTCACCCCCAACACTGAGAGCAAGCCAGAACTCTTCTTTGAGGAAAATGTGAAGATAACATAGGCTGCGCACTGTACGATTCAGGGTGGTGGTGCATTCTGTCTACCCACATAGGGCTTCTTGTAAGTCATGCTTTTAATATATTTAAATCAACACTCTGAACAGAGCATATCTCACCTCTCTTCACAGCTCCAAGATTTACCAAGGGGACTCTTCATGTTGTCCCCGATGCAGCTACCCCGATGCAGACCAACCCATATACAAAGGTTGTGTGGGTTGCTAACTAGTTACTAGACCGGAATCATTACCACACTCAACCAAGTCACAGGGTGTTGCTTAAATAATTTCTCAGAGGAGCTCAGGATAGGCCTTTTCCCTTGCCTACACTCAGACAGAGCCTCAACTAAATTTCTCTACCTGACCCTACCACTGAGACGTCGTATTACAATGAGGTTTAGAAAACTCTGCACTACCATCAGTACACTCCGGGGGTGAGGCGCCTACCCCCTGGTTGAGATCGGAATGTGATTACCTTCATAGGAAAGAGCGGGTGGGTTTACATAAACACCCCATTGCCTAGGACTTGGATTCTTTGACTCAGATGTTTTCTCACCTATTAAATACGATACACACACCCCTTAAGCACCCCACTACAGTCACACACTCTCCCTGGTTTCTTAATCTTTTGGAGACAAACTGAACCAGGAATACTTACAGCCAGATTTTTAGACAGTGTAGCTCTGAGCTAACATGACTATTTGATTTGACTAAAAAGTCACATCTAGCACAGTGACTGCCCGCTCAAACGCTTACAATTAGAAGGAATAAGTTGAGCGGGAGTGGATAGGATGGGAAGTTGACTTAAGCGTGGTGGGTTAAATGGTAATTTGGAAGATTACGTAAATGAAAAATGTTGGCAAATTGGACTAACCACTGTATGCTATGCAACACACTTGTGTATGATTAACCAACTATAGACAACTGTATCTGCTTGAAGGTTACCAATAAAAATATATTAAAAAACAGATTTGAATGGTGATCTCCTTGACAAGGTTAAAACAGTATTTAGCACCCATACTGGCGGAAATGTCATTTTTCGAGTGAAGGACCTGAATACATTTCTCATGAATTCCTGATGGTCCTTTCCAAGAATAGAACAGTCTAATTAGGTGATTGGTGCAGGGTTTACTTTAATTGAGGCATAACTGAGCCTAAACTGGCTAATTCCATGAGGTAAGGCAGTAACGGACACTGTAACACCTTGAGAGAGTTCAGTTTTTGTCTTGTTCATAAAGCAAAAGATTCCATTTTAGATTGTATTATTTAAGGGTGGATGCTGTTTAAACTACTCTATGAATCTGCCTGGATCCTCAGGGATGATCAAATATCCAAACTCTACGTTTTTGAAAATGTTTTATTTATTTTTAAACTGTTATAATCCAGCGTACTACAAGAACATTGGATTCTCCATATACGACGAACATGTATAAAGACAGCAGACGTATATATTTCCAGGCAGCATGGGGAATCACATTAGTCCAGTTCATGACTGGGCATGGGGGGCCCCCAAGGCCCAGCCCTGTAGCGTTGCTGCAGCTATCCAATGTCTCATACTACTTAGGCGGACTGCATGATCCTCACCCCAGCACAGTAAATTTCCTCAGAAAGTTCCCTGAATTCCTCCCGTGGGTCAAATGTTTTAGAGGACATTTGGGGGAAATCTTGAGCATGGCAGACAATCTCCTCAGCACTTATGCAGCACTACATTTTGTACGCCCAGCACGCTACCCTTGGAAGATGTCAACTGCCCCACAGACAAATAATGTCTCTCTTCACCACTCTTAAAGCAAGATTACAGAACAGTAAGGTGTGTTCGGAAAGGGTTTAGTCACTCTGTATCCCCAAAGTAATGAACCGCAGAGTAAACTTTGGTGGCTCCCCAGGGCTCTGGAAATCTTCTGCTGAACTCCCACCTAGAACTACTGGATCTTCGAGCAACTCCAGAGAGTATGTATCAGGGACCCTGGCAAGTGGTATCCTGGTAACAGGTAGAAATTGCAATTTTCTCCCTTTTATACAGACGTGTTCTGGTAAAATGGGCCCTGTGGAGTATTTTAAGTTGTATTAAGTGGAAGCCCTCTCCAACTGCCGCCTCCCTGTGGCACCAGCAGGTCTCCCACCAATTTCCGTCCTCCAGGACTCAAAAATCAGCTTCCCATTTCTATTTGAGGATTGCCATGGGTGTTAGTGATCAGTGTCCTATATATTTGAGATATTGCGTGTTTATGCAGTGGGGCTATCAGCACTTTGTTCTCCAATGGGGATTCATCTTCAATCAGTTCTAGGAGGGGCCTATACCCATTCAGGGCATGTTTAAGCTGCAGGCTACAGAATCGCGGAGCTTTCATCAGCTCGTACTGTCGTTGGCGTTCCTCAAAGGGGAGCAGTCCTTCACAACTGACCTCAGTTTTGATATGCCCATAAAGTAACCATTTTTAATCTGTCCAGCGTCATCTGGTCTACCAACAGGTTTGAGCCCCACTGTGGCATTTCTAGTGTCAGTTTTTCACTCATCCCAGGTCTCTGTTTGCATCCCTCCATAGTTGGATGGCTGTAGTAGTTTAGGTCGGTGTCCGAAGCAGATTTGTGACAGCTCAAAGGACCCTGGGATACTCCCTATTTACACAGCTCTCCAGTCCACTCTCACCAAGGGCTTTTACTGATCAGCAAAAGCCCAACTGTTAAAGACCAGAAGGTGAGAGGCCCAGTAGTAAAGCTGTAGGTTTGGTAAGGCTATATCCCTGTAGTATGGGTATGTTGTTACTGTGCTTAGTGCTGTTCTGGGGTGCCTCCATTCCAGAGCAGGGATCTTGTGACAAAATCCACCCCTTGGAAATAGGAGTCCGGGACCCTGAAAGGCGTATTTTGTGACATATACAAGAACAAGAGCATGGGGATCATATTAAATTGGGTGACTCAACCCATGAAGGACAGGGGGAGTGTCTGTCAATATTTTACATCTGTCTTATACGACTTGAGTATTCTACTCAGGCTTCCAGGCATGAAGACTGCGTAGTCTTGTGTGTTACACCCCTACATATGTGAACCCTTGGTTGTCCAATATATTGTGTTCCCCCACTCCGTCCACTTTTCTGCATCAAGGGCCAGCACCACTGCTAGTTCCCGGATATTTCATGCCCTTCCCAAGAACCCAAAGAGGCATCGCCAACTATGTCATGTTGCTCTGTAGGGCATAAATCTGGACTAGTCTGCAATGACAAATGTATCTATCACTTGGTACAGTCAATTTGCAAGCACTTTGGCCAGTATCTTAGTCTCTGTGTTCAGTAGGGATAAGGTCAACATGAAGAGCAGTCCTCGAGAGATAATCAGGCCAATCTCTTACCTGCTTTATTTTCTACCTTGTAGTGGTTATGCTGCTTACTAGAGTGCCTGGGCCTCGTCCTCCACCACTTGTCTGTCCTCCTCTCTCTGGAGTTCTATACGGTCCAAGCATGACCCTCTCAGGCATGGATATATTCTAGATCCTCCATCCCTAATCGTTGTTCTTTGTCCTGCACCCACTCCTCCCTATTCCTTTGTTGTCTGCACGGATTGTAATAAGTTGCTGCCGTGCCACTGCTTTAAAGATACAGGGATCGATTCTCCAATCTGCCATCCCTCGGAGGGGGTCAAAGTATGTAATGTGTTAGTGACTAGGGAATGACTGGAGACACCCTAAGGCAGGAACCTAGTGTTCATAAATCTACCACATTGTAGTACGACCCGGGTGAAGAGGTAGTCGTCAAGATAGGGAGTGTCAGTTGGTTGCCACATATGAGTATTCCTGCACCTTGGGGTGAAAGACCCTCCACAGGTCAAAGAGGCTCAGGGCAGTCAGAAAATAAGTTACTTTCCTGTAACTGTAGTTCTACAGTATTGGAACCTTTCATAGATTCACATGCTTGATCATTCCCCGTCGTCGAGATGGGAACCCCCGGTACTTTAAAACAGCTATGTAATGTAAAGCATAATGCATTAAGGCCCTGAGGCCTTCACTTCTGTAACACATCTCAATCTTTTGAAAAAAGAGACCACAGATAGGTTTCAGCCAATCAGGCTGTCCCTTCCTTTAGAACATTCCTGTGAGAATCTCGAGACTTTCAGATTTTCCTAGGCACGAGTGCTGGAGAACCAATGGTAAAGAAAGGAAATAAAAAGAGAACAGTGAGCCCCTCAGGGGAGGAGGTGGGGTTGCATGTAAATCTATGAAAGTTCCAAATACCGGAGAACTACAGTTACAGGGAAGTATTTTCTTACTCTACTATTGGAACTTTCATACATTCACATGCTTGTAATTTTAAGCATACTGATTATAATTATTAGCATATACAAATATTTGTGTGTAAAGAGAATTGAAAAGAGCTTTGTAAAAGTGTGTGTGTTCTCCCAGGTGGCTGCTCTGTAAATGTCCTGGATCGGCACACCAGCAAACAGCGCCGTAGAGGCCACTACAGCTCTTGTTGAATAGGCATGGTCTCTGCAGAGGCTTTACTACAGCTTGGTGGCAGAAATGAATTGTGTTAGATACCCACCTAGCAATACCTTGCTTAGATAGCGTTGACCTTTTCTAGGGGTACTAAATGCTACAAACTGTTGATTGGATCTTGTAAAGCCTTTGGATTTACCCAGGTAAAAATTTGAGACACCTTTTGATGTCCAAAGAATGAAGAGCTTGTTCCGCAGGTGGTGTAGGATTTGGGAAAAACGATTTTAAAACAACTGCCTGATTAATGTGAAAGTCTGAATGGACCTTTGGTTTGAACTTTTTATTTGTTTGAAGGATTACTCTATCCACTTTAAACTGTAAGTAAGGATCCTTTACGGTGAAGACTTGGATTTCGCTAACTCTCCTTGCTGAGGTAAGGGCCAGGAGAAGAGCGACCTTCAACAAAAAATAATTCCAACTCTGCCTTGTGAATAGGTTCAAATGGATGTTTCATCAATTGTGATAATACGATGTTCAGCGGCCAAGATGGAGGAGGTGGCCTGTCTGGTGGCAATAGACCTTTGAGGAATTGCTTGACAATTCTAGTAGACCATAAAGATGGTGAGGTCTCTGACATCTGTACTGGGATATCTCAACTAGGTGAAGCTTAATTGAAGCATGCGCCAATCCAGTTTGAGCTAAATGCAGTAGGTATGGAAGAACATGTGCAGGTGATGATGATAATGGATGAACCTGAGCTTGCTTGCACCAAATGCAAAATCTTTTCGGTTTAAGACGGTGAGTTTTGTTTGTACAGTCTGCTCTGGTGAGAATATCCCTACAGTCAGGAGAGATGTCTAAGTGAGTGAATTCATTGTTTTCAGTCAAGGCAGCCAAGTGAAGAGATGCTGGATCCAGCTGCAGCACTTGACCCCTGTTCATTGGCAACAGCAATGGTGTTATTGGTAACAGGATGTTTTGACTCTCTGAGAGGAGAAGCAGCTCCATAAACCAATGTTGGTGATGCCAAGCTTGGGCTATCAAGTATTTTGCAGGGTTCGGCCTTGATCCTGGCTAGGACCCTCCGAATGAAGGGAATGGGTGGAAAAGCAGAACATGGCAACAAAAAAGCATTCCCCCCATGACCCCGGATGGTGATCCCCACTTCCAAAAGAATTGGCATTTTGCATTCTGGGGAGTGGCAAACAGATGTAGGTTTGGTTTGCTCCACCGATAGAAGATGTGATTCAGCACATCTTGATCGAATTCCCATTCGTGGTTGGATGTTTTCAACCTGCTTTCCAGGCACATGCTCTGCTCGTAGATGCATTCCATAAAGGGTGGACCAATTCCAGATATGTTGTCACTCTTGAGATAAGAGAAGAGATCTGGTCCCTCCCTGTTTGTTGATATAATGCATTGTTGTAGTGTTGTCCGTACATATGAGGACTGGGGAGTTTTGCATCCTTTTGAGGAAAGCCTGAAGGGCTAGGCAAACCACTTTGAGCTTGATAAGATTTATGTGGAAGCTTTTGAGTTGCTTTTTTCCACTTGCCACCGACTTGTAAGTCCTATAGATAGTATTCCCATTCTTCCAGGGAAGCGTCGGTAGTGATGACCCGCAGAGATGGTAGAATGAGAAACCGACTGATAGATGGGAGCTCTGGGTCCACCAGGATAGCACTGTGATCACAGTGTTTGTAATCATGACAACAAAGTCTAAGGAACCTGTGGACTGTGCCCATTGACAGTTCAGCTCCTCTTGAAGGGGTCGCATTTTGAGATGGTAGAATGGAAGGAGAGGTATACAAGATGACATCATTCCTAATAGCCACTTGAGGAGGCATCCTGAAAAAGACTTTTTTCCTTGAACTGATTTCCCCAAGGTTATCAGTTCTAGCTGTCTTTCCTGTGTAGGGAAAGGTTTGTTGAGTGATGTGTCCAGTATTGTCCCCGGAAAGGTTATCTTTTTTGAGGATTGAAAATGTGAATTTTTTGCTCATTGTTAGACCCAATTCTTTGAACAGATTTATGCAGGTTGTTGTCAAAGTCTGTGTCTGTGCCTTGGACGGGGCCTTTATTAGCCAGTTGTCCAAATATGAAAATACCTGATGTTTTTGTTTCCTTAGGAATGCTGCAACTGAAGCTAAACATTTGGTGAATATTCTGGGGGCTGACTTTAGGCCAAATAGGAGGACTTTGAATTGAAAGTGATTTCTGGCTACCATAAATCTGAGAAACTTCCTGTAGGATGGATGATTTGCATGTGAAAGTATGCTTCCTGGAGGTGAGAGTGGACATATAATCCCCGGAATTTAGAAGTGAGAGGATATCCTATAGAGTTATTATACAGAACGATTGCTTCTTGAGATATGTGTTCAACTCCCTAAGGTCCAGAATTGGATGTCACTCCTTCCAATTCTTGCGGATAAGAAAGTAACAGGAGTAGAACCCTTTCCTTCTGTCTGAAACAGGAACTTTTTCCACTGCTCCCTTCTGGAGCATTTTCAAAACATCTCTTTTGAGGAGATGGAGGTACTTTTGAATGTGTGGAAGAGGAGGTCTTGTTAATGGAATCTGCAGGAACTCCAGTGTATGACCAAATTGGATAAGGTTTAGGACCCGTTGTTCCGAAGTGATGTCTTGCCAACGCCAGTAATAATGGGAAATCGTTCCTCCTAGCTTTGGGATGGAGGAAGTAATGGTAGCCAGAGTTTCGGTAAAGTCATTGTGTACGGCCTGTGTCCTTTCCCTGGCACCCTGCTCTACTCTTCTGAGTGGGTCTGCTGCAGGCAGCCTGTGGAGGCTGTCTCTGCAGCTATTGAGGTCGAAATGACTGTAAGAAGAGGAGTAAACGGGGTATCTATACTGCTGGAAACCTCCCTTGTAGGATGGAAATCCCCGCCCCTCTGGAGCCACGAAAAATCTGTTTTCTGAATTGAAGTGTCCCTAGGGACTTGGCTGTGTCTGTGTTGGTTTTCATAGCCTGCAAGCGTCATCCAGGTGTTTCCCAAGCAGGAATTCCCCATCAAATGGTAGATCGAGAATCTTGTTTTGGATCTCAGGTCTGACAAAGTTGCTCAAAGCCAACCTTGTCTTCAAAGAACGGCAGTTCCTGCCAATTGTCGAAAAGCAGTAGTAGCAATGTCCATCATACAGTCAATAACCTCTGCTGAGACCCGTTACCCCTCTAGTAAGATTTTCCTTGTCTCTGCTTTGGCCTCCTCTGGTAGTTTATCTAAGTAGAAAGCAATGCTCGCCCACAGCTGTCTATCATTCCTGCCTATACAGCCAAGGAATTTGACACCCTGCCGGTAAGAGCCAACATAGACGGAAAAAAAATTCCAATGTTGTCTAGTCTCCCCCCCTCTTTGGGTGCAGAAATTGGAGCCAAGAGGTTCTTTGATCTATGTTGGGCTGCCTGAGTAATTACTGAGTCTGGCTTAGAGTGGCCCATTAGACACGCTGGAGCTTTGTATTTTTTGTCCAGGCGCGTCAGGACTGTGGTCACTGTGGCAGGGTATTTCATTACCTTCAGGCCCTCTTCCCAAACGTAATTGACTATGGGCATGGATCTCATTCTCCTTTGGAAGGACTCTTTAAAATCTTAAAGAAAGCAGTCAGTCTGCTTTGCTGGCATAGGTAGTGTAATCTTTTTGCAGCTCTTTCTAACAGATTATGGAATCCCCCAATGTCCTCTGGTGGGAAATCCACTGGAACAGGAGAAGGCGAATACGGTGTGAGTATGAGATAATCATCCCATTCCGTATTGGCATCTAGAAACCCTCCTTCCTCCCTGTCATCATCAGAGATTGCTGCGTCTTGTAATAGGGTTGTTTGAGGCGTATGTCTGTCAACTTCAGCTAGCGGTAAAGTCGTCTGTATAGGTGTGGAAAGCGGCGGTACTGGTGACCTTGGAGGCACAGGTAACTGCTGCGGAGCAGTAGTTGTAGTTGTAAATCATTTCCTGTGATCTGCCAGCATTAACTGTAAGTTTGATATGAGAGAACCAGGCACAGGAACAATTTCTTCCTGATGAACAAGTTACTTACCTTCGGTAACACATTATCTGGTAGAGGCTCTATCTAGCTGCAGATTCCTTACCTTTGAATTCCTTGGCGTCAGCTTAGAATCCGGAATCTTTTTGCTGAGCAATACCCTGCGCGCGCCGTCGGGTGGCGTTGTTTGGATCCGTGAGAGTCGTCCAGCTCCGCGTGGCTTCATCAGCATTGTTGGAGCCATCTGTGATGTCACTGTCACCTATAAAGGGGACACACCGGCGCGGGTACATCAGTTCTTTTATCCACAATACTTCCACGGCAGAAGCGCAGTCATGGATAGAACTGACAAAACTAGGGGCCTGAAAGGGATAAACTCAACCATACTAGACATATCCGCAGAGCGGGGAGGCATGGGTGGGTGTAAGGAATCTGCTGCTAGATAGAGTCTCTACCAGATAATGCATAACCAAAGGTAAGTAACTTGTTCATCTGATAGAGACTTCTAGCTGCAGATTCCTTACCTTTGAATAGCTACCCAGACCATAACCTCCTGGTGGTGGGCTGGGGATACTTCTCCTTACACTAAGAAGCACTGTAGGACTGAAGGGGCAAAGTGCCCGTCTCTTCGTACCTGACTATACATGCAGTAATATTTTGCAAACGTGTGCAAAGATGCTGAGGTTGCCGCCTGACAGATCTCCAGGACTAGAACGCCTGAGCTAGCGCAGTGGTAGCAGCTTTGCCCCTGGCAAAATGAGCCCTCAGGAGGCTGCTTCTTGGCCAACGAGTAGTAGATCCTCATGCAGAGAACGACCCACCAAAAACTGGTTTGCTTCTGCACTGACCAACCCTTCTTTGCTCCAACGTATCCCACCAAACGTTGGTCATTCACCCGGAACTCTTTTGTGCGGCCAAGGTACAAGTACAACACTCTTTTTGGGTTCAGTCAGTGGAGTCGCTCCTCTTCCTTAGAGGGATGCGGTGGAGCAAAGAAGGTGGACAGGGTGATGTTCTGACCCAGATGAAATGGGGTCACCACCTTGGGGAGGAAAGAGGCACAAGCTCTGAGTACCACCTTGCACCTCACTCACCCTCCTGGCAGATGTTATCACCACTAAGGCTGCCTTGATGCTGAGCAGCCGGAGGGGACAGTTGTGCAAAGGCTCGAAGGGAGCACACATCAGAAATGTGAGGAACAGATTTAAGTCCCATTGGGGCATAACAAGGGGCGTAGGGGGAAACATATGTACAAGCCCTTTGAGGAATCTATGTACAATGGGAGAGTTAAACAGAGAAGGCTGATCAGGCATCCGAAGAAATACCAATAAGGTAGAAAGATAGCCCTTGAGAGTCCCCAAGGCAGAACCCTGCTGGGCAAGGGAAAGAATGAAGAGAATATCAGAAAAATAAGCAGAAAGAGGATCAATGACCTTTCGGCACAATAATATACAAAGTGTTTCCAATGGCAGGTGTATACCATTTTAGTGGAGGGACGCCTGGCTGGCAAAATAATTTTACAGACTTCGGGAGGAAGGTCAAAAGCCATCAACTGCCAGCGCTCAATCTCCACGCATGAAAGCTCAGAGTTGACAGGTTGTAGCCTGCTGCTGCAACACAAGGTCCTCACGAAGAGGCAGCCTGATCTGAGGATTGATGCTCATTTTGAGAAACTCGGGATACCAGACTCTCAGTGCCCAATCCGAAGCCACTAGGATGACTTGGGCCCGGTCATTCTTGATCCTCATGAGAACTCTGGGCAGGAGTGGTATGGGCGGAAAAGCGTACAGGAGGCCTTGTGACAAAAAGCGTCTCTGAGCAATTGCCGCCTTGGAAACTCCAAAGCGCAAAACTGCTGACACTGGGCTTTCTCTGCGGAGGCAAACAGATCTAACCAAGGCTCTCTCCACTGCTGAAAGAGTCCTTGTGCCACCTCCAGAAGACGATACCTTTCATGATCCGCTAGGCACTGACGGCTAAGTTCGTCCGCCCCAGGGAACCTGCCAGGTGTTGAACCACCAGGGTTATGTCCTGCTGTTCCAGCCATGTCCAGAGACGCAGAGTCTCTTGACAAAGGGTCCACGACCCCACACCGCCCAGCTTGTTGCAGTACCACATTGCAGTGGTGTTGTCCGTGAGCACCTGCACTGTCTTCCCTTTCACAAAAGGAAGAATTGCTTTCAATGCCAATCGGATCGCCCGGAGC
Source organism: Pleurodeles waltl (assembly GCF_031143425.1). Taxonomy (NCBI): domain Eukaryota; kingdom Metazoa; phylum Chordata; class Amphibia; order Caudata; family Salamandridae; genus Pleurodeles; species Pleurodeles waltl. The sequence goes on along the minus strand of NC_090449.1, from coordinate 250,752,919 downwards.
TCCAGCAAGTTGATATGGAGTCCGTATTCCGCCAGAGGCCTCTGATCTCCGCCTCTCCCAGATGGCCGACCCATCCCAGAAGTGATGTATCCGTCTTTACTTTAAGATCTGGTTGGGGAAGAGAAAGGAGTCTGCCTCTGACCCAATCGCTGTTCACTAACCACCACTGCAGATCTTTTGCAGTTCCCTCCAATATCTGAACCGTGTCTGTAAGATTTCCCTGATGCTGTGCCAACTGAAACTTCAGGTCCCATTGCAGAGCCCTCATATGCCATCTGGCATGTTTGACTAACAGGATGCAGGAAGCCGTGAGTCCTAACAGCCTCAGAGTCTGTCTCACCGAAATCCAGGATAGAGGCCGAAACATCGGTATCATAACCTGAATATCCGCTGCTCGGGAGGATAAACCTGAAACTGCACTGTGTCCAGAACAGCTCCGATGAAAGGGAGATCCTGAGAGGGAGTCAGGTGTGACTTCAGCACGTTTACAGTGAACCCCAGTGAATGCAGGAGGTCCGCCGTAGTCTGAAGTTGGGTGAGGAGAGCCTGGGGTGTAGGAGCCTTCAACAGCCAATCGTCGAGGTAGGGAAAGACTGAAATCCCTAACCTAAGCAGTAGAGCTACCACCACCGCCATCACCTTGGGGAACACCTGAGGGGCACTGGTGAGACTGAAAGGGAACATGGTTTAAATGTAAGTGCTCATGGCCCACCTTTAATCCCAAGTAACGCCTGTGGGTGGGCAGGATGGGGATGTGAAAATACGCATCCTGCAAGTCCAACGTTGCCATCCAGTGTCCTTGGTCTGTCTAGGGCGGGAAAGACTTGAGCAAGAGTGAGCATCTTGAATTTCTCCTTTCTGAGGAAGAGATTTACGTCCCTTAAATCCAAGGTAGGGCGAAGACCCTTGTTCTTCTTTGGAATCAGAAAGTAGAGGGAATAACAACCACTGCTTACTTCTGACATCGGGACCCTTTCTATGGCTCCCTTGGCCAAGAGAGCCATAACTTCCTCGTGGAGCAAGATTAAGTGATTCTCCATCAGCCGTTCTTTCAATGGCAGGAGGGGGGGGGGGGGAGATTGGAAGGGGAGGAAATAGCCCTTCTGTATGATCTGCAAGACCCATTTGTCCGATGTTATGGATCGCCAGTGAGGGGGATGAAAATGAATCCTCCCTCCAACTGGACGAGCATGGTTGGGTGGTGGCTGACCTCTAGCTAGACTCTCTGGGTCTGAAGGTACCACACCCTCGTCCTCGCGATGGATGCTGTGAAGTTGGAGGACAGTGGCTGACTTGTGGTTGGCGTGGTACCCTCCTCCTGAAACTGTGAAAGGGGCGATAGGCAGACTGCTGGCAAGCGGGTGTTGAGAGGCTCAAGGATCTGTTCGTGACTTGAGAGTCCTTGAACCGCTCAAGAGCTGAGTCTGCCTTCTCTCCAAAAAGGCGATAGCCATAAAAGGGCATGTCCAACAGATTTGCCTGGACATCCCCTGAAAAGACTGTGGAACGAAGCCAGACGTGGCAACGAAGGGCTCTGCCCAGCAAGTCAGTCATGTCCAAACCACACCGAATTGTAAACTGGGCTGCATCTCTCCCATCCTTGACAGCTTGTGTGAGAGTGTTCCGTACTCCCTCCGGGATCTGGGGCAACACCTGTGCTACCATATCCCATAAAGTATGAGAAAAACGTCCCAATAGGCATGAGGTGTTTACGGACCTCAATGCTAGGCCGGAGGAAGAAAACATATTCTTCCCAATCTGGTCCAGCTTTTTGGATTCCCTATCCGGGGAAGTGGAAGGGAAGGCATCACGGGAAGTGGAGACTTGGACCACCAAGCTCTCCAGGGTGGGGTGTTGGGTGAGAAAACTATGGTCTGAAGGAGATGGTCGATGGTGGCGGCCAATTGTCCCATTTACAGGAGCTCCTGTGCTGGGTTTGCCCACATCCCCAGCAGGACATCAGTAAGGGCTTCATTAAAGGGTAACAATGGCTCTGACGTAGCAACCCTGACTGAAGCACAGGATGTTAGTCCTGACCGGCACTGTAGGCAACTCCAGGTCCAAGACCTCAGCTGCTCTATGCACCACCATGGTGTACGAGGCTTCCTCCTCCATAGCCACAGAAGGAGGTGATAGCATACCAGTTTCTGGAGAAGTATCCAGTCCGCTGGCTTCCTTTAGTTCCTCATACCAGTCCTGCTCCTCTAATCCATATTCCAAAGGGCCATCAGACCCCTCCCATTCCTCACCTGTGCCTGGCTGATCAAAATAAGCCTCAGGCACTGATCTAGGCCACTGAAGTTGGAATTGGCGTCGTAGGACGCTGTTCCGGCTACGGATCACCTGGAATGAGGATGGGGATCCCACCACCAGTGGGTGCCGGCGGTGGGGGGAGTGTCGACATCGAGCCTGGTGCCAGAGGAGGCCGACTGTGTGGAATTGGTGCCGGTCCAGATCCGATATCGGATCCTGGGGTCCTCAATGGTGCCAAGGCCAAAGCCACTGGTGTCGAACCCGATGGGCCCCTGCTGTTCCTGCGGGGCCCAGGGAACCACCTGCAGGTCAGCCCGCTCGAAAATGAGGCACATGGCTTCGTAGAAGTCTCATTTGAGCGGTGGTCGCTCCGGCTCCCGGATAAGGTGGGAGAAGCAAAGTTGGCCCTGGCAACGGCTCCACGGAATCGTGCTCGGAACCGGTGTGGAAGGAAAAGAACTGACATGTGCCTGCCGGGATGGCACCTTTATAGGTGACCATGACATCACAGATGGCTCCAACGATACTGACTAAGCCACACAGAGCCGGAAAATGCACGCAGATCCGAACGACGCCACCTGACGGCGCGTACAGGATATTGCTCAGCAAAAAGATTCCAGATTCGAAGCTGATGCCACGGAATTCAGGTAAGGAATCTGCAGCTAGAAGACTCTATGAGATATAAGAATTGCACTTGAGGGTTAAAAAATGCTTGTAGATCATACCCCTCAGACTGATATTCCTCTTGGTCCTCTCACTCATCCTGGCATTTTACCTGTAATTCCAATGAGCTGTGTGCCACACCAAATGGCCCTATGTCATGTGAATCGACTTCTTTTTTTACTTTTTTCCCTCATTGACGGTGTTGTCGACAAAGTCATTAATGGCGTGATCTATAGCGATATAGTGGCCCTCGTTGACGAGGAGGCCATTGACAGAGGCAGAGTGGCGGTCAAAAATGGTATCGTCGGTGGTGACAACATAGATATCGTCAATGTTGATGGTCTTACTGGAATTAAAGCACTGCACACTGCACACTGTGGAGACAGTGGTTGTGGAGCTCGTTGTCGACGCTGCCATAGACATTTTTGTCGTCGACGAACCCGACGTCGAGGGTCCCATTAATGGTGTGTTTCTTGTCGGTGTTTTGTCAGGAGGTGGTACATAAGAAGGCTTTTTGAAAGAGTGTTAAACCTTCGGTGGTGGTGTAACAGGTTCAGAAGATGCCTTTTGAAATCTTTCTAAAGAAGTAAAATGTATTTTTTTCTCCTTGTGCGAAGATGATGATAGTCTGTGAGGGGAACGCAAAGGACTGGCAAGCATTATAAGACCCATGAGTGGTCTTTTTGAGGCCTTTTTGGGCTGCTCACTAGAGGCACAGAGTGAAGGGATCTGTCCCTTTTTTGTGACCTCCTTGAGGACGTAGATGATTCATCACTGTCAGAGCTAGACACAGGCTCCTTTCTTTATTTAAATTTTTGAAGCCAAATTAGTAGCCTCCCTTCTCTGTCCTTCAGAGTTTTATTAGAAAATGTCCAACATACCTTGCAGTCCTTTGATGAATGGTCTGGGTAAAGGCAACATATGCACTCCTAGTGTGGATCCCCAAAATTGTCACAGGTCTTGCAGGCTCTGAAGAGACTCTAATTCTCCTTATCTGACCTAGCTGGTGAATGAAAAATCAAATAACCACCAAAACAATACTATAGTGCAGGAAATATTAGCTATATGAAATAGAAATTGTGGAAAATATTCCCAGAAAGGACTCTGAAAAGGTGTGACTGAGCAGAGCTCTGTGGAGACTCCCTAGCACAACATTCAGTAGAAAATCGGAGGGACTGGATCTTCTCATAGGAATGTGCTAAAGGGAGGGCCAGCTTGACTGGCTCAAACCTATCTTTGGCACCTTTTCTTTTTTTTATAGACTCACATCTCGACTACGATTTAAGCATGTGACTCTCTGAAAGTTCCAATTCTGGAGTAATAAAGTGTTGCAAGAGTTTGTCATATCGCCAATGGGGGCCAGGTGGAGTACGTCTGTTCAGGTCTTATCTCAGTGTCAGTAACTTTCTAATAGCAGAAGGCCTCCCACTGACTGTGCCAGACACTTCCCCAGGCAGTCTTGCACGATCAGCCGTAGACCTCCCAGGAAGTACATCAACACCAACAACAGTTGTTTCTTCATTCCATCCACGTAGCAGCCCTTTCTATCTGTCCAGACACGTTCAGTCATCAACGGAAGAGGTCTGTGCATCAGAAATCATACTCCCTGTGAACTGGAGGTTATCCCTGAGTTTACTAGGATTTTATATTGGTCCCTTCCTATAAACCCACAGCTGGTGCCTACGAGGTGAGTCTCCTGCAGGAGTACCAAGTCCAGGTCTTGTCTGTTGAGATATCTAGCCACCATCCCCCTCTTCAGTTTGTTTTGGAACCTATTGACATTCCAGGTGAGGAATTGTAGATCCAGGATCTGTTGTGTCTCCTTGTTGATAATGTTAGGTGTGTCTCAGAGTCCTTTTGAACCTATACTGTGCCCATGTGCCCACATTCCAGAAGATGCCAACACCTCCCTTCAATCCCACCCCATCCTACCCCAATTCACAAGCCATCTGTTGCCCTCTTTCCTGTAACATATTAACATTTCGAACCTAGATAGAACAGTTCAGTTGCCGCCTCCCCTGACCACACGGGGGCCAAGAGGGCATATCTAGGAAAGTAAAGTAGAAAAGGAAGTGTCGTGGGAAAGAACACTCTTGGTTTGTTGCTCCATTATGCCAACCACCCACTGCTTCAGGGCAACCCAACTCTTCAGAAGGCTATCACTGCATAGGTCCTAAGGGTTCTCTGTGAACGCCAGTTCCTTATTGTCTTGCACCTGCTGTTCTGCTGGGTCATCTGCTCGGCTTTGCTGTGATAGGGATTCTTGGCTCCATGGTTGTCATGTGGGGGAAGGATTGCCTGCTGCTTTTTACTGTAGACTAGGAGTCAGCCCTCCCACTACTCTTTGGCCTTCCCCGTGGTTGCAAACAGCCAGGACTTGCCTCCTGTTTGGCTTTGTGGGGAAGAACATCATATATTGCATGTTCCTCTTTCTCAGTTCCACTTTCGTCCTTTCAAAGGATCTCTGTTTTGCCTGTACTTCCTGCGTGTAGTCTGGGAATGCCATGATTGAATTGTTTTCAAATTGCTGAGGAGCATTGATAAGTGTTGCCCCGAGAATGGCATTTTGATCCCAGTAGTTGTTGATCTGGGCGATGAGAGGTCAGACTTTGGCTCCAGATTTAGGGGTACTCCAGGTACTCTGTGTGCACTTTCAACTGCAAAACGTCCTGATAAGGCAGTAGCGCTTATTACTTTGCTGACAAAGTCCTCTAGAAAGCTCTCAGGGATTCTGCCTTCACAGCATTCTGGAAAGTCCACCAGCCGAATGTTATTGCACCAGGACTGCCCTTCTGCATCCTCCACCCTGGTACGTGCTACCTGTAGTTATAGGACATCCCGCTGCAGAGTAGTGATGAAGTATGAGTGTCTATTTGGCATTTGTTCCACCATAGTGACCCGGGATGAATGTTTTTTTATAGTCTGAGCTTATGAAGGCAATGTCAATTATTACTCTATTTTGTGCCCTTCGTCAGAATCAGCTGAGGCACTTTCTTTCTCACACCAAACGGTATATTTGTCAATGTTGTTGGCTTGTGCCTGTTTGTGCCCTTTCACTCGTCCCATAGTAGTACAGTGCAGGGAGTTGGCAGTCCTGACTCAAATACAGTCCTTCTGGCACAGCTGTCCAGGGTGTCTGCTGCATCTGACCACTACTAGTTAGTTTGGAAGTTTATATGTGTCCCTGATTCTGGGCCTCTCTTCTGGTCACAGCACTCACCCCTTCTCCAGTGCGTTGGGGTGTGCTAGAGGGTCAGGTCAATTCCTGGTCCCGCGGAGGTCCCACACTCCTCTGGCCCCTGGAAGACAGGCTCCTTCCTACCATGAGGGTTCGGTACTGGCAGCCCCCAGTCTCTCTTTACTCACCGCTACTGATCAAGGGAGTCATCCTCTGGGGCCAGTCCCCTTCAATGCTCATCAGGGAATGCACATGACACATAGCGGTGCTGTGCCTCCACCAGGCAGGCACTGGCTTTCCGGTCTTCCTCAAGATCTGTGGGAAATTTGCTATCAAACAATGAGGGCCCTCAAAGTCATCCGGGACACTCTGGACAGGTCCAGTTCATAGATACCCCTCACCCTGTTACAGCCAATGTGGGTCACATGTCTCTGGCACCTGCCCAGGGTGTGTTATCTCTACTGTGGCTCTGGCATGTGTCCCATTTGCTAAGAATATGCCCTCACAGCCCCCCCGCACCACGGCGATGCCCCTAGGGATCTTAATGTGTCCTGAAGAGGCCTTACTCTGTCCCTGCCGCCTTTGTGATTTCCTCGCCAGCCACCAGTTCACACACACCAGTCCGGAACCTCCATCCTGGCACCGCTATGGCTTCACAGTAGGGACCGGGCTTATCAGTCCTTCAATGCGCTCCTGAATGAGGAGCCAGGATCTTTGTTATGTGTGGAAGAATGCTGGTGTTACCCCAACTACAGCAGGAGCAGCCCACTAAGGTGCCATGTTGCCTCAGTGCCAAGCCATGCCCCCTAAACTCTAAGTTATGATGAGTCAGGCTGTCAACTGAAGGGACTGCAGATTGTAGAGAAGAATGTGTCCTGTGTTCCTTGAAATTTGCTGCATGCCTGATTTATGTAACCAGATTAGTTCTTGGATGGACATGCTCCACAACCCTGAATACCAATGTTGAAGCGGACATGCTGGAGCCACTAAGATAATTCTGCAGTGATCTCTTCTGATCTTTCACAACACCCTGGGAGCTACAGGAACAGGTGGGAATGTTTAGAGTACTTTTTCAGCCCAGTTCTTTGTGAATGCCTCTCCTTGCGATCACAGGCATTACCCCAGTTTACAAACTAGGGTAATTTAGAGTTCTGGTTTGTCACAAACATGTCCCTCTGGAAATACAATTGCTGGTCCCTATGTCCTAAAGGGTATCTGAATAATACTGCCCAGACAATCCATTACATTTTTGTGAATTTCTGGAACTTGTTCTTCTGAAGAATCTATAATGGGCTTCATGGTCTATAGCCATAGCTTCTGAGCTTCCTGCAACAACAGGAGGGACCTTGTTTCTCTCTGCCTGTAAATGTAATCCATTGTCATGGTATTATCTGTATGAATCATGAACTGAGAGACTTGCCCTGTAGGAAGGAAGGCTTTGAGAGACAACCAGACTGTCTGACTCTTTCTTGGACCATTCATGTCGACATACATGTCCTGAATATGTGCTCGTCTTCCCAACGAAGAGGCACCTGTTGTAAAGTAATCTTGACATTTGGCAGACAACATGGTTTGCTCTTTGAATACATTGTGTTTCTTTATCCATCATTATAAGGTTTGCTCCACTTGGAGGGTTTCTAATAAATGCACTGCCTCAATTCCCACTTATCTATTCCCACTGCAGGTTCAATTGATCTTGAATCATACTTCTGTAAATGTCAGAATAAGGATGCTGCAGGAAGACATTCTTCTTAAAAGTGCCTTAGCAGTCTTTATTATTGCAATCTGTTTTGTTATTAGATTAGACACTTTATGCATTAACGTGTTGCATTTCTCAAGAGATTGAAACTTTTCTGTGCACATTCCGGCCCCCTGAAACAATATGTCCTTGGTTAGTGCCGCAGTTGACTTATTTATGTTGATAGCTAAGCATAAACTTAAAACTGTTGCTATTGTCATTCCAACCTCCTCTGAGGGTTCTTGCAACATTGTTGCCCTTAACAGCCAGTCAGCCAAATAAGGGTAGACTACACTCTTGTTTCTTTTCAGATAGGCTGCTACTGGAGCCATACATGTGATCAACATGTGTAGTGCCGACCTTAGGCAAAACAGTATCAAGCTATACTGGTAATGCCAATATACCATGAATCAAAGGAACTGCCTTGCTTTTGCATAAACCAGAATACAGAAATAGGCATCTTCCATATCTAGTAATGCCAGGAATCTCCTTTTCAAGAATGGTAGTATTTCCTCAAGTGTGATTTTTCTGAATGTTCAAGTATATGAAATCCAACACAGGCAGATAATCAACAAACTGTTTCAATGAGATGAGATTACATATTCATGCATCAATCAATTAATTTCTAATTGTGCAGACTCTTGCATTCAACAAATATGGGTTCAAGTTATCATCAACAGTTTTGTTAATGAAACATAAATGTGTGTTCACTCAAGAGTAGCAGAAAAGTATAGTTTCAAAACAAAAAGCCTTTGTACTAGGACAGTGTTGGCCTGTTTTAGAGTGGAATTCTTTCTATGGCTCTTGTCTCTATCAACCTTTTTATTTCCACGTGTAATTCTTTTAGATCTTCTTGGAGGAAGATATGATAGTTTATCTGAGAATTCTAGAATATGGCCACGTTTGTCTATGTCCAACACCCGCATGTCTGTTGTTACTCCCTGCCATTCCTTTAGGACATACCTCGTCCTACCCCTCACAAGCAGGGCCATGAGTGAGAACGCGTGCCTGGTTAAGTCAGGTTCAATTGTTTTTGCTTTTAAATTTTGCTGACTGGTTGTCTCTGCACTTCTGGCCCTGCTCGTGAGACTGCCCATGTTAATGTCTCTGCTGACACAAGTATGAAGACTAAGGTCTGTAGTTTACATATCATCTGTTCTGGTGACAAAAAAATCCTTATTGAAAAAATCTTTGATTTTTAGGTCTGTAGTTCCTATGTCTGTTCTATAGGTATTTACTTTAATGAATTCAAGATGCTCATCCACTTTCTTTCCAAAGACGTTTTGGCCATTGAATTGCATATTCATGATCTTTGATTGGACCTCCGGTCTACAAGATGTGCTTTTCAACCAGCTATTACGCCTTATGACTGTAGCATTCCCAATGTGGTGAAAACCACATAATGAGATATCAATAGCTCAATCAATTAAGGTGGCTGACGCTTGGTCTCCGGCCTTGAAGACTGATCTTGCTTTCACTTTGCCTTCTTCAGGTAATTTACCTGTGGATGGGGCTATATTACTCAATAACTGATGGTCATATCAAGCTATCTCTGTCGAAGCTCTGACAATTTTAAAAGCATCTTTTTCTAAAACATTTACTCCCTTTTCCAAGGCATCCCATTTGTGACAGTATTAGTCTGGAGGTGCTGTACAAGGCGGGGAAGGATTTCTTCACCTTTGATGAGAGGCAGCAGAAATAAGGGAATCAGTAGCTTTGTACTTTCTCTATCATAAATTGGTTCACTGTAGCTGGATTCCGCATCCTTAGAAGACTTTCCTCCCATACATGATCAAGATTTATTTTTCCACAGTCGAAATTGCGAGTCTAAAACGTTGTGAAGCCTTTTCCACCAGTGCATAACATCTGCTGATATCTTCCATTGGTAAATCTCTAGATGCTGGTCCTGAACTTGCTTAATTAAGTATAATTAACTTATTGCACTGAGAATCTTTGTTCAATTAATCCCAACAGCTGTCCACTGAAGCATCCACATCATCAAATTCATCATTACAATCTTCTGATCTGACAGAATCATTATTGTTATAGTGAACTTAATTCATTTCGTCTGAACTAAACACATCAATGTCAATTTGAACCTTTATTGGGGAAGCGGGTATAATAGCTGATGATACCTGTTTTGGTAAATGCTTATAAGAATCATGTTGTGCTTGTGGTGTTGCTAGAACTTGATGTAAAAATGGATGTTGTGGAGTCATTATTGTTTCCGAGTGCAGCTATACTGGGGAAACAAAGCCACTCTTTGATAGATGTCCTCAACCATACTCTGTTGCGCGGTCAGATGATCAGGAGACACCTGTATTATAACTATTGAAGGCGGTCACCCTGGACAAAATGAGGCCTTTCTGCTGATGCTTCATGCTGGCATCTGCATTTAGCTAGATATATCTATATATATATAGCTAAAAGCATATATATGTATATAGATATGTATATATATACATATATATCTATATCTATATATATATCTATATATCTATATATATATATATATCTATATATATCTATATCTATATCTATATCTATATATATATATATTATATATATATATATATTATATATATATATATATATATATATATATATATATATATATATATATATATATATATATATATATATATATATATATATATATAGTGGAGAAGTGTGGCACAAGTGGAGAAGATGGTTAGAGCGGCAGACCCTGATGCAGAAATCTGGCCCGGACCAGGGTTCAATTCCCACCTCAGCAGGTCTTGGGCTCAATTCCCTTGGACCAGATCATTCTCGCCTCAGTGCCTAATCTAATGAATGAGTCCCACTCTGTAACTCTGGGCATTAGCTTGCTTAATCTCCACAACGGCCCTGACAGCGCTTGGATGCCTGGCTTCACCCTGGGGGTTGCCCACAGGGAAAAGCCAGGAGGGGTTCCATAGTGGTATGCGTACAGCACCTTGAGACCCTAACGGGTGAGTAGTGTGCTATACAAGTGCGAAGTTTATAGTTTATATCATTTCTTTCTCATCCTTTCTCATCCTTCTCATTTTCATAATTCACATACGGTACATGTAAGCTTGCTGGTTTTGTAGCTCCTTCATTTTCTATTTAGTCTTCATCCTCACTAAAGAAAGTCTCTATTTGATTAGGATCTGGTTCATCTTCTTTGTTGGCCCTTTCGTGACATGAGGATACATATTGCAAAATCTTCTTTGGGGGTTGCAGTGGGACACGGGATATAAGAAGCTGGCCTGGTGTGTGTTATCACCTTATACAAGGTCCAGGTGCTCCCTTTTAGTGAGGTGTAGACAGTGTCTAGGAAGCCACTGCTCTCTAGAGGTAGCTGTGGGTGAGCAGCCAAAACTCCTCTAGGAGATATGCAAAGCTTATACAATACCACTGTAGTTACACAGCACTTACACACGTGAAAGAACAACACAGTGTTACAAAAATAAAGGTACTTTATTATGGTAACACAAATACTAAAATGCCATGTAGGAAAGTGCCCTCTTTCTTGGCATGGTTACCCCCATTTTCTGTCTGTTGTCTGTGTGTGTGGGACTGTGTTCACTGGGATCCTGCCACCAGGATCCCAGTGATTATGCTCTCGCCTCCAAATTGTACCTTTTACACTCCACATTTGGCATCCAAGTCCCTAGAATATGGTACGTAGGTTCCCAGGGCACTGGGGTACCCAGGGATCCCTATGGGGTGCAGCATGTATTATGCCACCCAAAGGGAACCCATGCAAATTGTTCTGCAGGCCTGCCATTACAGCCTGTGTGAAAGGTTGCATTCACCCTTTCACTACCAGGTCACCTACATCAGGTCACTGAAAGTCACCCCTATGACAGGCCCTCCTAGCCCAAAGGGCAGGGTGCAGGTACCTGTGTGTGAGGACACCCCTGCAGTAGCAGAGGTGGCCCCTACAAACTCCAGCCCATTTTCCTGGACTTTGTGAGTGCGGAGACGCCATTTTATGCGTGTACTGGACATAGGTCACTACCTATGTCCAGCTACATAATGGTAACTCCGAACCTAGGCATGTTTGGTACCAAACTTGTCAGAATCATACCCCAATACTTTTGCAAGTATTGGTAGTATGATTCCATGTACTCTGGGGGCTCCTTAGAGGATCCCCAGCATTGCTACCACCAGTCTTCCAGAGTTTTCCCGGGAAGCCCAGCTGCTGCCACCCCTCAGACAGGTTTCTCCCCTCCTGCTGCTTGATAGGCTCAAGCCCAGGAAGGCAGAACAAAGGATTTCCTTTGGGAGAGGGGCGTTTCACCTTCTCCTTTCGGAAATAGGTGTGACTGGCTTGGGAGGGGTAGCCTCCCCAAGCCACTGTTTTTGCTTTGAAGGGCACATTTGGGGTCCTCTGTGCATAAACCAGTCCACACTGGTTCAGGGACCAGCAGTCTCTGCTCTGGCGCACAACTGGACAATGGAAAGGGGAGTGACCACTCCCCTGTCCATCACCACCCCAGGGGTGGTGCTCAGAGCTCCTCCAGAGGGTCCCTGGGTTCTGCCATCTTGATTCTAAGATGGGCAGGGAACTCTGGGGGCATCTGAGTGGCCAGGCCAGGCAGCTGACATCAGAGCCCCCTCTTGATAGGTGCTTACCTGGTTAGATGACCAGTCCCCCTTTCAGGGCTAACTAGGGTCTTCCTCTGGGGTGGGTCTTCAGATTCAGCTTGCAAGATTCCAGCAGGACTCCTCTACAACCCTTGCTTTGACGTCTGGCTACCGGAACCGCAACTGGACTCTCCACGAACCTACAGGCTGCAGATCCACCAGGAAGACTCTTCTGTAACATTGTATCCAGAGTTCCTGCAAGCTTTGCAACCGTTCCCGTGCTGCGCATCCTCTGAGGACTGCAACTCTTCATCCTGCACAAGAAGAAGGAATCTCTCTTGGAGTGAAGGAGTCACTTCCCTGCAACCGCTGGCACCTACAACAAGCGACGACCGGCTGCATGGATCCCCTCTCCTGCTGAGCTGCGTGGATCCTGCATCACAGGTGGTGGTCCAGAGTAGTCCTCTTGGTCCTCTCTGCCAGCTGTCCAACTTTGGCGGAGTAAGCCTTTGTCTTCCCACGCAAGACAGCACCCCCAGGCATAGCATCTCTTGCAGCTGCAGAGGCTTTTTTGTTTCTCCTCCATGGGAATATCAGGCGTCGTGCAGCTCCAGTACCCAGCACTCCTTTCTGTGAATCCCAGCCTCCTGCGTGGTTCTCCTGCGGCGTGAGATCCTCTTCTGTAGTGCTGCGTGGGCTCCTTCTTGCACCTTCTGTGTCCTCGTCCTGTGGGACTCCTGTGGGTACTGCCCCTGCTTCTGTGGACTCTCTGCAACGCTGAGGGTCCCCTGTGACTCCCCCTCGTGGGTTGAGTCCTCTTGGGCCTTGCTGGTCCCTGGCAGCACCCCTTTTCCTCCAACCGCAAAGTTGCCTTTGCCAAGGCATCTTGGTGGAATTCCTGCACCAGCACCCATCTGCAATCTTCCATCCAGCGTGGAACTCCATCTGCATCCATCAGGCACTTTTCTCTGGCTTCCGGGCTGCAGTGCTAACCTCTTCTTCACCGTGGACCAACTCCTGCATCTTCAGTGTGGTGGGTAGGGGCTCTGGCCCCCACTGGACTCTGTTGTGCTTCTGGACTTGGCCCCCTCTCTTCAGAGGTCTTCTTTCTTCAGGAATCCACCACTGGTTTTCTTGCAGCCTTCTCTGGATGTCTTCTTTTTCTTATTTAACTCCTTTTGGGTGGTTTGGGGAAAATCCAGCGTTTTACCCCTGCATTCCTGTTAGCTGGAAGGTACTGTGTTACTTACTTAGGTGGTTTTCTAATACTCCCAGCCCCCTTCTATACATCTTACTTATCTAGGTGGGGGTAGCTTGTTCGCATTCCATTTTTCTTTAGTATATGGTTTGTGCTCCCCCTAGGGTCACTATTGGTTAATACTGTTTGCACTGTTTTCTAACCTTTTCTATGCCTTTTTCTGATTGCTAGTGTATATATTTAGTGTATTACTTACTTTCTAAGGTTGGGTAACCTGTATAGTGATTTGGGGTAATCTGTGCCAAAAATAAAGCACCTTTATTTTTGTACAAGTGAGTGTTTTCTTTCATGTGAGTAAGTGTTGTGTGACTACAGTGGTATTGCATGAGCATTGCATGTCACCTAGATAAGCCTTGGCTGCTCATCGACAGCTACCTCTAGAGAACCTGGCTTCTAGACGCTGCCCACACTTCACTAAGAGGGGATACCTGGACCTGGTATAAGGTGTAAGTACCATGGGTACCCACCACACACCAGGCCGGCTTCCTACATACTATACAGGCAATACTCCACTAGAAGGTGAGTAAGTACACTATTATCTATACATCAGAAGTCAGAAAATGGCATGGAAAACAATAGAAAACAGTGACATAGCAGAGTAAACTAGAGACTCCAGGGGGAGACCAAAACATATAAAAAGTAAGTGAAATGTGAAAGTCAGTCCCCCACCCAAGGAAGTGGAATCTGTAGAGGGGAGCTGGAGGAACTAGGAACCCCAAAAAGTAAGTATCAGAGTGCCCTCCTAGCGATCAGGAGAGATAAGTACCTGTTTTTTCCCCAAGCTCATAGGTAAACTTTGGAAAAGGACTGTGCAAGACCCAAGCAAGACTGGAAGAAACCAAAGGTGGATCCCGACAGAAGAGAATCTGCAAATGAAGGGGACCAAGTTCATTTCGAGCTGCAGTGTCCGGTTGGGGGCAGGTGCCACTACCCACCCTTCTGAAGATGCAGGACCAGGTCGACGGTGAAGACAAAGAGACAGCTATATAGCACAGGAGCAGAAGAGTTCCAGAAGTAATGCAGACAATGTCCCACATAGGAAGAATAGTTGCAATCACTCAGTGGTGAGGAAAACCCACTAACAATCTTTGGCTAAGGCAAGAGTCGCAGATGAAGAGTTGCAGAGCTGCCAGGGACCAGGAAGATCCAGGGGGACTCAACCCAAGACGTGAAGTCCCAGATGACCCTCAGCAGTGAGGAGAGTGATAAGCAGAGGATGCAGCCCCCACAGGCAAATCACAGGCAGCTGGCACAGGAGTCGCAGTGAGGCCCACTCAGCACACCTGGAGAGGTGTCCCAAGTCACTGGAGCACCAGGCAGGAGACTGTGCACTGCAGAAGAGTGCTGGAGGATGGGCTACACAGAGCCTGAAGATCCCTTGGAAGACGAGCCAACAAGCCTTGGTGGCTGAAATATTTACGATGCACAAGGGTACTGTCCTGCAAGGAGAGGCAAGGACTTACCGTCTTCCAAGTTGGGCAGCTGGTAGAAAGGACCAAGGGGACCACTCCAGACCACCACATGTGTTGCAGGATCCACACAGTTTTTCAGTAGAGAAGATCCACGCAGATGATCGTCGTTGCAGTTGGTGCCTGTGGATGCAGGGGAGTGACTCCTTCACTCCAAGGGAGATTCCTTCTTGCTTCTTATGCAGGCTGAAGACTCATCATCCTCAGAAGGACAGCCAGGGAAATGTTGCCGTTACTGAAAGAAGCTGGAGAAACAATGTTGCAAAGCAGAGTTGACCCTGGAGTTGCAGATTGTTGGTTCCTGGAGGGTCCAGTTGCAATCCCAGTGGCCAGAAGATGAAGTAAACGATGTAGAGGAGACCTGCTGGAATCGTGCACGTCTAATCTGATGACCCTCGCTAGAGGGAGACCATAAGTAACCCATCAAGGGAGATCTGGTCACCTAGCAGGGTGACCACCTATCAGGAGGGGACTGTGAGGTCACCTGCCTGACCTGGCCACTTGGATGCTCCCAGGGTCCTCTTCCTACCTTGGATTCACAATGGCATAATCAAGTGGCCAACTGGTGGAGCTCTGTGCACTGGGTGGTGATGGTCAGGGGAGTGGTCACTCCCTTTCCACTGTCCAATTTTGTGCCAGAGTGGGGACAGGGGGTCCCTGGACTGGTGCACACCAGTTTGTGCAAGGAGGGCACCAAATGTGCCCTTCAAAGCATACTGGTGGCTTGGGGAGGCTACCGCTCCCAAGTCATGTAGCACCTATTTCCAAATAGAAAGGGTGTTGCCTCCCACTCCCAAAGGAAATCTTTGTTCTGCCTTCCTGGGCTTGAGCTGGTCAAGCAGTAGGAGGGCAGAAACCTGTTTGTGGGATGTCGACAACGCAGGCTGCCCAGGAAAACCCTGCACACTGGTAGGAGCAAAGCTGTGGGTCCTCTAAGGAGCCCCCAGAGTGCATGGAATCATACAACCAATACTGGCAACAGTATTGGGGTATGATTCTGACATGTTTGATACCAAACGTGCCCAAGTTTGGAGTTCCCAATATGTAGATCGACACAGGACCTGTGTCCACTACATGGGTAAAATGGCTTCCCCACACTTACGAAGTCCAGGAAAATGGAGCTGGAGTTCATAGGGACACCTCTGCTCATGCAGGGGTGCCCTCATACACAGGTACTTGCACCCTACCCTCTGGACTCGGAGGGCCTGCCATAGGGGTGATTTACAGTGATCTGGTGCAGTGACCTGTAGTGAAAGGGTGCATGCACCTTTTCACGCAGGCTGCAATGGCAGGCTTGCAGACACATTTTGCTTGTGTTCCTGTGGGTGGCATAATACATGCTGCAGCCGATGGGGAACCCCTGGTGCAGATTTGCCATTGAAGAGGTGCCTGGCATATACAAAGGATTCGTCATCAATGAGGGACTTCACTTCATTGACGATTGTGGAAATGGTGACAACACAGGATTTGTCAATGGTGGCTTTGTTGATGATGGTGTTGTGACTGTCAATGGGCTTGTCATCAACGAAGTACTGCTATCCATCAAATGGGAACAGGTCTTAGACTGCATCAGCCTCGCCAACAAGGAGGAAGGTGTATTTGCATTGGCCTTTTAGGAACATACAATAGATGGTAAAGTAGATAGTCAATCTCGTTGTTGGCTCCAACGTTTACAATGGGCCATGTGACTGGTTTGATTCTGAAGAAATTTGTATTTTCTTTAGCACCAATCTGTTTTTTGAAGATACTGACCTAATTGTTTTATCTACATGTTTTTTTGGCACCTTGCTCTCTTTCTTTTTGGCTTCAGTTGATAGCTGCTGATCAGATGTCTGGCCCTTACAGGCAGAATATTAAAGTCCCTTTGTCAGTTTGGAAGTATTACTCTTAGATTTCTCTGAGGTGGTTTTAAAAGCCAAAGAATGATACCCTAAGGCACACAAATTAAAGTTGCCCAATATATTTATTTCAAATATCCATCTTTAATATGGTCTTCCAATTTCCAGTGCAATGTTCTTTTCTTTTTTTGTTCAATCAAGTTAACACGGTAAGACCTTTAGTCAACATGTGGTTCATCGTGATAGTGCATCGCTCAGGACTTTCTCAAGGCTAAAAATAAGCTAAATCAATCTGTACATGTAATCAACTCAAAGTTACAAAGTCTACTAACAACACATTGGCATCACCCTGTGATAAATCCAAACACAAAACCTCAATCCAAGGTAGAATCCAAGTGGAAACCATCAAAGTTGCTCATATCCATAATGTTAAGTTTTTAACAAAAATTACTTAATACCAAATTCACAACATCACCTGCCTGTGACACATGCAACTTGCCTCTCTATCCCCAAGTGTATTATTTAAATTGTGAAGTAAGCTTTAACCCATGTGTTAATCCAGTGTTGCATACCTCAATGTTCACAAATATCCTAGTGATACTAAGATAAATGAGAGATAGAGTTACCAAAATTATCCAGATGTGAAAAACGACCCTGACTGCACCCAAAATAAACATCTCATGCTCACTCACCTTTTCAAAATCATATTCTTTAATACTTAAAATTATAAGTCATTATTACAGTACACCTAAAAGTAACAATAGTACAAAAAATATTGTTAAATCAGAGTTTCAATACAGACAAAAGTAACAATAGCATTTCAACCAATGCTAATTAAATAAAACACAAATAACAGAATAATGAATACAGTAAAAGGTTGTACACATAGCAACCACCCTGACATTAACTCTATCTAAGTGAAGCCATCCGAGACCACCTAATTGTATAACCATACCTGTATTATATCTTAATGAATCTAATAAAATTAAACAAGCCTACATATAACAGAATATAAAACCACATGTACGGTTATACGCGTACCATTGGAGAGTACTCCATTTCCACATGTATGTCAGTGTCTCATTCAGGGGCATATTGCCAAGCTTAAATAACAATTGATGTTGATGACAGACTTATCCTGTCACTATCAACGTGGCTGTTGCCTTGAAACTGTCAAAAGCTCATTGCCATTTCTCTCTTATCAAGACCAGTAGGTATTGGTCAATATAATATACAGTTTCCAACAAATACATTTTCTTGTCCACTACAAAAAGTAAGTAGACCCGTAACAAATCAGATAGTAATGCCACAGTTGGAGAGTACTCCATTACTCATATGTGATGGTGATTTGTTTACAAAAGAAGTTAAAAAGCAATTTATGTGTTCTCAAAATCAGCTTCCACACCCAGTGCCTAGCTGTACTGTGTATACAACTGTGAAAAGCCAATCTTACTAACCATCCTTAGGACGAAAGACTGGATCACACACCTATAGTGAAATTATAGCTTTAGAACACCATACCAAAGGAGGAAGAAAATAATCAGTCCAAAAGGTGACATCCACATTAAAATATCTACTCTCTTGCAATCTGAACCCTTATGTTCAGAAATGAGAATGAACAAGCCAACCCACATTAGTCTATCTGCCTCTCCTTTTTTTAATACATGTCAGCAATTATAGGTATGCTTCGCTGAAATGTGGTAGTGATAGCCCCTATCCTTTCCTGTCATTTCACAGGCACAACAGTCTTTGACAAATCTGATTCCCTATAACCTTGTACAAGGGAATCCATTTAGACTAGTGATTATCCCCCTTTGCTGTTCTAGGGTTATGACTGATTTGCCACCAATTCACAATCTAGGTTAGCCCTGTCATCTTCAATGGACATCATAAGTTTAATACCTTTTAAAAAGTACTGCATGACATATGTATTGTATTTATTAGGTTAATATGTTACTATTCTGCCAAGTGTATATACATTGATTCTGGACAATTATAGTATGTTATCCTTTCTTACTTGTCTTGGAGGCCCTAAAAACAATTTTTGGGATCAATTTTAAATGCTTTTAGGAGTGGGCTCAAGAATGAAGGGAAGATAGAACAAGGCCAGAAAAAGAGACTCATAGGGTAGAGAATTCTTCCTAAAGATGACAGAACCCTGTATTACACTTAGATATAGACATTCTAGGCTACAGATCATATGGAAATCTCCAGTGCTTAACTTGTAAAGGAATAAATGCTGGAGCCCAACGTTTTGCTTAGACACCCATGGCCAGCACGAACATAAGTCAGTTTGTCAAATACCATGGCTTCAAAGTCATGATTCCACCTCGCCTCGCTAATCCACCACCAGATACTGCCTGTCTCTTTAACTCATTCTGGCGGATTGTTTTCCCTCCCTGGGTCTCCCTAGTTTCTCCCTTGGTCACCAGCTTTCCATCGTTCTATTCCATCATCTTTCTCCCTTTTGAGTTTTTCTTTCTCTCTTGCTTGGATCAATGTTGAGGAAACATAACTGCCAGTCTTACAAAATGAGTATTGATGGGCCCTCCCTACAACCACCAGCTCATTCACAACTATTGCCACACTCACGACCAGACGTACTGGTCCCTGATGTGAAACTGGATCAGTTAGAGCATGGGAAGAAACACAAAACCCACATGAGACTCATGGTTGATGTTTTAGATATCTTGTTTGTCATTGACAAATCTGTGTATAATAATACAACCTGTTAGGAGACCCTTTACCATTTTGTATTTTTCACTACTCTAAAACTGTGAGCCTCATGCCCTATTAGGATGCTAATAGGCAAGTGGAATTTGTTTTCAAATTTTTGGGACTGGTTTAACGTAAAACTAATAAACAGATAAAAAAATATGCCCACAATTGAATTTATAATCTCAGGACAGTCCTGGTCATACATTTCCTTCAATCCTATTTCGATAACAGTATGAGCAGCCTAGAAGTCTGTTGTAAGTGTGATAATCTATAGTATAACTGATATAGCTCTACATAAAAAATGGTTCTTTCTATTATTACTGATCTGAGCCTCACCCATGTGCAGGAGTTGCTTCCTGGTAGTTGGGCGGAGAATTGAGCGTAACAGTGCTCCAGCTCCCTTCATAGCATCCTTTCCTGTCAGAGTCAGGACCACGACTTGTTCCATCTCAGGGTTGGAGGTGAAGCTGCGCAGAGAAAGCAAATTGAGGGCAACACTCCCATAATCTGGAACCGTGCTAAGGCTGCCTCCTGTTCGGAGAGAATTTCAGACACAGAATGAGGATAGCACAGTGATTTGGTACTCAGTGATTACTACTCATGCATTTTCTACGGGGAAGTGGAAAAGTAAAGATGTTGCCTAGAATATTTATCTGGAAAACCACTATTGGCAACATATATTTGAGCTGACATTGCAGCTCACGATATAACTGATATCAGCAATCTGAAAACATATAGTATGCCTCTCTATTTTCATATCTTCGGGGATACTATAACGGTTGTCCCCCAAAATTATTACGGATGAGGTGATTTGCAGCCAGGTGACTTTCTCATTTATCCCAACTGTAAATCATGTTCAGTTTAACAACATAAGAAAGAAAGAAAGATAAAATAAAGAAAGGAAGGAAGAAAGAAAGGAAGGAAGAAAGAAAGGAAGGAAGAAAGAAAGAAAGGAAGGAAGAAAGAAAGAAAGGAAGGAAGAAAGAAAGAAAGGAAGGAAGAAAGAAAGAAAGGAAGAAAGAAAGAAAGGAAGGAAGAAAGAAAGAAAGAAAGGAAGGAAGAAAGAAAGAAAGGAAGAAAGAAAGAAAGAAAGGAAGAAAGAAAGAAAGGAAAAACGAAAGTAAGGAAAAACGAAAGTAAGAAAGAAAGAAAGAAAGAAAGAAAAAGAAAGAAAGAAAGAAGGAAAGAAAGAAAGAAGGAAAGAAAGAAAGAAGGAAAGAAAGAAGGAAAGAAGGAAAGAAGGAAAGAAGGAAAGAAGGAAAGAAAGAAAGAAAGAAAGAAAGAAAGAAAGAAAGAAAGAAAGAAAGAAAGAAAGAAAGAACAAGAGGTTTCATGTTTAGTTTAACAACATCATACAGGAAAAAGTGGAAGAAAATAAGTTACCTACCTGTAACTGTGGTTCTCCAGTATTGGTATCTTTCATGGATTTACATGCTTAAATCAATCCTTGTCGTCGAAGTGGGAGTCCCACGGCACATAGAAAGCAGTAATTCAAACATTTGGCATTGAAGTAAATGCAAAAGATATTCAATTTAATAACTCATCAGTGTTATTAGTAATGATCCAAAGTCCAACCAATCAGGCAACAGCACCCTTTAGAACCTTCACCACAGTAGCTCCAGTCTCTCAGATTTTCTACTGCACATTGTGTGATGGGAAAGTCCCTGAGCTCTGGTCAGTTTAGAGTCTTTCTGGCAGACGTTTTTCTGAAAACCATTGTTTTTACTCTTGTAACAGTGGACTGTAACTTCTAACATTATGTCTACTACAGCCAAGAAAGGATTATTTTGCCCCTGCAGCACCTGTGGAAAACTGAAGATCTCACAAGGAACTGCATCTATTCCCTTCACCCTGACCACCAGGTGAAAGATTGTAAAATTTGTCATACTGTTTCTCATAAAACTCTGAGATAGAGAGGCTAGACTACTGCTTTGGCTACAAAAGCTAAGACCAAGGAATACCCTCTATCTGATGAGGACAGTGACACTTTTGTAAAGACTGTGTCCTCAAAAAAGATAAGGAGATCTGTGGAGAGTTTGTCTCCAAAATCAAGTAAGGCAGTCAAGAAAATCCTTTTATTAAGGGCAAAGACAGAGGAACATCCAACCACCTCTAAAAAACATATTAACTCAGAGAAGGGACATTCGGAACCTTCCACACCGTCTGCCATGGCTGTACACATTAAAACGTTAAAAACCCTATCAGATTTCTTCCACCGCTTACAAAAGCATTTTTTTCACCTCAAACAGCAAAAAGGTGTTCTCTTTGATGACACCATCGACAACCATCTCGTCCACAACAACCTTCATTACCACTGCAACCACAACAACTTCAAAGTTTACTACACCAGCTTCGCCTTTGATAATATCTTCATTGCCACTCTCATCGACAATGATAAGATTCTTTACCAGGCAATACGGTCTCCTCCCCAAGGCAATGTTCCCACACTCAAGCTCTGTTATAGCTGCCACTGTTCCCAGACCTTTTTTCACTTCTTTGAGCACCCCCTTCTTTCGTGGACTTGTTTTCTCTGCAAGCATACTTCTAGTTGGTGTAGTATGACCTATGCATCATATGGAGCTGTATCATGCAGAACCCTGATCGTATTGTGACCTACTGAGGGGCTTGTAGAGCCTCTTCCCGTCCCCCAGCTTCAAATTAACCAAAATCCTTTTACCAGTCTGCTCTCAATTTGACCATAACATCTGAGAAGTCAGGCACTATTTTCCTATATATCAGGGATATCGCTTTTCTGGTTAGTGGTTCACTCAGTACCCTATCTTCAAGCTGAAAAGATTCCTTGATTATTGTGTCCTTGGCAATATGGGTTGATAGCGTGTGTCTATTTTTGAAATATCTGAACAACTTGTATTCCGCCAATTGGTGGTTCAGTTTGAGTGCTTCTAAGGGCATCAAGCTGTCCTTGTCCCATATATCCCCTAATGTACTTACTACTATCATGCCACTCTTGGCAAACCCGTCCAGCTGTACCACATTCGAAGGGGCATCGCTGTTCCAAAGTGGAGTATTCATAATAAGCTTCTCTTCCCAACCCAAATAGCTCATGGCCTGCTTCCAGACTTGTGTCACAGTTTGAGAGTGAATAAATAACACTACTTGGGTCGCTTTCTATGGAGGACTGCCAGACACTCCCTGCTTCCCATGGCATTTCTACCCACTCGCCACAATGGTTTATCCAGTGGGGCAAAGGCCCACTTGTTTATCATTACTAATTGCAAGGCTGAGTAGTATTTTTTCCTAACTGGCAATGCTATCCCTCCCACATATACCCATCGCATCAATTTTGTCAGAGCAATTTGTGGTGTTTACCCATCCCACAGGAAAAGCCTCACTTGCTTGTCTACTTGTCAAAAAAAATTCCGGTATCATAAATGGGGTGTATTGTGGTGCGTATATCAGTTTTGGTAGCATAATCATTTTATACATCGCTGCTCTGCCCAACAGTGACAGATGCAATGCCCTCCATTGCTTTACATTGTTCCTGAAATTTTCCAGAAGTTTGTCTAGGTTTTCCCTCAAAAATTTCTCCTGATTTCTTGTGACATAAATTCGTAAGCACAAAAAGCCCTCCTCTGAGGTTTGTATTTGGAGGTCTTGTGGAAAAGTTGCAGTTCCTCCTGTCAGTTGATACCTGAGGGACTTCTACCAGTTTACAGTATATCCCGAGTACATCCCAAATATTTGGAAAATATGTAGGGTTTTTAGGATCGTGGATTCTGAATGGGCTACATAAATTAGCACATTGTCTACATACAGAGATATCCTCCCTCCCATGAGGTGTCCCACTTCAACTCCCTTACTAGGCCATCTTTTCTTATCCAAGCTGCCAGTGGCTCCAGTGCCATGGCAAAGAGCATTGTGGAGACCTGGAACATCTGTCTTGTTCCCTTCCTTAACAGAAAGGCTTTCGACTTCACTCTGTTCACCTTGACTCTTTAGCACTAATTGTCTATAGTTAGGGCTCAAGCCCATCTTTTTTCCAAAAATATAAGTCCAGTTTTGGAATTCAAATTTTCCATGTAAAGACAGCACCACCATTGGTTCTTATACTTTTTCTGTATAGCCAATGCATTCAAGTAATCTGCAGAAGTTAAGCCTAGCCTCTCTATTCAGCATGAACCCAGGCTGGTCATGTACCAGATGTACCACAGTTGTTACAACCTGCTGCAGTCTGCTTGCCAATAGTTTGGTTAGTATCTTTACTTTTACATTAAGCAATAGGATTGGTTGCTATGAACTGCATTCACTTGGTGTCTTACCCTCTGAAAGGACCATAACTATAGTTGGTAAGCGTTGGTCAAATGGGAGCTAGCCCTGGGTTTTGGCCTCCTTAAACATACGAAGAAGATGTGGGGCCAGTTTAGTTGCCATACTTTTTTACAGTTCCACTGGCAGACCACTGGGGTCTACTGCTTTGCCATAACTGGAGATCTCCAATTGCCGCCTCTCTCTCACCTACATCTATGTCAGCATCTAGCAGTTTCCTGTCCTCAGTCGAGAGTGTAGGGAGCACCATGTCTTCCAGCAACTCTCTAATGTCATTCAGCATCCTTTTGGGAGTTGAGGAATATAGGTGGTGATAGTAATTTGTGAAAGCCTAAAAGCAGACACTCCTGAAATAAGATTTCACACAAACTATGACGCCATAGAAGGTGAAAAACAAACTTAAAATACATAATCTAAAAGTTAACACCATAATATTAGGAGCCCGCAGAATGGGAAAATCTTCAACCACCCAAAGGGAATGCCTTAGACAAGAGACCTATTGAAAATACTACACTGGTTTGATGTACCTCAAACACCATTTCTATTCCTCAGGAACAACATATCCAATGAGTTATAGCACATGAACAGAGCTAAACCATAGGGGGTACAGTTTTTCACCAATGTGCGCTTACACAATTGGTTTCTGAGTTCCTACAATAAAGTCAGGCATTACATATCATATGCCTCAGGTTTCAAAAGCAAGTCTTTCTTAGATCAGAAATATTTCTCAGCTTACAATGATAATAAAGCCCAGATCGTGGATGGCAGAAACATCCTTGGAAGCACGGAGCGTAGATATCTCTACTGTTACAGACATAGACTATGACTATGTCTTAGACAGAACACAACCTATCAGACTACATAGATTGCAGTGGCCTAGAATAACAGCAGCAAAGTTGTTTCTCGAGATACACCCAGAGTACTCATCAATGACTTGGACTCCAAATCTTTCCCACTAGTTAAAGGAATCTCGCTTGCACTGGAAAAGTTTTTGTGTTCACAAATTTTGCCACCTCGGTAACTAGAGAAATGGCAGTTCTGTGAGGGTCTGCCTTAAAGTAGTAATGCAATCCCACAGGATAGACAGATGTGCTACATCCTATCTAAGACAAACATACTATCCCTCAATGTAAATAAAAGAGATACACAGAAACTCTGCAAAAAGCCTACACAATGTGGTTTAAATAATCTGTGGCTCAGGGCCAATGTTACATCGGTAAAATGCTGTAATTATTTTGCATGGTGGCTACAGATCAGGAAACAATAATTCATAGTCAAAGGAATATTGTTCAAAATAAAAGTAGCTGGGCCACAACACTGTCTTAGGGTTCTAAACAAATTGGGTTAAGTCCATGAAAGGTCTGAAAAACTCCAAATCTCACATTTACATAGAAATTATGCCATACCCAAGCATTATGATGTAGAGGTCTATCTCTCAAGTTTTGCATCTCTTGGAAGATAATAGTGCTAAATCTGATGATGCAGAACATCGCAGGCCCTGAGGATCAAACTGTAGACAGCACTGTACGGCTACTGTAAAATAATTCAGATAGGTGAGGGACATTTCTAATATAAAAGCAATTATGACCCTTGGTTTGTCCTTTCAACAGAGAACCTCAGGCTGCCCCGACTCAAACTCATATAAAGTTAAAAGCTCTGTGGCTTACCAAGTCCCTGCAATAGGCTGTCGGTATAGTGTGCCACATGGAAGCACATTGATGGCTGCAGTTCTGTGCCTGAAGGTAGATCTCTCCGTATCTCTGCCAGTAGGCCCTGCTCTGCCATCTCATTCATCAGCCCTGGGAAAAGATAAAGAGAAAGGGTGAGGCCCATGCAAGGAATTTTAGTAGCCAGAAATACAAGAAGAAGAGAAAAAGGTGGATGGCATGAACCTTATACTTGTACAGCATGCAGAATAGGTTGTCAGGGGGAAGGACTAAGATGCATATAATGCCCATGTGCTACCCGTAATATATTACTCTGGTAGGTGATAGGAATAAACAAAATAGGCACAACACTGCAGGTTAGATGGCTTTTATGGGGAGGTAAGAAGACTTACACAGCACAGTCAGATGAAGAGTAGTGGGATGAAAGCGAAAAAGACTACAAGACTAATGAAGGCAGGGTTAACAAAGGCTGCACCAGGGATGCATATTGTTAATGCTTCACCAGTGGAGGCCAGTGGTGATTTAACACCAGCTTACCTTACACCGCAGGAAGGTTAATTTATGCTCAATGCCAGATACCTTTTATCAGTGCTAAAACATGATGGCCAACATTTTCCTTCCGTAACAGCAAAAGTAAAGTGGAAAGATATGGCTCTGCATAGGGGTCTTCGTCAGGTGGAAATGAGGGCTTGGCCCTGCAGAACACAGCAATCTAGAAAAGAGTAAGAATATAGTCAGAATGCGTTTGGCATGAGTACCCATTTTCTGTTTTGTAGACAATCTGTACTTTGTCATACAGCCTTACACAAGTGGTTCTTAACTGATATGCCTACTGAGAGGGCCAACTACTGTTTACAAAATTAAATAATATTAACATATTAACAAAACGTATTTACATTAAAAAAAACTAAATGTAAAATTGAACATTTTAAAATGCTCTGTAAATGTGAAGTAATTTAAAATTGAAGGCTAATTATTAAATTATTACTGCGCTTGATTCGAGGGAACAGGGTATGTCAGCGGTTATTAGCTTTTTCACTTCCATGGACCCCCACTTAATCATTACTGGTGCTGGGGACCCAAAATAAATCACTACTGAAATCAGAGGATCCACACCAAGTCATTACTGGCAGGCAGGTACACTCGCTGAGCATTTTCAATGATTAGAACCACAAAACAATACACACAAAAATACAAAAACAAGCATTCATCAAACAAATACAGAAAAGATTAAATATTTTAATACATGAATATAACAAAAATTAAAATTTTAATTTTAACGGAAAGTTTGGAGCTTTTCTAAATTCAATTGTGGTCACCCAACATCCATACTATATTCTGTTTGATGCATTTGACCTGCTCTCACAAATTAATCTGAGGATACTAACTTATTTTTTAATCTCCCATTTCAAATTCCTTCACGTTTACAGAATGTTGTTTTCTTTTTTAATTTTACATTTTACTTCTTAATTTATATACTCTTGTTTAGTATGTTAATATTGTTTAATTTTCTGAGAAGACAGGGACCCCCCTGAAAAAGCTTTGCAAACCCCTAGGCATCCACGGACCAGAGGTTAAGAACCACTGTGTAAATAAAGCACAAAGAATCTAGTATGAACGACTGGTGGATACCACTGAAGCACTGCTATGCACCAACAAAAAGAGAGCCTGCTTTAAGTCCAGAAAAGACAAAGGTGGTCATTATGACCCTGGCGGTCTCCTGACCACCAGGGCAAAGGTGGCGGTTTCAACTGCAACAGGCTTGCAGTGAAGACCGCCACATTATGAGTGTAGTGGTTTGGCCTCTGTCAACCCGCCACATCTCCACTCATACCGCCAGGACGGTCAGAGCCGCTGGGCCGGAGATATGCATCTCTGACCCGGTGGTCCACAGAAGACCGCTGGCCATATTAGAAGCCACCTTTCCACCATGGTTTCCGCAGCACTGGCACGAAAACCCTGGCGGAAAAGCTACCAGTGACATGGAATTTCTTCCCTGTCACCAGTAGACAACTCCCCCACCAAGCAAGCGCTAGCCAACCCCCCGACACAGCATGCCCTCCCCTACCCCCCTTCCAGACACAGCACCCCCACCAGACACAGCAACCCTCTCCAGACACAGCGTTCCCCTCCCCGCATAGATGCACACGCACACAGACACCCACACGCACCAAGTATACACTCATTCACCTATACTTACATACACGCATTCACTCACACGTATCCATACTCGCATTCACCTCAGCACTCATACATGCATTCAACCACGCATACTCACACCCTTCACACCCTTCCAAACATGCATACTTACACCCATCCAAACATGCATACTCACACGTAGGCAAACATGCATTCACCACAACACTCATACTCATACACACTTACATGCATACACGCACTCACTTCTACATTCAGTCATGCATACAACCACGCATACACACATTCATGCACACACACAAACAACACACACTCACACAACACTCCCCACCCTCCCGCCCCCTCCCCTGTCGGACAATCAACTTACCTGTTCCGGGGAGGAGGTCGTCCAGCAGAGAATGGGAAGGGGTGCTTCCGCCTCTGGTAGCGCCCCACTAGCAGGACACCTGCAGGCCGTATTATTGCTCATAAAACAGCGGGTGGTGTCCTTCTGGCGGGACGTGCCGGTGGTGGAACTGCCCCAGAGCCTCCGCCAGCCAGCACAACTACTGTTGGATTTCCTCCCAAAGTGTGGTGGAAATCCAGCAGTACCCGTAATATGGTGGGCGATAGACCGCCAGCACTGGCGTTCTTCTGGCACCCGTTGCTTTGGCAGTCTTCAAGGAAGACCACCAAAGTCATAATGAGCACCAAAGTGATAAGCTACAATCTAGCAGATGGCTGGGTTTTTTTTTGTTTAGAAATAAAACCACATTTTGAAAAGCTTCAACCTTTCCATTAAATGTAAATTTCTATATTTGGATTTTTTTTTGTTTGTGAATTAAATATTTCATAATTTGTGCATTCGTTTGTTGTATATTTGTTTCTGTATTTTCAGTATTATTTTGAAATTCAAGTCATAGAAAATGCTCAGGTGGGGGGGTGGTCCCCTTCTTCCACTGGTGATTTCAGGCAGGAAGAGAGTAACAGTGTGTGCAAGGCAAGAAAAATTGTAAGAGCTCATGTCTGTAGACAAGGGATCTAAACGTCAAGCTACAAATATCGTACCAACATGGGTTTAGCCCAGCCAAACTGTATCAGAGATCATATATATTTTAGACATATTTCACATAACCATGCCTTAAACAAGGGAGCTCCTTATCAGATTATAGAGATCATACATATAGAAACAGCAGGCAGCAGAGCTATTGCTTAGATACAATATAGGTTACATGTCAAGGCGCTAAACAGCAGAACTCTCTGTCAGGTTATTCAGCTCTTACAATGCCAAGACTTGAAAAGCAAACATTATTAATGTAAAATTTCATACAATCTATGACTCCAGGGATGAAGGAAAACTAACCTAAAGAGTTTAGCAGGTCACGCCATAATATCAGGCCTAGTCCACCAAATTAATAAAGGGGTCCAAATCCCTAACAATGTAACATGGAATGCTACAGACAACAGGCATATTTAAAATATTTTGCGGTTTCTGTGCATCTCAAATACTATCTCTATTCCTCAGGGAGAACATATCCAATGTGTTTTAGCAAGCACAGCAGAAGAGCTAACCTTCTGGAGATACTAGTTTTCACGGGGGGCAAAAATGCATTAATCAGTATAATAAATTAAATTCCCACAAGTTCTTCCACAAAATATTTTGTGCTCGTTATTTCCCCCCTGCACTATCGAAAATAACTGGGGCCCTCGGGAACGGTACTCCGACAGGGTAAAATTCCGGGATTATATAACGAGTCACCCTCAATGAGGGGCAATTTTGTCAGGATTCAAAATCAAATTATGACAGAATAAAAACATTCTGGTGCATAACGTATCGAGAGCAGGCTCGGATTGGGAAGACGGCCGTCGGCATAGGCCGATGGGCCGGTGCCCCAGTGGGCCGGTCTTTTAGAGCCTCAGTAAACCGGCCTAAGAAACTTAGGGGCCGATTACAAGTTTGGTGGACCGGAATACCCGTCCGCCAAACTCTCGCTGGGATGTCTCCCCACCGGCCCCATTATGACTTTCTCACTGGGCTGACCAGTGGAAACCAAGGTTTTTGCTGGTCAGCTCAGTGGGAAAGTGGCAGCAGCACTGTCGCCGGCTCAAAATTGAGCCGGCGACAATGTTGCCACACGCAAGGGGCACCAACATCCTCGAAATGCTGACAGTGCCATGGGAAGTGCATGGCCCCCCTGTAGCCCCCTGGACCTATTCTCCACCATCCTTTTCATGGCGACCGTACCGCCATGAAAAGGCTGTCAGAGAACAAGGTTGTAATCAGCAGGGTGGTGCTGAATTCGGCGCCAACCTGACTGATTACAACCTGCACCTGCCATCGGCCCTTCAGGACTGAAGATCCTGGCGGGGACAGCGGTAGGCTGGAGGGTCTGCCCGCAAACCTCATAATGTGGCGGGTTTCCCAGTCCTTGCTAGGCCACTTTAATGTGGCACCAGTATCATGGAAACTCCCCCGCCATGCTGTAAGTTGAGGCAGGGGGTCAGGGGTTGCTTTAGTCTTCGGAGCATTTTCACCTTGGCCCATTACCTTGCCTGGTCTGCCCTAAGCAGTGTCATCCCCCGCCAGGCCACGGTGGGTGTGGGGAGGGTGGAAGTATGCAGGGGCTTCGCATGGGGGGGCAGGTACTTTTGTGCCCTCTGGCCATTCTAACCTACGCCCCTCCCCCCAAGGAGCAGCAACAGTGTTTTTTTTTTTACTCCTCCCTTGCCACATCATTACCCTGAGGGTATAAATGGGATGGGGAGGAGTAAGAGATGTGGCTATGCTAGGGGCTAGGTGTTGTCACCTCAGTCCAAGTGTCTTTTAGGCCTTGTTGGGGGGAAGGAGAGGGTTGTATACATTAAGATGTAGCACTATAATCCGAGCTGCAGTCGTTGGAACTAGGTTCGAGTCCCAGGGTCAGCTCAACATACTATGATTCTAGGCAAATCACTTCATAACAATGGCTCAAATAAAAATTAATTTGAGTTTGTGTAATGTAACTGGTGCTCATGTACATTGATCCAGTGCCTTTGGACAAAGATCACGCTTTAGAAAACTAAAAAAAAAAAATAACAAAAAATAACCCGATTCCAATGAGACTAACCGAATGGTGAGCCATGAAAGGGACGACCAGGGGATAATGCCCACTTTTTTTGGAGTGCCGGGGCCTAATTGTGATCCCAATCCAACCCTGATCGAGAAAAAGGCTCTTAAAACATGTCTCTATGCTTCATAGAGACTTGCCTTTCCAGGTCTTTATGGTGACAATTTGTTCCTTGGGTCAGGTAGATCTAGTGGCTATAGCGCCTTGATGCCATTTCGTATATGTGCATCTCATAAATTTCTTTTCTTTTCAACGTATGCTGGTCACCTGATTTTCCCTTGAAAAATGTCCTGATGCAAACACAACAAAGAAGAGAATGATTGCATTGAAAGAGAGGAAAGAGCTAAGTCGGAGACAAACGGGCCTATATTTCAATCATTGTTTAAATAAATAGACGTAAATCTGACTGTATTATTTCCTATACAGTAGTGTAAGACTAGCACAATAATAGCAGCAATCCTCCTGCGTCCTGACAAAACTAGTGGCAGCCGCCAAATAATAATCGAAACCTGCAAATCCGTTTTTGCAGGTACAAATGAAAAAAAGTCCAGTACTGGAATAAATTAAGTCTAAATTAGTCTATGGCTGTGATATTAACAACGTGACCTATTTTATTTCATAGATAGGGCGATTAGTTTAATTGTCAAGCCCCGGTACGGTACTTAAATCCTTTCTGACCCTTTGAGCACTCGTTTATGTAGCAACGAATGGCCCGTTTGTTTGCTTGCATCAGTGTTCCTTTCGCTTAGTATCTCATCCCGATATAGTGTATCTGATAACACTTGGGTTACTTGGTTAAGGGCCTCCTCTCTCTATTGCCTTCTGAAAAGCTTCCATGTCAATGACCCCCTATTGCTACTTCTCTCATTGTTCACCTTATTCTCTTATTTAGGTTTTACAGTGATCCTTGCTGTGTGTAGTGCGTTGTTTTTGAATGGTCCAACGGCTCAGTACTTAGTGAGTTGTGGGATGGCAACTCGTAGGGCGCTGCAAGTGTCAAGAGTGTTGCGTTAATTGCCTGAAAACGTGTGCTTGTACATTCGTATCAGAAAGAAGCTCTGCTAGAAGCCATTGAGAGGCTGCTTTTGGTGGCTTACTTCAAGGAGTTCGTAAGCTGTATTCCCGTGTCGGGCATATGATAGTTGTGTGAAGTTGTGGGCTTATTGTGTGTGAAAATTGATTTTGTTCCACGGTGCAGTGTTCCAGTATTAGAGGGGACTCGTGTGAGTCATGGTGGATTTGTTTGTTGGGCACCTTGAAATCTTTTTTGGTAGAAGGGATTATGGTGGGATCTGAGCTGTGGTCTGAAGTAGTGCTTCATAGTGATGATCGGTCCCATGTAATGTAGGTGCTTGATTATCATGTGGTAGTGTTTTACTGCCTCACTTCCTGTGTGCTTAATGAGCCCAGGACATTTGTGATATAAATGCTGAGAAGAAACTGCAACAGAAGAGAGCTGTGTTATCACCTGAGTGATATGTAGACTGAAGGAAGTGATTTTAAAATACCTTTTAGGTCACAAGGTGCCTATGTATGGTGGACCGGACTCAATGCGAAACATGTAACTCTTCAGATGTTCTTATTTTTAAGTTTGCCTTTTCGAAGGAATCTGATGAAAGTCCTGCTCCCTTGAGTCCCCTGAAGTATGAGCCATAACTTACCTTTCCTATGCGTTCATAGCCTTATTTGTCATGTATAGCCAAGAATTGCTTTTTCCACACTACGTGGAGTGGCCAGGAGAATCAGTCTTAGATATAACTGTTTGGAACTGCAGCTTTTAAAATCACACTACTTTTTACTGATCCCAGCAAAGTAAACCTGAAAGTTAACAAATCGCTATGAGATTTTTAAAACTTGTGACCAATCTAAGCATAAACCTTACTCCCAAGCACTTTCTTGTTGCTAAAGAGATTCTAGTGGGATGGTTGCATTGACTCACTCGGTCTAGTCAACGATGACCTGAGTTGTACCATGCAAGTGTGTTGCTATAAAAGTTGTCAAACCACCCTCACAATGCAGTTCACTTTTATGTTTTTGCACTAGAGAAAAAGTTTCGTTTGGTGCAAACACTGTCTGCAGCATTCCTCTTTCAGTACCAACCTTGTCTTCTTGTAAGGAAAAATAAGGAAGAAATAAAGTGCTGGTGTCAGCCCCAGGAGCAAGAGGCGGGTGGTTGGGAGGGGGCCTGAACACCTCAACTGGTTTTATTTGATGTTCTTTTACCCACAACATAGATGGATACATTCTCGCAACCCGATCTGCCAGTAACCACCATGTGGGAAGAGACATGGAATACAGCACTGAAATATATATTTACACGTCTTAGGTTTTATCAACACGTCAGTTACTTTAGAAAACATCACTGTAGGCACATATGGCAGATAACAGTCAAAGCCCAGCCTCACCCTCCACAAGCTCCAGACCATAGTACGCCCTCCAGAGGCCCACAGACTTACCAAACTTCCGTGGACACCCTCTGATCGTGTGTGTGAACTTCTCAGCTGCCAAGTACATATTCATTCCTGAACTCCACTCGAGTAGTGTGGGGACCACCCAATGCACCTAGTAGCCATAGTCCATGTCTCCAATGTCACCCTTGTTGCCAGTAGACCTGCCAGGTGCCTTTCCCTTCATACTAGAAGAAAATAAGGGCCAGATGTAGGAAGATTCCAAATTGCGAGTTGCATTTTGCGAGTCCCAGCGACTCGCAAATTGCAACTCGCAATTTGGAATGCAGAAAGGTGTCTCAGACACCTTCTGCGAGTCGCTATGGGGTCGCAACAACCCACCTCATTAATATTAATGAGGTGGGTCGCAATTTTCGACCCCATAGCGATTCAGGGCACTCACGGGGATGGTGGCCTGCTGGAGACAGCAGACCACCATGTCCGTGACTGCTTTTAATTAAAGCAGTTTTTTTTTTTCAAAGTGCAACCCGTTTTCCTTAAAGGAAAACGAGCTGCACTTTGAAAAAAAAACTAAACCTTTAGTTTCGGTATTTTTCAGAGCAGGTAGTGGTCCATTGGACCACTGCCTGCCCTGAAAAAATATTTTTTGTTCCAGACACAAAGGGGAAGGGGTCCCTTGGGGACCCCTTCCCGTTTGCGCCTGGGTTACCATCCACTTCAAGTGGATGGTAACTGCACTTTAATTTGCGACCGCAATCGTGGTCTCAAATGAATATACATAGCATTGCAAGTCGCTAATAGGAAGGGAACACCCCTTCCTATTAGCGAGTCGAAAATGCATTTTGCGAGTCGGTTCCGACTCGCAAAATGCATTTCTACATAGCAATGAGGCTTTAGCCACTCGCTAAACCATTGCTACATCTGGCCCTAAGTTACTTACCTGTAACTATAGTTCTCCTGTATTGGAATCTTTCATAGATTCACATGCTTGAATCATTCCCCGTCGTCGAGATGAGAGTCCCCGGTACCTTAAAAAAGACAATGTCACAAAGACATAACATCTATAACAAATTCTCTTCATTTTAATAACCCATCCAAGTCTTTATGTAAAAAAGGACCAAACGTGAGCCTTAGCCAATCAGAGAGTACCACCCTCTAGAACCCTCCTGAGAGAAGCTCCAGCACCTCAGATTTTCTTAGCACTAGTGCACTAATCGAGAGTTAAACATATGACATGCAAAGGTGAGCTTCCCCCGGGAGGTGGGTGGGTCACATGTGAATCTATGAAAGATTCCAATAGTGGAGAACTACAGTTACAGGTAAGTAACTTATTTTCTTACTCCAGTATTGGAACTTTCATAGATTCACATGCTTGAATCAGACTAAAAAGCAGTATTAAGAGCACATTGCATTAATTGTACATTCCAACCCTTCATTCAAAGATTGTCGAACTATACTTAATAGCATGAAAAAACATTATGCTCCGTATATACAACATTCTAAATTTTGCAGATACTTAAATATTATGGCAAAGGAATACATGCAAAGAGAACAAAGCAAACTTAAAACCATGAAATGTGCGAAGAAGAAAAAGGATGGAGGGAGGCAATGTGAGCTCACCATTACTGGAACAGATGTCGCAGGACAACCTGACCCACCGCTGCATCTCCTTTAGGAATGGCATCTAGACAATAGTGCCTAGTAAAGGTGTGAATCTTCTTCCAGGTGGCTGCTCTGCAAATGTCCTGCAGGGGTACACCTGAAAACAGTGCCATTGAGGTTGAGACAGTTCTCGTAGAATGCGCCCTTACTGAGGATTGTAAAGGCTTTCCAGCTGCTTGGTGGCAATAGTTTATAGCCGCTGCTATCCATCTGGCTATACTTCTCTTAAAGAGGGCCTGTCCTTTCCTAGGGGCACTATACGCCACAAACAATTGAGTAGACGTTCTAAAACTCTTGGTTCTTTCCAAGTAAAATTTGAGGTTCCTTTTGATGTCTAACGAATGGAGAGCTCTCTCCACTGGAGACGTTGTGTTTGGAAAGAAAGATTTTAGAACCACCGGTTGGTTAATATGAAAGTCTGATGGCACCTTTGGCACAAACTTGGGGTTTGTATGAAGTATGACCTTATCTTGTTTAAATCAGAGGAAAGGCTCCTGAATAGTGAATGCCTGGATCTCACTGACCCGTCTCGAAGAAGTAAGAGCTAGAAGCAGAGCCACCTTCCACGATAAATGCTTCAGATCTGCTCTTTGTATCGGTTCAAATGGATGTTTCATATGTTGAGAAAGAACTGTGTTGAGTTGCCAGGACGGTGGAGGAGGCCTTACTGGCGGAATAACTTGAAAGAGCCCTTTGAGAAACTACTTAATCAATCTAGATGACCACAGAGATGGAGCCGTAGGCGAACGCCTGTAGCGAGATATCGCCGCCAAGTGCACCCTAATGAATACATGTGCCAAGCCTGTAGATGCCAGATGGAGGAGATAGGGTAGTATCAGCTCAGGCAGTGCTAATAGCGGATCAATGCACTCTTTCTGACACCACAAACAAAATCTCTTCCATTTCAATGAGTACGATTTGTTGGTGCTCTCAGCCCTGGCCTTTGCCAAAATATCCCGACACTCAGGGAGAATGTCTGAATGGGCGAACTCATTGTGTTCAGGAGCCAAGCCGATATATTGAGTGATCTGGGTGCAAAATCTGGCACTCGTTCCTCGTCAGGAGCTGTGGTGACACTTCCAGCGGAATTTGGTCCGCCTCCGAGAACAGGAGGAGCTCCGAAAACCAATGCTGGGCGGGCCAAAACAGAGCTATCAGGATGAGTCTGAAATGTTCCTGGTTGATCTTCGCAAGCACCCTTGATATCAGAGGAATGGGTTGAAAAGCGTAGGCAAATATTCCACACCATGCCATCGAAAATGCATTCCCGCAAGAGCCCGGAAGGTGAACCCAACTTGCGTAATAGCGACATTTGGTGTTCTGCGGAGTTGCAAACAGATCCAGTTTGGGTTTCCCCACCTTCTGAAGACCTTGTCGAGCACGCCCTGATTCAATTCCCATTCGTGACAGGAGGACGTTAGTCTGCTGAGAGTGTCTGCCGTCTCGTCAGGCTTTCCTGGTAAATGTTCTGCTCGTAGACTGATGCCATTGCGAATGGCCCAGTCCCAAATCGCCTGAGATTCCTGAGACAGGAGGAGAGATTTTGTTCCCCCTTGTTTGTTTAAATAATACATCCCTGCAGTATTGTCGGTCTTTATGAGAACTGTTGTGTGCTCTAGCCTCGGAAGGAAAGCTTGCAGGGCCAAGAAGATCGCTCTCAACTCTAGAAAGTTGATATGATACTTTTGGAAGGAATTGCTCCACTTCCCATTGATTTGAAGATCCTGAATATGCGCTCCCCACCCCTCTAGGGAAGTGTCCTTGGTGATGACCAATGGAGGTCTAGGTGGCAGGAAAGGAAGACCTACTGCTAGGTTCCGCTGACTTTTCCACCAGTGTAAAGCCTGGACCATCCGAGGAGTGACAATGATGAGATTGTCAAATGAGTTGTCTCTCTGTATCCAATGGAGATCTAATTCCTCCTGCAGGGGACACATTCTTAGGCGACAAAAGGGGACTAACTGTATGCAAGAAGACATCATCCCCAGAAGCGATTTGTAAGTGCGTACAGAAAGAGACTTTTTTGGTGTTGATTTCTGCTCCTAGGAAGATTGTTACCCTTGTAGGTAAGATGTTTGACTTGTTGTAATTCAGAGTTAGACCCAGCTCGTCGAATAATGCTATGCAAGCTGTTGTGGAGTCGTGGGATGCTTGAGACGACCGCGCTTTGATGAGCCAATCAGCTAAGTAGGGAATTTTTTTTATTTTCTTCTTTCTTAGAAAAGCCGCCACCGGAGCTAGGCACTTTGTAAAGATCCTGGGGGCGGACTTCAAGCAGAATGGAAGGGCTTTGAATTGGAAATGGCTGCCGGCTACCACGAAGCGGAGATACTTCCTGTGGGCAAGTGAAATTGGAATATGAAAGCATGCGTCCTGCAGGTCCAGAGACGTCATGTAATCTCCATGATTCATGCGAAGAAGAATATCTTGCAATGTGACCATGCAAAAGGTTTGGCATTTGAGGTACTTGTTTAGGCCCCTGAGATCTAGAATGGGACACCAAGATTCCCAGTTCTTGCGTACCAGGAAGAAGCGGAAGTAAAAACCCTTGCTTTTCTCCAAAGAAGGAACTCTATCTATTGCCCCCTTTCTGAGCATGGTCACAACCTCCAGCTGGTGTTGTTTTAGATGCTTCTGCATGAAGGTATGAGGAGGACAAGAAGGTGGGCGTTGAACAAACTCTAAAGTATGGCCAAATCGAACAATGTTCAAGACCCACTGGTCTGATGTAATTTGCTCCCACTTCTTGTGAAAGTGTGATATCCGTCCTGCTATCTTCCTGCTCTGTGGCAAGGCTGTAGCCAGAGCCTGAAAGTTGTCATTGACGTCTGGATGCCTCTTTACCCTTGCGTGGTCTTCCCTGAGGAGGGGGTATGGAATATGACGCCTGAGGTGGTTGCCTTTGGGTATACTGAGGCCGAAACTGCTGCGTAGTATAGGAGGGGTAACGAAAACTCTGGTAACCCCCTCGATATGTCAAGACTCCCCGACCTCTGGAAGCACGAAAGGGAACTTTCTTAAATTGGAGTGTCCCTAAGGACCTTGCGTGTCTGTATCTGTTTTTATAGCCTGCAAGGCTTTATCCACATGCTTGCCGAACAATGCTTCCCCATCAAAAGGGAGGTCCAACACCTTGTTCTGAACCTCTGGGCGGAAGGATGTTGCTCTTAACAAACCCTGACGCCGCAGCACTGCACCGCCAGCTAATTGCCGTAAAGCTGTTGTTGCTATATCCATAGCGCAGTCAATCACCTCAGCCGAGGTGCGTTCACCCTCCAAAAGGATCTTCTTTTTTTCCCGCCTTAGAGTCTTCCAAGAAGTGATTCAGATACGAGGCAATATCAGCCCACAGCTGTCTGTCGTATCTCCCCATGATTGCCAGCGAATTTTCTGCCCTCACTATGAGGCCCAACATGGAAGAGAAACGCTTCCCAATGTTGTTGAGTCTTCTATCCTCTTTGTCCGGAGGGGCTGAAAGTGGCGTTGATGGATTTTTAGAACGCCTCTGCGTTGCCTGGGTGATAACGGAGTCTGGTTTTGGGTGACTAGCAAGGCACGCTGGTGCGTCCTCTGGAGCCGTTAACTTTTTGTCCACCTGGGCAAGACTGCAATTACCGTAGCTGGATTTCTCATTACTTTGAGACCTTCCTCCCAGATGTATTCAACTATAAGTATAGAGTGAACACTCTTTTGATACGGTTCCTTGAAGTCGTATAAAAAGCAATCCATCTGTTCAGATGGCATGGGTATCCTAAAACTCTTTGCCGCCCTTTCAAGTAAATTATGGAAACCCCCAATATCTCCAGGGGGAGAATCTACAGGGGTAGGTGACGGAGAAGAGGGCGTCGGCAATATATAATTGTCCCAATCCGAGTTGTCCTGCAATTCCCCTTCTTCTCTCTCTTCATCTGAAGAGTCTGTCACCTGTATGAAGGACCTCTACTGGGTACTTCTGGTCGATCTAGGGGATGCTCTAGGTTGTGGCACTGGAGTAGCAGGCATGGAATGAGGAGGTGCCATCTGTATGTCTGGCTGCGGAACTGACGGAAATCTCCTCTTGTAATCTGACAACATCGACTGTAGGTCAGATATAAGAGAACTCAGAACACACACCATCTCCTCTGGAATATAAGTCTGCTGATGCTGAGGAGAATAATACTGCTGATAATACTCGTCATCATCTTCTTGGCACTTCACATGAAGCTGCAAAAGGCTATGGGCTGCCCCGAACAGCCCATCATCATCTGAATTTTCTTCTAGAGTGATATTCCCTTTTCCAGCCGCAGACTGCACATTCTTTTTCTTCGTCGACGGTGTCGACAACGGTACTGTCGACAAGGTCGTCGACGGAGTCGTCTCTGGCAATCCAAGTGCTCCCGTCTACGGTGTTGATGACAGAGTAGACGAAGGGATCCTCACCGTCGACGGTGTGGTTGACGGAGTCGTCGTCGGAACCATTGTCGACGACGTTTTGATCTTTAGCGTCGACGGTCTAGATTCTGTCACCGTCGTCGTGGATGTCGTGGACAAGGAAGAAGTTACCATCGCCAGACAGGTTACCGATGTGTACGTCCACAACCTCGTCGATGGTGGAATCATCGTCGACAGTCTATCTTCAGAGGCTGAAGTAGGCTTTCTAAACGTCGTCATCACCTTTGGAGGGGGTGTAGAAGGCCCTGAGGAGGATTTTGGCAACTCCTTCGATGTTGAAGGCCGATGGCTGGATTTTGAGGAGGATCTTTTTTCCTGAGTTGAAGATGAAAGACTATGGCCTTCACCAGCCCCCTGTGAGGTCTATTTAAACGTTTTTGAGGGCTGTCTGGAACCCTTTTCAGATTGAGGTGAACTATGCCTCTTTTGTGATTTTCTAGAAGACCATAAAGACTCCTCACTGTTTGAGTCTGAGACAGGGTTCTTTCTTGTTTTAAGCTTTTGAAGCCAAATCAACAGCCTCCCCTCTCTATCTTTCAAAGTCTTTGATGAAAAAGTATGACATACCTTACAATCAGCAGCAGAGTGTTCAGGGCAGAGGCAATATATACACTCTGTATGAGGGTCTTCTGGATGGAGCCTTTTCTTTCCACAAGTGCTGCAGGCTCTAAAAAGACTTTTCCTCTCCCTGTCCGACATCCTTCTGGTATAACAGGTTCTAGAAAGTATGGGTGTAAATCAGAGACACCCTACAAGCAAAAAGACTTCAGATATATTGAAATCTTCTCTCACAGAAACAAACTGAGCAGAGCTCAGAGGAGACTCCCTAGCATGACGTACGGTAGAAAATCTGAGGTGCTGGAGCTTCTCTCAGGAGGGTTCTAGAGGGTGGTACTCTCTGATTGGCTAAGTCTCAAGTTTGGTCCTTTCCTACATAAAGACTTGGATGGGTTATTAAAATGAAGAGAATTGTTTTGTTATAGATGTTATGTCTTTGGGATATTGTCTTTTTTAAGGTCCCGGGGACTCCCAGCTCGACGACGGGGAATGATTCAAGCATATGAATCTATGGAAGTTCCAATACTGGAGTAAGTGCGTGTGTGACTGTGTCCTACCTGCACCCACTCTATGTGGTATGTCGGCTGTTTGCGGGGACTATATACCCTGTAACTGATTACTATTAGGTGTGTGGCCCAGTAATATGCCCTAATGTCCAGGAGAGCTGTCCCACCTGTTAAATGGGTTATGCTGTGGTGTTTGCATCGCTATCCTGGGATGGCCTCTGTTCCACAACAGAGACCACAACTTCCAATCTATGGTAAAGAACAATTCTTCCAGGATTGTGTGCTATGTGTGCTGAAGGACGTGTATAAGCCTAGGGAGCGTAACTGTCTTAAAGATAGCAGCACACCCTAAAATCATCAGAGACAGTCCCCTCCACCTCTCCACATCCTGCCGGAACTGCTGGATCACCCTCCCAAGGCCAGTTTCCCTACTTGGAGTGATGTATATTCCTAGGTAGATAGATCCCCTTCTAGCTATCACCAACATGTGGGGAAGTGTAGGCAAGTCTGAAATTCCATATGGTTGGCACAGCATCGATGTATCCCAATTAATTTTGTAGCCCGAATAGCTACCATACGTCTTGACTGTCTGAAAGATAGCCGGGAGAGTTGTGAAGAGTTCGTAATGTATAGCAGTATGCTGTTTGCGTAGAGGGAGACTTTTTATCTTCTAGAATTCTTATTATAATAGGGTCACATTTTCATAGATTTGCTTAGATACGAATTAGAACACCCTTTCCTGTTTTTTAGGTATGGTCTTTGAGAAAGCTTTGGCTGTCTCACCAGATTACTGTCTTTCCCTAAAAGTATATATAATATGCATAAACAGAAGGGATTTTGGTTAGTGGGTTTCATCCACTGATCCATCTCTTAAACAGTCATTCGCATCCTGCTTCTGCCCAGCACAACATGGGCAATGGATCATTCTACTTTACCCAACGGCACTCTTCACTTTCAGTGACTTCATAAAGCCTGTGCACATTGTTCACATCTGCCTAAAACAGTTCCTCTCTTTCTTTTCAGTTGCAAAACTCTTTCAAAGTGTGCTTTTTATTCAATTTATTTTTCATATTAACTTCAAATACCAGCTATGCATTTTGCCTGCACACCTTTATAACATTTGGTATTAAGGGCCAGATGTAGCAAGGGTTTTGCGAGTTGCAAACGGAGAAAATCGCCGTTTGCGAGTCGCAAAAGCCTCTCTGCTATGTAGAAATGCATTTTGCGAGTCGGATCCGACTCGCAAAATGCATTTCCGACTCGCAAATAGGAAGGGGTGTTCCCTTCTTATTTGCGAATCGCAATGCTATGCATTTTCATTTGCGACCGCGATTGCGGTCGGAAATGAAAGCGCAGTTACCATCCACTTGAGGTGGATGGTAACCCAGGCGCAAACGGGAACGGGTTCCCCATGGGACCCCTTCCCCTTTGTGTCTGGAAAAAAAATATATTTTTCAGAGCAGGCAGTGGTCCAAGGGACAACTACCTGCCCTGAAAAATAGCGAAACTAAAGGTTTCGTGTTTTTTTCAAAGTGCGGCTCGTTTTCCTTTAAGGAAAACGGGCTACACTTTGAAAAAAAAAGACTGCTTTATTTAAAAGCAGTCACGGACATGGTGGTCTGCTGTCTCCAGCAGGCCGCCATCCCCGTGAGTGCCCTGACTCACTATGGGGGCGCAAATTGCGACCCACCTCATTAATATTAATGAGGTGGGTCTTTTCGACCCCATAGCGACTCGCAGAAGGTGTCTGAGACA
The DNA here is from genome assembly GCF_031143425.1 of Pleurodeles waltl. Taxonomy (NCBI): domain Eukaryota; kingdom Metazoa; phylum Chordata; class Amphibia; order Caudata; family Salamandridae; genus Pleurodeles; species Pleurodeles waltl. The sequence goes on along the minus strand of NC_090449.1, from coordinate 250,710,712 downwards.
CCTTTCTGCATTCCAAATTGTGAGTTGCAATTTGCGAGTCGCTGGGACTCGCAAATTGCAACTCGCAATTTGGAGTTTTGCTACATCTGGCCCTAAGTGTATAAACAACATTGTAACAGTATGCTGCATGCGATTTGAGTGCTTGGTCAGGTTCTGGTTTGTCCCTGTCTCCTTCATAAATAACGCTAAAATGCATATTGTAGCTGGAAGATTGGGGGCCAGATGTAGCAAACTTCCAAATTGCGACTTGCAATTTGCGAGTCCCAGCGACTCGCAAATTGCAACTCGCAATTTGGAATGCAGTACGGTGTCTCAGACACCGACTGCGACTCGCTATGGGGTCGCAATGACCCACCTCATGAATATTCATGAGGTGGGTCGCAAATTGCGGCCCCATAGCGAGTATAGGCACTGGCAAACATAGAGGCCTGCTGTCGTCAGCAGACCTCCGGGTTCGTGACTGCTTTCAATAAAGCAGTTTTTTTTTTATTTTTTAAGTGTAGCCTGTTTTCCTTACAGGAAAACGAGCTGCACTTAAAAAAAAACCTTGGACCACTACCTGCCCTGAAAAAATATTTTTGGGTCCAGTCACAAACTGGAAGGGGTCCCATGGGGACCCCTTCCAATTTGCGAGTGGGTTACCATCCACTTGAAGTGGATGGTAACTGCGATGCCATTTGCGACCGCGTACGCGGTCGCAAATGGTATTGCATCCCACTGCGAGTCGCAAATAGGAAGGGAACACCCCTTCCTATTTGCGAGTCGGAAATGCATTTTGCGAGTCGGTTCCGACTCGCAAAATGCATTTCTGCATAGGAAACTGCATTTTGCGACTCGCAAACGGCAAATTTTGCCGTTTGCGAGTCGCAAACAGTTTCCTACATCTGGCCCTTGGTCTTTTAAAAAATCACTAGTGAAACGGTCGCATAGATTAATGTTTTTTTACATTTAAAATTTTGATTTCAAGCATAAGGTGGTCACCTTTAGGTAACGGCATATTTTATGGTTTTCCTTGTTTAATTTTGTGGCAGATGCTTGTCATAAGTCGGGAAAAACACCCAACGCACTACTTGTCAAGGCCAGACCTGCTGGCTTTGCTAATGCTTGTTTGTTTTCTCTCCTACCTGGGCAGCAGACATACTGAGCATACTGGCTCGTTTAGAAGACATCCGCATTCTCCGGACGCCCTGCAAGGCGAATCCTCGTCGAGTGCACGTGGAAATAACGTCACCGTAGGCCGAGGGGGGTACGGCAGGTGACACTGCCAGAAAGATGTCTCCTGGAAAACAGAGTGAAGCCGAAAATAGTTAAGAAACTCCATCATCAAAGAAAACTAGAGATTGCTAGCTTGCGCCAAGGGGTAACAGTGAACTCTTTATCTTTCCAAAAGAAAGGGTTTTCTTTGCAATGTCAACGCGAGGAAGCGTTTGCCCTTTCCCATAGAACGTTCAACTGAAAGCAACGAGAAAATCAGATCAAACCTAAGAAATCCGCCTGCGACAGCTCTAATAATCGATGCACACAGCACTTTACAGCTCAATGATTTCAGTCTGGAGAATTAAATCCTTGGATCTACCACAAAGAAATCGGAAGGAGTGCATGGAATCAGTTGCGTGAGCGCATACGACTAATCCCCAAAACAAACAATTAACAATAATACTGGACTAGCCACTAACCTTGAGTTGGAACAGCGTGCTGCCCGGTGTAAAGCGCTTCAACGCCTCTTCAGGGCTGGTAAGAGCTGCATGACGCAAATACTTTTCATTACAGAGTACCGGCACTTCTCAGAATCAGGCAGGTACTCTGACACAGAGTGCCCCCACTTCTATTCTTCCATTTCAAGCACTGTGTAATGTATATTATTGTAAATGCAACACGTGGCGCTTAACCCCCTCCCCCCCCCCCCCCCCCTTAAAAACTAGGTTTCGACGTGATTCACACGGGGCTGCGCGCTGCTCCGGAACCTAATCCAGGGGTTAGTTGTTATGTCGGTAAATGGGATTAGTTTTGTACTCTCAAGAAAACCACTTCATTTACTCCAGAATCTTTGTGGTAGATTGAGTTAATATGGGTCGTGTGGGCGAGAGGTATTTAAATCAATGCAGATGTATAATTGAGGGCTTAACTTTCGCATGATGATTTTGATTGCTTTGTGTCTTTTTAAAAAAGAATATTTTTGTGTGAACGTTCCAATGAAAATAACCTTTAAAAACTATGTTTTAACGTTATTACGGGTTCCGTCTACAATCGAATGTTAAATTAGTTGATGTAGGATTATTTGGGCTAAAAAATCATGTCTCTTTTGATGCAAGATATTACTGTTTACTACAAACAGGCGCTCTGAGCGACAGCTTCTGTGGCGTAAAAGATGACATCATATGGTGCATATAGATCAGCAGATGTGTATCCAACGGTATAGTAAATGACCACGAGAGCGGAATAGAAAACAGCCACTTGCTAATCTCACGTCACTCTGGGTATACCGCACTAGATTTATTTTTACGGATATACAGAGCATGTAAACTCCCACTGCCTAGTGAGAAACTCAGTCAAGTAACTACTGCTTATAATACTAAATGGGAATATGAGCAAATAATAATACAACTAAGCAAATAAAAGCACAGGAGAATATTATGAATGAGAGGGGCAGAATGAGGGAGAAAGACTAAAGAAAGAGTATGTGTCTTTGGACACGCCCACGTGTGTGTAAATGAAATGTGTCCAGGGCCAGAAATCCTGCAAGAGGTTGTGAAAGCCCAAGCATGAGTGGGGTCTAAAAAAGTCTCTGGGTAGTTTAATTTTCAAACCCTAAAATAATCTGGCCATCTATTTTTGAGAGGGGACAAATAAATAAATAAATTAGTAGCTCCGTTTTCAGGATGGGATATTTAAAGGAGCTCCTGTGTTTCTATTCACGTCACTGATTAACCTATTTTTCGCGACCTGCATAGCAGGCTTCCTGGCTACCACGGTGATATATGTGACCTCCTCAAGAATGAACCACTTAATCACATGAGCTCGGCTGCAGTGTTAGGAGTAGACAAAATGACAATCCTGCTGCAAGAGCAGGTCTGTCTTGCAAGGAGAGGAAGAGGCGGTCGCCTGCTAAGCGCCAAATGAATGGCATATCATATCTTCCACATCGCCAAATCTGTGGTAATTAGTATCAACTGTGGCAAGTCTTCTCACATATTCTGAAGAACGTTCAACAGAAGCGGCATTGGCAGAAACACTAATAACAGGCCCTGAGACCAGACGTACCTGAACTCATCCCCTAAAGAACAAGTTACATACCTTCAGTAACGTCTTATCTGGTAGAGACTATCTAGCTGCAGATTTCTTACCAATGAAAATCCCAGGGTGCCAGACTGTACCCATGGGATTTTCAAGCAGCACCTCTGTGCACTGGGAGAAGGCATCATTCGGCTATGCCGGAAGTAATGTGCACAGTACCTATATTGGCGCCACTTCAGCGCAGTGAGGTCAGGTACTTTTGTGACTTTCCACACCAGGAGCGTGGAGCCACAATAACAACTGACCTCTGGCGTGGAAAAGACTAAGGTCTTGAAAAAGTGTCCCTTACAGCTGAACCGGTTCACAGAGCAGGAAAGATGGGAGAGTCGGTAAGGAATCTGCAGCTTGATGAGTCTGCAGATGAGGCGTTTCCGAAGGTATGTAACTTGCTCATCCGATAGAGACTTTTAGCCGCAGATTCCTTACCTTTGAATAGATACTCAAGCAATATCTCCCCGGAGCTGGGTCTGCAACCCAATTACACTAAAAAGTCCTGCAGGACCGAACGGGGCAAACTGACCTTACTGTTCAGGCAGTAATGTTTGGTGAATGTTTACAGTGGTGCCTGCATCGGTACCTGACAGATGTCCAGGAGAAGAACAGCATGTGCTAAAGCAGTGGTCACAGCCTTGGCTCTGGTAGTGTGACCTCGCAAGCCCTCTAGGGGCTGTTTTTTGGCCAGTGCTTAGCAGATCTTAATGCACAGGACAAGCCATAGCAAGAAGGTCTGCTTCTGACAGTCTTCCTTTTTTGGCTCCAACATAGCCCATGAAGAGTTGATCATCCACTCAGAACTCTTTTGAGCGGTCAAGGCAGAATGCCAACCCTCTTTCTGGATTGAGACGGTGGAGTCTCTCCTCTTTGAAGGGATGAGATGAAGCAAAGAAGGTAGAGGGGTAATGCTCTGGCCTACATGGAAGAGAGTGACTACCTTCAGAACCAACTGGTCCAGGAAGACAGTGATATAAGGAGGGTGCATGGAGAGTGCCTGCAATCTGCTGACCCCCTGGCTGATGGTATGGCCACTAAGAAGGCAACTTTTATTGTCAAAAGCCTAAGAGGACAACGGTGTAGAGGTTCTAATGGTGCACACTGAAGAAAGGCGAGGACCAGTTTGAGGTTCCACTGAGGTATCATGAATGGCATAGGGGGAAGCATATGCTGCAGGCCTTTAGGGAACCTAGTCACTACAGGTGACATTAAAAAGAGAAGGTTGGTCCGGAAGCTGCAAAAATTCAGAGATGGCAGAGAGAGAACGTTTTTTTGTGACCAGAGAAGAGCACTGCTGGGCCAAAGATAAATCAAACAAGAGGACCTCGAATAAAGGCGCAGAAAGAGGGGCAACGCTGTGGGAAGGTCACCAGGACACAAAATTATCCCAACAGCAGGCTTATACCAACTTGGTGGAGGTGTCTGGCTGACGAATAACATCACTGACTTCGGGAGGAAGGATGAAAGGAATCAATGGTCACCACTCAATCTTAATGCATGCAGGTGGCGGGTCCGAAGGTTCGGGTGCAGAACCGTGCCCTGTTACTGTGACAGAAGATTCTCCTGAAGAGGCAGCCTGACTGGAGGAACAATGGTTATGTTCAACATCTTGGGATACCTTATTGACCGTGCCCAATCCAGAGCCACAAGAACAACTTGGGTCAGTAGTTCCTGATTTTCTTGAGAACTCTGGGCAGGAGTGGTATTGGTGGAAAGGGTTACAGTAGGCTGGTGCTCCCTCAAGCAAAAAGCATCTCCAAACAAAAGCCACCTTGAAAACTCCAGCAACAGAGCTGCTGACATTGCGTGTTCTCGGAGGTGACGTGCTGATCTAACCAAGGGTCTCACCACTGCTGAAAAGAGATCTAGCTCCACCTCCGGATGGAGACACCATTAGTGATCTACTGGGCATCGTTGGGTGAGTTAGTCTGCTCTGGCGTTCAGAGAGCCCACCTGGTGTTGAACCACCAGGCTATCACCCTGAAGTTGCAGCCATGTCCAGAGATGCAGGGCTTCTTGACAAAGGGTCCACAACCCCACATGCCCTGCTTATTGTAATACTACATGGCGTTGGTGTTGTCCATGAACATCTGCACCAGTCTTCCCTTGATCGAAGGAAGAAAGGCTTTTAATGCCAAGAGTATTGCCTGTAGCTCTAAGAGTTTGATGTAGCGCTCAGACTCCGCAAGAGACCAGAGTCCTCTGATCAGCAACTCTCCCAGATGGCCACTCCAGCCCAAAAGTGATGCATCTGTCACCACTGTTAGATATGGTTGGGCGAGGGAAAGAGGTCTGCCACTGACCCAATCGCAGATCGTTAGCCACAACTGCAGTTCTTTTGCAGTTCCCTCCTAGATCTGGACCATGTTGATTAGATTCCCCTGATGTCGTGCTCACTGGGCCTACAAGTCCTACTGCAGAGCATGCATATGTCAGCAGGTCAAGAGTCTCCAGCAGAATGCAGGAGGCCATGAGACCAAACAGCCTCAGAGTCAGTCTCACTGAAATCCAGTATAATGGCTGAAACATAAACATCACAACCTGAAAAACTTGGACTCGTGACACAGGAGGATAGATAGTAAACTGCAGTGTCCAGATCAGACCCAATGAAATGGAGCATCTGAAAGCATATCAGGTATGACTTCGGCCAGTTGATAGTAAACCCCAGTGAGGGCAGGAGGTTCGCCTCAGTCTGAAGGTGGGTGACTACTGCCTGAGGTGAGTCCACCTTCAACAGCCAGTCATCGAGGGAAGGTAAGACTCAAATCTCCGACCTCCGCAGATCAGCTGCAACCACTACATCACCTTGGTAAATACAGAAGCGGCACTGGTAAGGGCCCAAGGGTAGCACAGCTAATTGAAAGTGCTCCTGACCCTGCGTGAACGGCAGATAGCATCTGTGGGCCGGCAAGACAGAGTTGTGGAAATATGAATCTAGCAAGCCCAATGCTACCATCCAGTCTCCTGAGTCTAGAGCAGATCCGACCCTCGGCCATGAATAAGCTGGGAAGCCTCCTGGCAGTGGTGGCTGGGAGGGTAGGAATGCGGTTGAAGACCTCTTCCGTGGCCACAAAACTGCTGAAAGGCAGATTGGGGTTAACGAGGGGCCACAGACAAGCCCAAAGCAACTGGCTGTAGTACTGCTGTTCTTGAAGCTCCTCCAAAGCTACAGGCAGCAGTTGCGCAAACAGATCCCATAGTGTATGGGAATGATGGCCCATTAGGCATGCAATGTTCAATGATGCAGTGCCAGGCTGGCTGAAGAGGACATTATCTCACTGAAGGTATCCAGCCTCTTGGATTCCTTATTTGGTGGAGTGGTAGGGAATGCACTAGGGTGGATGCGGGATGAGGAAGCTTGGACCACCAAGCTCTCTGGACATTGTGCTAGGTAAGGAAACTGAGATCCCCAGGTCTGGGGCAGTGGCGGCAGGTAATCCTACTATTCATAGGAGTCTCTGTACCGGCTTTTTCCAAGTAGGACGTCCGTAAGGGCTTCAAAAATGGGAGTAAAAGTCCTGAGGGGGGTGACTCCAGGCTGAAGCCCCTCCATCAAGACTTTAGTTTTGACTGCCACTGAGGGTATGTTAAGGTCCAGGAACTCAGCTGCCCTGTGCATCACAATTGCACACAAGGCTCCCTCCTCCATAACCACAGTAGAAAGTGAAACCAGGCCAATGTCAGGTGAAGTGTCCAACCCACTTACCACAACTAGTTCCTCATACCAGTTCTCCTCCTCAGCTGGTTCACTTCAATAAGGGTCCAAAGACCCCTCACAAATGTTTCCCTCACTAGGCCCATTCACCAATTAAGGCACTGGCTCTGCTCTCGAAAGAATGTCCTCGGTCAGCACTGACGCAGCGTTGGACAATGCTCACCTGGCTCCATGTTGGAGTCAGGAATAACTAGGGGGATGTCGACACCTAGCAGTGTCGGTGGTGTCTTGGGGTTGGCACTGGAGCAGGCACCGAGGAAGATCTCGGTCTAGCCAGCAGCCGCACCCAGACTCCACCGACACTGAAACAAACAAATTAAATCGTGTTAAGCTGACAAGAAGTATATTAAAGTGTACAAGACGTCGTACGCTTACACTCGACGTAAAAATTCCAGCCCTGAAGGGCAAAAAAAGTTCATTATAATCCTTGGCTGCACTGAGAGCCTCTTGTATCACAGAAATCACTTAAATTAAAATGTCATGGTCTTAATTCAACAAACAAAGCAGCTGTTCTCAGCAGTCTGTGCGGCCTTTCAATGCAGAAATAATTAAAAGCATACCCACATGATTCCTTCAAATACAGCAACCAATTAAGTCCAAGTACAACAACCAAATACCCTCAAGTTTGCTCCCCTGTGTTCCTTTGTTGATACAGTAGCGATATAGGTGATAATCCCAAAGCACGGAGGCTAGCCTGCAGAGAGAAAAGCCCCCTCCAACAGAGTCCATGGCTCTCAGCGCTGAACCTCTACCCCTGTCATAGCCGCCTCCACTTCTCTAACATTCCAATCTGTGTTCGGGTCACGCAGACCTTTATGGCTTTGGGCATGCAAGCTGGAAATTAGTGCACCTTTTATAACTAATTTGCTATCAAGGTCAGACAGGCAGGAATTGAGTTTATTTTACCGGTGTTTGGTTGTGTAAATTAATTAGTTTGACAGCTAATATTTTGTTTATGCCTGAAAGAGTTGGCATTAATTGTATTATCCTGAGCATGCAAATTCATTTTGGTACAGTCAAGTAATAGTTTAATCAGTGCTGCTAACGAAATATTTATAGCATTTTGTTTACGTTCATTTGAATGGAGAGTATATATATTCTTTACAAAATGATGCTCATCACGTGACAAATGCTGTTGAACAGCTGATATGCATCCTCTCTGGAGAAACCTGATGAAATAAACATGTTGCTATTTTTCTGTCCTCGAGTGCTGTCTCTTTCTCTGATTGGGGATGTTTGTGTGATATATTTATTTATATAAATATCTACTGCTACATAGGCCCTGGTTGTATCTACTGTGAGCCTTATCAGCTTTATTAGGGGGTGCTTTGAAATGAAGAGAAGGAATGCTGTACAAAAGAGGACTCTTTCAAGGTGTGTAGTCCTTTGTAATAAGATCTGCAAAGCACTAGCCAAGAAGCAGTCATCGGACAGTCAAGTCATATTGAAAGCGCTAACGGTAGTGCTTCATGAATCACCAGCGATTATGAGGAGGCCTGCGAACCACAGCTTTTTGTGACAATATATATATGAGAAAAAGGAATCAAGTACCTCCGTCCTGGTGCCTGAAAAAACGCACTCCACAGGCTTGCGATAAATGATATGAAAAGTTTTAATGGCAATGCGTTTCGATCTCCTCGAGATCTTCTTCACAGCCAATGAAAATAAAGTGCACTATCTACCTTAAAAAGACATAAAATTCTCTCTCTGTTTCCTCCTTTAATTTGGCATTAATAGGGTGGAGGTATCAGTTAGAGGAGGAAATAGAGAGAAAACTCAGGATATTGGAGTCGGAGTATATTGTGCGTCTTAATAGTAAGGCCCAGATGAGCTTGAATTTTTATGAGGAGCTTTCGGTACACATTGGTAACTAGGTTTACAAGTCTAACATGACTAATCATGGATTTGGTGGCTCTTTATTTTCGAAAAGTATACATGGCAGATCAGGATTAGAGGCAATTAAGGAAATTATGGAGATTTGACAAATTTTGTTTCAGCGCTTTTCTTATTTCAAATATTTATGTATATATTTTATTGCACTAAATAGTATAGGTGTAATATAATAATGTTGTTGTCCTTTGCAATGAAGTGTTCAGATATGAAAGAATATGGTATATAAAACAGGATGCATAAAAATAAAAATAAAAAATAAAATTGGATTTTGAAAGTAGGACATAAGAAGTAGTAGTTGTAAGAGATGGTGATAGATGATTTGAAAAGATTAATTAGGTGTTATGAATATATACTATAAGAAAACTTTGCAACATCGTATGGCTACTTGGCCAGGAGGTGTGTGCATATATATATATATATATATATATATATATATATATATATATATATATATATATACTTTTGGTATTGTTAGGAGATGTTTTGAAGATTTGATCAAGTTTTTTATATTTGATCATATATGGAATATTATGGCATATCATTTGGCCTTTGGCTGATGTATAACATGTATTTATTAATGATAATATGTTTTTTAAGTATTTATGACACATGGGTGCTTCATATCTAATATATTAATATATATATATATATACACACACACACACATATTATTATTTTTTTGGCATTGGTTGTTATAAATATAAGTTTGATTTACCATCTGGGACACAATTACAAATTGATGAATTGTCCGTGTAGTTATATTACGCATATTCTTTCTGAATGATGGAAATTTGATAGTCTTTTTTCTAGGTTTATTGTATGTCATGTCTTTTTAGGGGTGATAGTGCACTTTATTTTCATTGGCTGTGAAGAAGATCTCGAGGAGATCGAAATGCGTTGCCATTAAAACTTTTCATATCATTTATCACAAGCCTGTGGAGTGTGTTTTTTCAGGCACCAGTACGTAATATATATATATATATATATATATATATATATATATATATATATATATATATATATATAGTTACACTTATGTTATGAAACTAGAACTCATGGCCTAAAGTTGCTTAACAGCACGATTTATAGTTTCTTCAGATAAGTATAAGATAAGATGAGATGCTTGTCAGACTCTCACTGCATATGCACATGATGCACTCTCTTCCAATGGTGGTCCAAGTGGTGAATTCAAATTTGTATCAGGGAAAGTATCAAGCCATGACGACTGCTTTGAAAGGTGGTGCATAAGGCACATTTTCGGCTTTTGTCTTACCGGAAGACTTCATGCAAGAACATAACTTTGGGAGAGAAAGACCCCTTGACCTGGAGCAGGACTTCTATTTTGTGATTCGACCCCCAAGCACCATAGGCATACAACAAGTGGAGCTCTGACAGATATCGGTTTCTTGCAGTTGTGGTTCACATTGAATTTTACAGTTTTCAGGGGGGACATATTCCCCCACATACTTACTTTAGAGCCATTGGAAAACTGACAAAGCTGGGAGCAAAGCTCTGGAACTGCGTTGAAGAATGTGGAAAGAAAGGAACCTTAAGACCGTTGTTGGGAATCATATTTTATGATCATTTTCTTTTGCCTTTCTTTAAGAAGCAACTTTTAGGTTTGACGAATGTGGGGAGTCAATTCACAATGTGTATCTGATCTATGGCCTTGCAGGGACCCTACATAATAAGTAACCAAGGGAATAAGGATTTACATCTGTGCATACTTTGGCCTCGGTGCAGAGATTGTATAGAAAAGTTTTAATCAGAAAGGAAACTTCAAACTCATTCAATCACTGGTCCATCTGAAACGGATGACTACACGATCACATAATGTGTACCTTCATACTCGAGGCATCTTTTCTAATAAGGAGGACTTTTAGTACCCCTGCCCAAACTGTCCAACAATAATATGTTCGTGAAAAAAGGGCTGATATCTCAAGTTCACTAAATAGAAACAAGTACTCCAAGAATTTAAGATAATAAAACTCTGTAACATACAATGAGATTTACAGTCTCACTTTAGTTACCTTTTGTGGTAGATATGAGAGTTGCTGAGGGTCTGGACATGGTCACACCTTTTAGGTAGCCCTCTCCGGCATCAGGATTAGATTGACAACGAGAGCTAGAGATAAGAAATTGATTTGTGTTACATACAGCATGCAGTTTCTACTTTTAATTGTGTGAACATGAGACCAGACTTAATCTGTGCACAAAGCTCACACAACCATAGCAGCAAGCAAGATGAAGTGGTATTACATTTCCCGCTCAATGAAGCCTTGCTTGAAAAAAAATGAAGTGTTGGCCTCATCCCTGATAAAATAAATTACAATTACCTATGGGTAATTACAACTACAATTGAAACCAAGGTTCACAAATAATTACAATTAACTGCTGAAATTACTAGCAGCACTGAGATCAGGATTCAGTTGTAGTTCCAAATACCAACAGAGTGGAGACGACTGACTGTTCAGTTGTAATTCCAATTACCTGTAAATGGGAAACCAGGGTTCAGCTGTAATTACAATTACATGTAGAACTGGTTAAGTTTTAGAATTGAGATCATGGTTCAGTTGCAATTCCTATTACCAGAGGAACTGAAATCAGGGTTTGGTTGTAATTAGCACTGTCAGTAGAATTCAAACTAGGGTTGTTTCATATACAAGTTACCTTTAAGTGGAATGATACACAAATATTAGTAGCAGCAGCACTTCCACCATTACCAAAACATGTCAGCTCTCACAATGGAACCCGGTCACTGTATTCAGAAAAATGACCACATTTCAAGAAAAAGGAAGTATGTGTGATGGTTGTCAGACCATCAAATGAAAGACAGAGGGGGTCATTCTGACCCTGGCGGCCGGTGGCCGCCAGGGCCACCGACCACGGGAGCACCGCCAACAGGCTGGCGGTGCTCCCACGAGCATTCTGACCGCGGCGGTTCAGCCGCGGTCAGAAGCGGCAAGTCGGCGGGCTCCCGCCGACTTACCGCTGCTCGGGGGAATCCTTCATGGCGGCGGAGCGCGCTCCGCCGCCATGAACAGGATGGCGGTAGGGGGTGCCGCGGGGCCCCTGGGGGCCCCTGCCGTGCCCATGCCAATGGCATGGGCACGGCAGGGGCCCCCGTAAGAGGGCCCCGCAAAGTATTTCAGTGTCTGCCTTGCAGACACTGAAATACACGACGGATGCAACTGCACCCGTCGCTCCCCTGCAACTACGCCGGCTCAATTCTGAGCCGGCGTCCTCGTTGCAGGGGCATTTCCTCTGGGCCGGCGGGCGCTCTTTTGGAGAGCGCCCGCCGGCCCAGAGGAAATGTCTGAATGGCCGCCGCGGTCTTTTGACCGCGGTGCGGTCATTTGGCGGCGGTACTATGGCGGACGGCCTCCGCCGTCCGCCATAGTCAGAATCACCCCCAGAATCTCTCTGTTTCCTTTGAAAGGTTGTCAACAATAAAGTGTCAAAGTGCTTTTCAGACCTTTCTGCATTCAACCTACCGGTACAACTTCCCTGCCCCAACCATGATCAAAAGCTGCAAAACCCTAACTGACGCCTAAGGAAATCTGGAAGCAAATTACTTAGAAAACAGGAGCTATATTGTGGAAGCTACTTGCAAAAAACCTTAGGCTGCTGTCAGATTTTCCAACCTTTAAATCAAGACTATACAGCATCTGCAGCTGCAACTTTTTCATGGGCAACTATTAACAGTGGGATTACGGTCCCCGTTTTTTTATTTTTTTCTTGCAAACACTTGTGCTGTTTTGTGTTAATCTATTTGAACATTTGTTCTTGCTGATTTTGCCTTTTTTCTTATTTTGAATGCATGGCTTGTGGTGTATTATTTTTGTCCTGTGTCCAGAAGCAGTGTTCTCTTGCATTGCTGCATAATATAAATACAAATAAAGAAAACTAAGCATCTCCCTATGTCACAGTAGAAGGATCCTCAATCGAGTCATCAACTCTTAATCAGTCTTGCATGTACCTTTAATATTGTGCCTTTAAAGCCTGCTCCTGGGTCAACATGGAGCAACTGTCTGGACAGCGGATGGTAACAAGTATACACATCAAAGCTGGAAAATATATGGTTATATTAGTTTCTATATTCTCTTCAGTATAATGTTCTCAAAACCTTCCCCAAACCAAAGTATGACCCCAGAAGAGCTTATGGAAACTGTCTCCCATTATAAAAAAGGAAAATGAAGATGGACTGTTGTTTGTGCTGTATTGGAATCAGCATGTTGGCTCGTACACATAATGCTAGCAAATGCAGATCCACATCCTCAGTGTCGAGCACATGCATACATTCATATTCAGCTGACTAAATAACAGAGTTGTAAATCTTCACTAGGGCATAGACTGATAAAGCAGAAGGAGTAACAGTAACAGTAAAATCCCTAGGTTAATGCATGGTGTAGAAATCTGGAAATGGGATAGCGACTGATCTTTATAATATCTATTTGTGGAATATCTTGTAGTGAATCCTAGTTTGTTTTAATGGGATAACGGGAGTCAGCTTAGCCTCTGGCTTGCAGACTCGTGCCTCCGTCACCTAGTGACTTTTAACCTACTTAGCTTGCTTTGTCTTAGCCCATTTAATTATTTAATTCATCTAAGATGGCTGCCTTGTTTATAGTTAGGCCACTTGTTATGCTTTGCATTATCAGTGCCACCGCGCTAAGGCGTCAAGATCAAGTGACAAAGACAAACAAACAGTAGGTGTTCACACCTAGGGATTTTCCCTCGCTGTACTTTCGAGGGATTTGTTTATAATAATTGCCGTCCCAAGCATGTCTGTTATCTATTGTTTGGGAACACACCTACGTCAGGGGTCCTGGTAGATCTGTATAAATACATCACACTTTAGACAGATAATCAGAGGGATTCCGACCAGAGGGCATCGCCACCATCGCTGATACCAATGCTGCACGTCGTCTTAACGCTGACCTAGTCTTCATGTCCCTGCGGAGTCTGAGATAGAGACCTCATTCCAAGGTAAAAATGGTTGGGGGCTCCTCTCATGGACATGGCATTGGCAGATTAGGTTTAGTAAACCCAGCTCTCATTTAGGTAGGAGGTTAGGCCTCTCACATTAGGGTATTAGGGCATATTACATCTCGTATGTCTTTCACATGCATTGCAAGATGGTGGGGGTCTTTGTGATAATGACTCTCGTCTTCACAATTCTGTTTCTTGCATTATTCATTATCCTGATCATTGCAGCCCATGCAACATATCGCAAACTGCAGTTGTGTTAAATAAAAACTATTGAAACTTTACTGCATCTTTGTCATTTCCTGTGTTTGTATGAGACATGATTTATCTGTGAGAAAGGGGTCATCTCCGTTTAACCAAAATAATACCTGAGAAGTCTTATTCTCGAGTCCATACGTAAAAGCAACCACAAATCACCTTTTACTATTGTGTTTCTGGTGAGGTGCTGCTAGTGAGCCGGTAAGGTTGGGACAACAGTTGCAACTTGTTGTAGGATAGGCATAGTCGCCTACAAGCAAAAGTACTGTCATCCTTTAACCAGCTGTTTTGCCTAGAGTTAGAGTCCAAACTATGACATGGCGCCACCAACAATGGTGCTTAGGAACTAATTTACGGATACCCCGACTATCACTGTCTCACAGACAACAGGGATCCTAAGTACCATTATATGGAGACGTCCGTGGTCTTTGGGAAATTCCTCCTCAGCTGAAAAGGTGACACCTGATTAAGCTGCAGGTTGTTCGAGCTCGAACTTATAAAAGGACTTATTCTCCCCATTTTTGGTGTTCCGTTTGCTAAACAAAATGGCAGATGCCATTGACATTCCTGAAAATGCTAGACAAGCTCTAACTCAATATTTATTAACGCATGGCCTTACAGATGAGGGCGGGGATGTTACTCTTATAATAGAGGCTAATGAAGCATACCAAACAGAAACATTTTACTGTTGGGTCACCTTTCCTGAGGTGGACCAAAGAACACATACATTCCACACATATGAAATTGCGAACGTACCTCAATGGTACAGAGTATACCAGTATCATGAAATATCGCTCACATACCAAGAGCACCAGAACTGATCTGAAGGCGTCCTACCACATGTACTACACAGAGTGAGGCTAGGTCCCTTAAGTAATGACGGACCAACGTGGCCTATGTTTGCCACATACACACCTCACCCAGGCATACAGAATATGTCGATAGCAGATCTGCGAGATTTATATAATGAATTAGTGACATTATATAGACGATAAGGTCAGTTCATAATGCGAACATTGAACACCATTGCGTCCAGCACCGCCAGTACCTGGTGGTTACCAATTGGCTAATGGGATTAATCCACAAACAGTTCATACTATCATGGGTAAAGTACCCACAGAACAGGAAAAAAAACGTTCTGGATTGCCCAGAAAAATAATCAGCTGGAAGCTGTGTTTCCCCATACAGGACCACAGTAAAAACAAACTGCTCACTATGTGCTAGGGATGGTTCCCTCGGTGGATGACTGCACCACATGGGGTACAGGCTTCGCTGCTATAAACACTACCACACATGGTACCCCGATACTTGCCAACTTACCGGAAGTGTTAAAACAAATACAGAATGAGCACGGGGCTGCACCAGCCTTGGATTTGGGGATGAAATTAATACGTAACTTTAACGTGGTTTCCTCAATAATATTCAGTAATATTAAAGGGGAAGCGGTAGCACTGGCAATACGCCAGCGTCTCCGGGAAACTCCACACCTGGAACAAGAGAGACAGCTGCCGAAAATTATTTCCGACACCTATGCTAGTATAGGGCGGGATAGTTTGGGAGCCAAGCCAAAGAAATTGGAGTTACAAAATACCACCCATAAGGAGGGTACAAAGCAGGCACAAGAGGGCCCTAAGAAGCACTGGGACAAACAAAAAGACTTCAAAGATAGAAGAAATAAGAGAGCCGATTCTCCACACCAGGAGATCTCCGAAAGGAGATACAATCTCGGAAATAGGGAGAACATTAAAACTCCGGACAGATATACTGATTCACGTCCCTCTCGTTCCTTTCAGGATGCACCGGATAGACGTAACGAGAGAGGGGGCCGTCCAGACCGACGTCCTGAATACGTGAAACAAAAGAAAGACTCGCCGCAGTCTACCATTAAAAAAGAAGAAAAGACTCCTCAGCAAAAGCCACAGTTTAAAAAGAAAAAGGTGGCAGCAATGACAACTAAAAATGCCAGTATACTTGAGAACACTGTTGAGGAACAAGACATGGGCAGTGACTCTGTTAGACAGCGCAGCAGAGGTCAAGATATGTCGCCAGAGTCTGAAAGATCATCTGGATGCGACAGCAACTAGCGACTTTATCGCAGTTGAAACTGCGGATGGCCGCGTTCTCCCACCCGACAGGGTTTATGATTTAAAAATTCAGATAGAGGGAGACGTGGAGCGCACCATTAGTGTGATATTATGGGATTAACTTACTAGTGATATCCTACTGGCCGAAAGAGACTGGCCACCTGAACACGTCCGTAAACTCCTGCATGGGGAAGATGTCATTTTGCCTTCTTTCCCCGATCTTGTTCCAGAAGCAGAAAAAGAAGCCTATGCTGGTGAATGGGCTTTAGCACCTGCGTTATATCGCAATCATGTAGGTTGGGACAAAGGGTCTCCTTGTCATGTTATTCCCGTTAGACCCACACCCCAACCGTAGCCACAATATCCTGTTAAACATGAAGCGAAAGCCCCGGTGAGGGAGATCCTCACCCAGCTTGAGTACCAGGGACTAACTGAGCCCTGTACATCTGCAATGAATAATCCGTTATTCCCCGTTGCAAAGCCAGACCATTCATACAGAATAGTCCTTGATTATAAACATTTAAATAGTCATACAAGCACATATGCTATACAAAATTCACATAGCACAGCACTAATAAATAATATTGTGCGTAAAAAATATAAAACAACATTAGACATATTTAATAGCTTTTTCTGCCAGAACTTAGCACACGAAAGTCGGGACCTGAGTGCATTCTCATTTGGCTCACAGAAACGCTTTTGTCGTTTTCCTTAAGGCTATAAAAACAGCCCGGGGCTATTTTCAGCCCGTGTAACATCAATATTACATGATATTCATTCCGAGGCATTATCCTACGTGGATGACATATATCTCACAGACGACGACCTCGACATTCATTTTGCAAGGGTCGATCGGATCATTTTGGAATTTGCAGACCTCGGTTACAAATTCAACTTTAAGAAAAGCAAGATCTCCTTTCTCATTGTATTGTTCCTGGGATATCAAACGAGGGTAAGAGCCTGGCCCCGCACTTTCTAGAAAAATGTGCTCAACTGCACCCTCCTAACACATTTAAGAAACTACAGTCATTACTAGGTTTCTTTAATTTTGGAAGAACATACATTCCAGATTATGCACAACGCATCAAGCCACTTTATGACTTGGTTCAGCCCAATTTTTCTAGCAGACACTGCATGGTTGAACACACATGCATCCTTAGGGAAATGCAACAGGACATGTTAGAAGCTAAACACTTACCCACATATGACAATAAAACAAATTTGGTCATCAGAATAATTGCTGGTGCCATTGGATTTACTTATGTCAATTTCAACGAAGGCGACACAGTACCCATAGCATATAAATCACATTTATACTCGAACGCAGAACAACGTTTTGCACCTACTCAAAAGATTCTGACGGCAGTTCAGATGGCAGTCATAAAAGAGAGGCCACTTGCCCAGAGGAAACGTATTATTGTTGTCTCCCCGGTGCCAGCTTTAGAGGCTGTCACCAAAGCAAGCGTTCCTAATGCTAAAGCATTACTTCTACGCTGGATTCAATGGGCAACGTCTCTGACCGCCACTGACGTCGATTACATTTTTGATCCAAAACTTCAGACACAAGAGTTTCTCCAGTACGAACAAGAGTACCCCGCTTCTCTAAATATCTTGCCACTCGACAGATACCATACTGTCATATACACTGACGGTTCAGCACATCCGGCTGTAGGTACTAAACATCAATACTCCGCAGCTTGCGCAGCGGTGAGCGGAGTGATGGGAGATGAAGTCTTCCACCCTCACAATACGTACACGCAGACCTTAGGGGACTGCACAGCCCAGTTGGCTGAACTCAAAGCTCTTTTACTAGCGCTCGAACATACTGAGTCAGGAAGCCTGACTTTAATAGTCTGTGACTCATACTACTGCTTTCAGTCATACAATGATTATCTCAGTCATTGGAGGCTTAACAGGTTTAGAGATTCTAAAGGGAGCACCATTAAACACAAACTATTGTGGGGGAGGGTGGCTGATCTTAAGGATAAGCTACTGAGTGTCCATGTAGTACATACATTTGGCCACCAACGTGTAGGAGTACACGTTACTGGTAATACACTGGCCGATGAAACGGCCAAGGCAGCAGTAGCTACGGCTTCTGTGGCTGCAGTGACTCGTTCACAAACGAGACTGGATAATGAAATACTGACTGCTGTGAAAGCTTCAGCTGCAAGCAAGCCCCTTCCAAAGGGATACCCTACAAACTATACTTACCATATCAGTGCACAGAATGATGCCTAAGCAACAATTCCTGGGGTTGGAGATCGAGTCATCCCCAACGAAGACCAGAGATTAGATCTAGTAAAAGCAGCGCATGAGGGTGTCGCTTCTGCACATGCTGGTATATCGGCCACGATAACACTCTTACAAAACACTTCTCCATGCAGACGAACAAAGCAGTATGTCCTTTGCTGTGACATTTCCCAACAGATAAAGGGCTCTAATATCAAACACCCACCGCAGACATTCCTCTTAGTGTCCAATAGGCGTGTGTACCTGGACCATTGTGGTCCCTTACAGCCTGATGGTGCATACAAATACATTCTAGTCGATGTAGATTCTTGTTCTAGATTCCTGTGGGTATGGCCACAATGGTCGGCTGACGCTCGGACTGTTATAAAAGACTTGCTGATCTTTATCGGTACACATGCGGTTGCAGCATTCCACTCGGACCAGGGCCCTGCGTTTGCCTCTGAGGCATTCCGGGACACCATGGGGACAATGGGTGTTGAACTCCATTAATCCTCACTATACCATCCCGAGGGAAATTCGGTCGTGGAGAGGCGGAATCGTGATCTAAAGCAGTCCTTAACAGCTTGAGTATTAGGTTCAGGCCGCAGTTGGTTACATCACCTATATGGGGTCCAGAGAGCACTGAATAATCTGCCAAGACGGTCCTTGGGGGGACGCACTCCTTATGAGGTTCTCTTTGGGATATCTATGTATATCCCAGATCTTGATGCCTCTGGTATGGTGGCAGCAGAAACACCATTTAACATAAATGAACGTCTCACTGTTTTAGAGGAGCTTCAGCAGTTTCGGGATGATAAATCATCTACAAGTGCTGCCACTTTAGGAATAAGGGATTTAGCGAAAACTTTGACTGGCTGGATTCCTAAAGTTGGGGATCTGGTTCATGAGAAGATCGCTGTGAAGAAGGAATTCGGTCCATCATACAGAGCACCTGTACCGGTCATGGGAATTCAAGGTACCAGGACTGTCATCTTACCACCACTGTCTGGCTCTCGAACGAACAGATTTATCTCCATCTATGACAAATTACACCATGTGGCCGATCCTTCACAGTAGACCAAGAGGTCCCTTGGGTGGCTCCTGATCCCCTCTCACTACCCAATAGGACATACATCTACATAGTAGGATGAACAACACTACTACGGACTATGCAACAATGTCCAGTGCTGTTCCAGACACCTCCTCGGCCATGGGGAGGGCGGAAAATGAACTTTTGTTAGTTCCAGTCACCACATCGATGACCACTCCTGTCCAAGATTTGGCTGTTTTGTTACACAAACACCTCACAGACTGTTGACACTGTCTACCAGGAGCCTCCACATGAAGTGGACCAAAGTACAAATAATGCACCAGCTCCTGTGTTTGCAGAGACTGCCTCTGGCTATTTCATTGACATTGATGACTTTTCTTCAGACTCATCCACTACTGTGATTGACAATGTTTCAACAAGAAGTAAGCTGTATCAATGGCTTAAAAAGAACTATTTAATATACCTGTGGAACTATTTATGGTTCTGTCTGACATTCTCAGCATTATTTTTATGGGTTGGTTTTGTGACTGTTTTCTTTTTGCTCATAAATGGTCACTATGGGCCAGATGTATCATCACGTCCCTTTGCGATTTGGAAATAGCGATTTTTAAGACATCGCTATTTCCGACTCGCAAAGTGCCATGTACCACATTTGCAATTCGGTAATAGCGATTTCTTAAAAATCGCAAATGCTATTACCGAATGGCAAATTGCGATACTGGCCCCATTCGCAGCTATGGGCCTGTTGGCCCATATCTGCAAATTTTTTGCATTTCTAAAAGTGCGATTTCTGAACTAGAAATCGCAATTTTGGAAATGCAAAACCCCAGGGTGCTGGGGGACTAAGGCCCCCTCTGCTACACCCCAATTTTTTTGGGGGGGACATGTAAGGTGCACACATGCCAAAAGGGCATGTGTGCTTTACATATACAATTTAAAAATGCATTTTAAATGCATTTTTAAATTTTGCACATGGTTACCACCAAGTTCAACTTGGTGGTAATTAGCGATTCCTAAATGCCAAAATCGCATTTAGGAATTGCTTCATACATGTGCTAAGAAATCGCAAATAAGGAATCCTTATTTGCGATTTCTAATTTAGAGAGTCGCAATTTGCGACTCTCTAAAACAGGGTCGCAATTTTAAGGAATCGCTATTTTGGCCTTAAAATTGCGTTCAGAATGTATTTCATACATTCTGAAATGGCATTTTGCATTCGCAAATGGGCATTCGCACCGTTTGCGAATGCAAAATGCTTTCATACATCTGGCCCTAAATTCTTGATCGCTCTTCTGTTGAGCTTGTTGATGAAGTTTTAACTCCATATCATTCCTCACATAAAGTCCGAAGAGACTTGTCCCAGGTAAATGTTACAGCAATACCGATTTCTGATGGGATTGTGTGGGACAAAGTTCCCTTTGATATATACGGGCCTACAGAGATTATTGAAATACCATATGTGTTCAAAATTTCTATGACAGATGTAATTACACCTGATGTTTGTCTCTGATGAGTGGGAAGTCCAAACAGTTGATTCCATGCCAACTGAAATGAAGGATTATTCCGCTTTTGAAAGTGATGATGTATATGAACATACAATGAATTATGGAGAAATGTTCTGCTATAACAATTGGGGACATTACTACCTACACCGTGCCACTATATGCAGGCCAGTATTAAACTACAAACAGTGAGAACACTGTTCTACACCACCAGTGGGGAGCCCAAAATTCTATAGTGATAAATTTACATATTTCTCTGGGCATGACAGAAAAAAAAGCAGAGTTGTATTATTTTAAAATACCTCCAGCACAAATTAGGAAAATTTTGCTAACGGACACAAAACTGATTTATTCAGATCCCTTTGTTTGCCGGCTTGCAGTTGAAGGTTACGAATACTGGAAGAACACTATTGACTTGAAAAGTGTATGGGGAACACAAGATTGGCAGATACAGGGTAGGGAAGCTTTATTTCGAGCATGCCTGATGCCTGTGCAAATGATTTTCTTAAATGACACTATTCAGCAGACATCCTGTCTAGGGTTAGCAAAAATTAAAGACATGAATACGCCCAGTATCCCCACTCCAGCAAGATTTAAAGATTGGCAATACTTCTTTAATGTCACAGAGGATAGGCTAGATGCAATGGTTAAGGCTGGTACCTATAATTCTTCACTTTCCAGTCCAGGCGGGTGGGTAATATGGCCCACTGATACCAATGAGTGTCAATCGCATTTCTTGAACATTTCAGTTTTTTTTCTTGGAATAACAGGCCAGACCCTCGCTTTATATCGGGTCAACATACGTGTATAATTACAACATACAGGGCCTGATTCTGACCCTGGCGGCCGGTGACCGCCAGGGTCACCGGCCACGGGAGCACCGCCGACAGACCGGCGGTGCTCCGAAGGGCATTCTGACCGCGGCGGTTCAGCCGCGGTCAGAAAGGGTAAACCGGCGGTCACCCGCCGGTTTACCGCTGCCCTTCTGAATCCTCCATGGCGGCGGAGCGCGCTCCGCCTCCATGGGGATTCAGACACCCCCTACCGCCATCCTGTTCATGGCGGGAAACCCGCCATGAACAGGATGGCGGTAGGGGGTGCCTGGGGGCCCCTGCAGTGCCCATGCCAATGGCATGGGCACTGCAGGGGCCCCCGTAAGAGGGCCCCGCAAAGTATTTCAGTGTCGGCTATGCAGACACTGAAATACGCGACGGGTGCCACTGCACCCGTCGCACCTTCCCACTACGCCGGCTCAATTCTGAGCCGGCGTCCTCGTGGGAAGGTTGATTTGCCCTGGGCTGGCGGGCGGCCTTTTGGCGGCCGCCCGCCAGCCCAGGGCAAATCTCAGAATCACCGCAGCGGTCTTTCGACCGCGGTGCGGTGTTCTGACGGGGTTACTTTGGCGGGTGGCCTCCGCCGCCCGCCAAAGTAAGAATGACCCCCACAGTGTGGGTAAACTGTGCTAGCAATGGGTACAGACCAAAACGTTAGCTGCAGTTAAGAAACACCTGAACACTCTTTCTGAAGATTTAGACTTGCAGATTTTCTGCTGGGTCCTAAAATAAAACGCTCAAAAAGGTTCCTATATGCTACGTACAATACATTTGGAAACTTTCACAGATTGAGGCTGCTGCACGTTTAAGGCAATTGGATAAGGAAAATTTAGAGAAGGCTTTAGCAGTTGTCAACAACTGCATGAATACTCTGTCCAACAGGATTTATTCACTATTGAATATAGTGTCGTCTGCTATTGATATCACTCAGACAGACTTGTCCCGGTTGTATCATGGACAGACACAGCTACGTTCCATCATGCATCTGGGTTGGACTCTACAGACATTGAAAAATGGCCGTATTCCATGGAAGTACATTAACGGGAGTGAATTCTTCACTGCTTTTAATTTTTCCAGAGAACAACAGACAATGGCTAAAAGGGAGGCTAGTTTCACCATGCTTCACGTAGAAAAACTAGATAAGTTGCCCTTCACGGTAGCAGAGAGTCCTTCAACTATCTGTCTATTACATGGCATAATTATTTACCCATTTCGACATTTCGTTTCTCAAGCTGCCTGAAACATCTTGCAGTGGGAAGATACGAGCAACTAGGAGATAGCTATATTAAGGAAGAGTGGGAGTTGCCCTTTGATTATAAATGTCTGAACGGCGAAACAGAGGTCTTTCTTAGCGGAAACAAATGTGAGACTGCTGTTGGTCATTCAATGATATGCAAGCAGGTGTCCCTTCACGGACTTTGCAATGTGGGGGTCGCAAACTTAGCATGTTTCTTGAAGGGTACTCCCGTCCCTTTGGTTCGCCCGGTATTTCATGTACTTTCCAATGGAAGTTATGTGGTACTGAACGATCAAAGTTGATGCGGCATGCGACCAGGAATTGCCTGTCCAATCTCGGTCTCGAAGGTCGTTACGTGTTGTGGACATGTTTTATTCCCCCCCACACGAGAGATAAAAGTATCTGGCATGTGGCTCCACAGAGATACTATTAATGTGAACTATGACAAGCTGAGAAGACTAAAGGCGCTATTGTTTCAAAAACAGGTTGCCTTGACATCCGCAAAAGAGACGTATGCTCTCCAGATTGCAAGATCATCAGCCGAGATACAATCCCTATTAAATACCAACTTCCCCAAGCACTTTGGAGAACTGGTATCCAGAATATTCAATGCTTTGAGCACTACTGGGATTGTCCATTCCTTTAAGGCTGTCGGGTCTGGTTTCGTGTCCATCTTCCAGACTGTCTTCTGAGTCATCCCGTCGGCCATCCACTCGCTCTTTCAAGTGTGTTTGGTGGCTTTCTAATTATTTTGGCTTTGATTGGCAGACTACTACTGCTATTTCTTCTGATTCGCAGTGGTTGTTTCTTTCCAGCTACGTAGAGCAATGGAGCTGCTCCCACCAACTCCACTGTGCCGTGAACACATGGTTCGGCTCTTCGCTGCACCCTTGCTGGTGGAACTGGAGCATGACTGGTCGTTGTCATTTCGGCCCCTTCTCTGCTGCGTACAACCAGTTTTCCGCTGCATATGGTGCCTCTTTGAACATCTGCCTATGGTCTGTCTTGATGTTGCACCGACATTTCCTGTGAATCACGAACTGCTGATGTCCCCGATGAGGGTTCATACACGGTCATGCCCCTTGAGACTGAGGTTGCTCCTCAAGGCCATCTGTGAGCCTTCCGTTTTGAGATCTACAATGGACGACGGCACTGCAACGGATGACTTTACACCAGAAAGTACTGCTCACTACTGCTCTGTGGATCAGTTTGTCCGCCCAGCACTCGGTTTAACATCAGATGATGTTGACTCATTTTTTAGGTCCTTGGTTGGTGACTTCGATGGCACTCTTCGAGATCATGCGTACAGCAACTAATTTGAGGAATTGGTTTGCCATTCCCGATTAAAATTATGCATTTAAATTACCTTGCTTTGGCACGCTGTGCTTATCATGGTTGACATTAACATCTCTGTATGTATTTTAGCTGAACAGTTTTTATTCCTTTTTAACACATGTTAAAGAGTTTTTTGGGCTAGTTTTTATGCTTTTAGCTTTTTAGTTCAGAGCTATTTTAGCATTTGGGTTCCTGTACCTTCGTCATACCTGTTACGGCAATGGGGAGGGTGTAGTGAATAATAGTTTGTTTTAATGGAATAACAGGAGTTAGCTTAGCCTCTGGCTGGCAGACTTGTGCCCCCGTCACCTAGTGACTTTTAACCTACTTAGCTTGCTCTGTCTTAGCCCATTTAATTAGTTAATTCATCTAAGATGGCTGCCTTGTTTATAGTTAGGCCCCTTGTTATGCTTTGCATTATCAGTGCCACCGCACTAAGGTGTCAAGATCAAGCAACAAAGACAAACAAACAGTAGGTGTTCACACTTTGGGATTTTCCCTCTCTATACTTTCAAGGGATTTGTTTATAATAATTGCCGTCCCAAGCATGTCTGTTATCTATTGTTTGGGAACACACCTACGTCAGGGGTCCTGGTAGATCTGTATAAATACATCACACTTTAGACAGATAATCAGAGGGATTCCGACCAAAGGGCATCGCCACCATCGCTGATACCGATGCTGCACGTCGTCTTGATGCTGACCCAGTCTTCATGTCCCTGCGGAGTCTGAGATAAAGACCTCATTCCAAGGTAACGAGGGTTGGGGCTCCTCTCATGGACAAGGCATTGGCAGATTAGGTTTAGCAAACCCAGCTCTCCTTTAGGTAGAAGGTTAGGCCTCTCACATTAGGGTATTAGGGCATATTACATCTCGTATGTCTTTTACATGCATTGCAAGATGGTGGGGGTCTTTGTGATAATGACTCTCGTCTTCACAATTCTGTTTCTTGCATTATTCATTATCCTGATCATTGCAGCCCATGCAACATATCGCAAACTGCAGTTGTGTTAAATAAAAACTATTGAAACTTTACTGCATCTTTGTCATTTCCTGTGTTTGTATGAGACATGATTTATCTGTGAGAAAGGGGTCATCTCCGTTTAACCAAAATAATACCTGAGAAGTCTTATTCTCGAGTCCATGCGTAAAGGCAACCACAAATCACCTTTTACTATTGTGTTTCTGGTGAGGTGCTGCTAGTGAGCCGGTAAGGTTGGGGACAACAGTTGCGACTTGTTGTAGGATAGGCATAGTCGCCTACAAGCAAAAGTTCTGTCATCCTTTAACCAGCAGTCTTGCCTAGAGCAAGAGTCCAAACTATGACAATCTGGTGTCACTCAAACACAGTTGTAGGAAGTGGCCTGTACACACTGCAGAGAGCAGAGCCATCTATCACCTTCTATAGACTGCCTTCTAACAGTCAGATGGAGGAGCATTCTCATAACATGGGATATTATTCTCGGGCGGCAATGACATTACAAGGTCAGGCAGAGGAACCAACAAGTCAAACAAAGAAGGGCTAGTCAGCTTATTAATCAAAGTGAACATTGTACCAGATAATGTTAACTAAACAAAGTGCTTAAAGGTCAATGTTTAGACTTTTTTTTTTAAATCAACAACATTGTGTACCACTTACCTACAAATAAGACAGTACCTAGGCCATTAACAGTTAAAAACATACCCAGTTAAACTTCCAAAAAGGAGTGGGTTCCTCAAAGAGAAAATGTGCTATCTCTGCACACAAGCCTTAAGGACCAAAGCCCATCACTTCTAGATTTAGAGGTGACATCTAAATGTAAAAGAGATGCAGTAGCAAGACTAAATTCAAAGAGGTTGTTGCACATAGAAAGAACATATCCATCGGTGAAGCAATGTACTCTAACAATAACAGAAAGTCACTCCAAAATAACACAATGAAAAGAAAACTTTTAACCTAGGATCACACACAATTTGGAATAGATCTCAAAGCAGAACCTGATAAACACTTGAATGCAAGTGCACAACTTCAACTGAAAAAGGGCCCTGCTCCCTACTCCATATTGATGAAGCAGACTATGATGCTTATTCATCTGATTTTGTTTCAAAGACATCTAAGGCAATACGCAAAAAGTTATCCCCTGAAGGATACGGGCATAATGGCTTTGCTAATGGTTGCTTCTAACGGTGTCCTTAATTTTCATTTCCCACAGCGCTTCACAAGGGTCATGTGATGTCACTGCTCCAGTAGCAGTTTGAAGGCACACCTAATGATGTATATGTATGTAGGAAGGATGTGTGCTGTTGTGAGACATCTGATAAACATGAGCAAAGGAGGGTGTGACATTTCCGTGCTCTTTATCAGACATAGATCAATACTGACTCAGCTGTAAGAAGGTACTGATTCTTATTGATTCCATGGCCAGTGGCGGCCGTCAGCTTTAGGAGGGAGGGGGGCGGGCAGGAAGTACACACTCATTCTTTCACACACGCACGCACACACATCCATTAACAACATTCATAACATTCAAACATGCAAGCATGCACCAAACATTCATTTTAAAACTTCACACACACACAGACTGATTCTTTCACACACGCACGCACATCCATTAACACTCATAACATTCAAACATGCACGCACGCACCAAACATTCATTTTAAAACATCACACACACTCATTCTTTCACACACGCACGCACACACTTACCTTCAGCCTCGAGGTCCCAGGAGGGTTGGGACTACTGCCTTCCCAGCAGCCCCAGCCTCGTCACAGAGTGCGATGGGGTCAGTGAGACTGCTGACCCCACCCCACACTGTGACAAAGTGTCACTGATTGACACTCGCCCTGGGCATTTCAGGGCTTAAACCTTGTAGGGCCCAGGGCGAAGTCAATGGGTGACGCTTTCTTCGTCACCCGGGGAGGGCCTCGAGGCACCTTTGCTGAGCTGAGGTTGTCACGCCCATAGGAGCTGTGACTTCCTTAGCCCATCAAAGTTCAGCTCAGGCAGCCCGGAGTCTGCACAAATCGTGCATGTCTGCTCCTGGCTGCCTGAGCTGAAAATGAAGAGTGTCTGTCAGGCTGACCTTTGTTCAGCCTGACAGACACTCTTCATGAGGGGAAAAGGTTGGGGGGGGGGGGTGGCCCCTCAGCCCTATAGGACGGGCCGCCCCTGTCCATGGCTCTGTGTTTGATGTCTCTGCCGTTGCATTTCTTCATATTTGAGGATCAAATATCGAGACACGGCCACGTACAGCACCAGATATTCTCCGTAGCTGAGGCACTACCGCCATCTGATGCTACATGGTTGTGTATGAGAGGGAGATTAAGCGTTTAGCACCCGGTGGCTGAGGGCTTCAGTAGGTTGGGAAACATGATGAGGAGACAATGATTACATTGCGTTTTATGCTCTCAAGTCAGCACTGTACGACCATTTTTGTGTCAGGCATCTCAGCGCCGAAGTTTCAGTGAAAGTGTGATGTGCCTTTCAGCGGACACTTCCAGCGCTGGAAGAACCCAGGTATCGCTGGGTGTTGTGTTGCGGCTGAATGCTTGAATCGTAAACACCGTCTTACCCACCCAAAGCGCATCCTTGACATTTTGCAACCTCATCTTGCTTTGCATGACTTTGGCTGTGTGCCGGGCAGGCCCACAAGAGAGATTTGTGCATTTCTTTAAGACTGATTAAAAGCATACCTTTTTAAGCCGCTCCACCACTCTTAGTCAAAAGGACTAAAATTGAAAAGCAGTTTTAGGTGCAGGAACCGATAATTTGAGGGAACCTTTCAAGAAATTAATGTTTAATATTGCACCATTTTAGGTTGAGCCTAAACAGCATGCACGCGCTGTCTAAAAGACCTGTTGTTAGGGGTATAGGCATTTGGTCCCGGGTGCCACTTCCAATAGGTTGAAGGCATTCATTTTACAATATATTTGTGCCCATAATTCAGCCTGTGGTGGTCCTAGGGCAATGTGCTCTTTCTGTTCAGGCAATCTTGTGGGTCACACTAAGTGAAAGGGGGCCCAAATATCATAACCTCTTCTACCATTCACTATATATTTAAATTATCTTCTAGCTGAAACTTTTATTTTTATAGTTTTGAGATGTTTGTGTTATAAGGGTCTTGTTAATATTCCAACTTTCCAGCAGATTTTGGGGCATTTTGCAGCAAATTTGTGTTTTTTTTAATGTAAGTTCATGGGGGGAGGATGGGTCACTTTCGAAGGTGAGGGGGTCACTGGTGGTAGGGGAGAGAGGAAAAATTAAGCTCTGTGAAGATGGATATCTTTAGTGTCAGTGTCAACAGTAGCAGATTACCGATAAAGGGCAAGGTATAATTTA
The DNA here is from genome assembly GCF_031143425.1 of Pleurodeles waltl. Lineage (NCBI taxonomy): Eukaryota > Metazoa > Chordata > Amphibia > Caudata > Salamandridae > Pleurodeles > Pleurodeles waltl. The sequence continues at coordinate 250,681,976 of NC_090449.1, read as the reverse complement.
AGAATTATATGGTGTAATGCTAAAAGAATTCTCAACAAGCGTGAATAAGGGGGTCTTATAAAATGGTAAATGTCACTTGCTCTGCAGGTAATTTTCTCTTCCAAGAAACCCATGTGATGAGCAACGACCCTACAATTTTAATCCCTAAGAAGTTTTCTCATTGGTACTGTGCTTCACTGGGGGTAGTTGCTAGCGGTGTGGCGATATATTTACGTAATGGTATCAATGGGGAAGTAAAAGAGGTGATCAGGGATCCTCGGGCAGGTAGCTCTGGATCAAGGTTTTGGCAAATGGTTTTCCCCTCAATCTGGCGAACTACTATGGCCCAATCAGTGATGAACCTGGCCCCATGTCATCTTTATATCAAGTTGGTATGGGGTCAGAGGGCCTGTTGATTTTGCGGGGAGATTTTATTTTTATTCAAGATCTTTCAACAGATACATCGAATAAGGCCAAGAAGCATCTGAATCCTAAGACTAAGCAGGTGATCTCTGCCTTTACGGCAAGACTTTGGGTTTACAGATCCTCGAAGGCATGCAAATCCGGCTACATTTTAATGCTTCTCATCTTGATTTTTTTTCTGGCTTCCCAGACATTTAAATTAATGGGAACAGACATTTGGCTGGATTTTGTTTCCGACCACTCTGTGGTATCAATGTCAGTAGAATTAGCAGCCCCTTCAAGCACAAGGTCTAGGTGGCAGTTCGCTAGGACTCTATTATCTAATTAAGAGTGGCTACAGGAAATGCAGTACGGGGGCGCATCATTGCATAAAAAATCAATCATTCTAGAGAGTGCTGCAAGCAGATTCAACAGCAATTTTATGAGGAAGGGCAGCAGATTGGAAAGCTCCTTGCTTGGACTACCCGGGCTAAACAGGCAAAGCCACTAGTAAGGCGCATTGAGGATCTGGCCACAAATAGCATGGTCTCGGAAAAAGATGATGTCGCCAGGTTTTTCTGCATAACTATAGAGAACTATACAAAGCTACATATCAAGTGCCCCAGTCTTGCATAGAACAATAGACTTGTTTGTTAATATTGCCCCAGTTACCTGGGGTATTGGTTAAGGCTGTGATGGGGAAAAGAAAGACTCTGAGGTTTTTGAAGCCTTAGCTAAAATGCCCAATGTGAAACTTGTGGAAATGATAGATTTCCCTCGGAGTTCTATAAGACATTGTACCTCAACTAGTTTATTTTTTTAACTGAACTATCATATGTCATAGCTTAACTACTGAGGAAGCTACAGATTCCTCTGGAGCTTGCAACTAAGCAGCTGAGATGCACTCACAGAGCAGCCCTCGCCCAGCACCGACGAATCACAGATCGTGTAGCCTAGATGAGGGTGCCGCTGCCTGATGCTCCAGGGTAGCAGGAGACCTCAGCATCTTTTTAAGTCTTTACTTAAGATTGGCAGTTTGAGTGGACGGGAGGAGGAGAATGATAAACACACAGGACAGTAGTATATTACCTTTCAGTAACTGTGCCCAGCTTCAGTGTTGCAGGCACATCATTCCAGGGCCTCCATGTTGCTCCTGATGCTCCTCACCCACTGTTGAAGATCCCCGGTGGGCGAGGGGACAGCAGGGATGGTGCTCTCCTAGCTGTCATATATATAAGGATGAGAAGCTCACAGTTACACAGGATCGCCCCATACACAATGACAAGCCACAGCCCATCCACTTCCAGTACAAGGTGACTGATGTAAAGGTCTCCTGCTGGGAGGTCGTGCTGTCCAATCAAAGCCTTTTTGTGGCAATTCCCGATGGCCTGCTGGCCGAAGGGAGCAAGGAAGGGTTGCTGGCATTGCTCGAGTTTGCAGAGGAAAAGATGAAAATGAGCTATGTCTTTCTATGTTTTAGGAAAGACATTCAGCTTCTTGGGCTTTGAGGTTGTCCGGCCAGGACATCCATGCGCTTCATCCCGACCTGACGTCATGTTCATGGTCTATGCACTGGATCAGACCTCCTCAGACGTCTGCGATCAAGGAATGTTGCATATTTTTTTTCTGAAGAGGATACTTTGTGTGTGTGTTTCACGAAAAGTTTGCGGAAGGCAGAGCAGCAGGTATTTTGCCAACTTTTGTGGCAAACAGAACACACAAGCACCTTTAAGACTGGCATTGCATCCTTTTTCAATTGTTAGTTTGGCTGTGTTTTATCTTTAGTTAACTTTTGTCTTTGAAATGTATCTTACTTGGAGATCAGAACATATGTACGCATATAAATCTCAACATATATACGCAAACAGGTATTTGCTAGGTAGTTAATGACGTTTATAAACCAGTGTGGATGATTTTAAACTTCACTTGTGTGGCACATTTAGTAGCCTATTATCACCTTGTGCCTGAGGTAATGTAATAAAAGACCCACTTGATGATAGTGAAAACATTTGAAAAAAAAAAAACTGAACTAATCAACTGTATAAGGGAGGGTGGGTTGGTTCCCCTCTCGTTTAAGGAATCCATTACAGTAAGCTTTGCAAAAAAGGGCAAAACTCCATTAAGTGTCAACTCCTATAGATCAATCAGTCTGCTTAATGCAGACTATAAGCTTTTGACCAAAATTTGGGCACCACTAGTTACTCTAGCGGGTCAAGCACTGATCCATCACGATCAGTGCGGTTTTGTTTCCAACTGACTGATGGCTTCAAACACAAATTTTATAATTCCTGCAGGGGCACTTATCGTCGACGCCGAAAAGGCGTTCGACCTGGTTAATTGTGACATTTTAATTTTGTCCTTATTGCAATTCGGTTTCCCCCCGCAATTTGTGGTAATGATTAAGTATTTATACCAGGGTGCGCAGGCCATGGTCATTGTGAATTCTAGTATGGTTGGGCACATTTCCATCAATATAGGCACCCGTCAGGAATGTCCCTTATCTCCCTATTTGCTTTTTTCAATGAGCCTTTAGCATTTAAACTACACAGCACATCTGACTTGAATCCACTGCTGAAAGGGATGCCCAAGTTTAAGTTATTTGCTGATGATATGGTGTCATACCTTAAGTCTGATACAGCTAATGTGCAGCAGGCATTTCATTTTCTGGAATATACTGACACTGACACTGCAGGCTATAGGGTGAACCAGAGCAAGACTTGGATATTGCTCTTTAATGATTCAGTTGAAGACCTACCAGGATTTTTACATCATCAGGCAAGGGCTCGTGGCCCAGTGAGGTATTTGGGCATATACGTGATTAGTGATTTCTCCCAGTTATTTCATCTGAACTATGCTGTTATGTTGGCGAAGGTACCAGATCTGTTGGCTAAGTGATCTCTTCTACCTCTCTTATCGGACGAGTGGCATTAGTTAAGATGCCAATCTTTCTCCTTATTTTTGTTCTCTAATATCCCCATCAAGATTAATAACAGTTATTTATTATTTTCAAGAACTTGACATCCTGTTGAGGAGTTTTAAATGGAATAAGAAGGCCCCCAGGGTTAAGCTTGCTATAATGCAGCTCCAGAAGTATCAAGGAGGACGTATTATCAAGCAGCATTATTGGATATATTAGGTAGATTGCTGGAAGGAAGGGGGTGCTGGATGTTTTTTTTTTAATTAAGAAAATGGTACAGGAATCTGCGATTAGTCACCCTGCTTTTATTAACGTTGCAAAGCTACCAAAGAAAATGAGATACAAGACACTACAAGAATGGGGTAGTAGGATGTCTGCTATATATAATATCTATCAGGTATCAGAAGGTTTTAAGCATCTCCACATTTCGGAATGTAAATATCTCTATCTCTCTCTCTCTCTCTCTCTCTCTCGTTTCATTTTAGGCATCACTTGGTTTGAAGGAGTTAGGGGATTTTGCCATAAGACTTACATTACTAACTTGGGATGAGGTCAAGCAGAGGTGTGGGGCCAATGGGATCATTTTAGGTGGAGCTTTCTTTAGCTAACCCATTTTATTTCTAATTTGTATGCCCTAAGTCGAGACCCACACCAGGTTATGCATTCACTGATTAGGACCAGGCTCACAGGGGTTGGTCATACGTACTGCCTACTCCGCAACAGATTAAAGCAGGATATTGTACCCAGGTTTCTCTAAATAATCTATGAGACAACTATATGTAGATTTACGGAAGATGATTGGCAGGTCATTTCTGAAATAGGGGATAAATCACTGAGAGCTGCAAATTTCAAGAGGATGACTTTTCTCTCATGATGGATGGCTTATTAGACTCCGAATGTTTTGCACAGGATGTACCATGAAGTGCATGATCAATGCTTTCGCTGCTATCAGGATGATACTGGGGACAGATAACATGTATTTTTATGTGCCCAAAACTGAGCCATTTTTGAGAGGTATTGTTCTCAGTCATAAGTAAGGGAGCAAGAATTACTATTGTCCCTGAGGCCAGGTTAGTGCAATTTGGAGTGTCCAAGGAAAGTCGAAAAGTTAACAAGGACAATACTATATTTCAACTGCAGTAGCCGATACTTAATTCTGCATAATTGAAAGACTAGTCAGGTCCCCTCATTGCAGGGATGCGGGGAGAAAATGTCTTGTATACGCAAATTTGCAAAAGCCTATGCTTAATGTGCCACAAGTGTTAATAGGTTTGTTGCAATTCGGTCTCATTATCAACCCCTAGATTTTATCTTAGAGCGGGGGAGCAGAGGGGTCTTGTTTAACTCTGTTGTGAAAGCCACATCTAAGCATTATATGACACAGTATTCTGCGCAATATGGTATATTTTTTATTTTTTGTACCTGGGTAAGGACTGTGTTTTAACATTTTGTTTAAATCATATCTAAATGTTTATTGAGGTTGCACTTTGTTGAATATAAGTCACTCTGTTTGCACCCGGCACACAACACTTTTAATAAACTTGTTATCAAGGCAGGATAATGATAATGTTACTTATGGGGCCATCTGTTTTGGGATCAGGCTATCGTAACGGTATGCTTGTACATCTTCTTGGCATCCTGGATGTAGCCTCTTCCAGTTTTACCAATCTGTGGACTGTAAGTATATTTCTTTTTCACTTGCTTGCAGGTTGCTCTCTTTTCTCGTTTACAGGTTGCTTTTTTTGCACATGTTTTATAGCACTTTATATTGATATGGAATAATCATGAGAACTCTGTTGACGGTGGTCTTGTTCACTTGTTGGGACGGGCAGCACTTTAATGAAATGTTTGCAAAAAAGATGTTTTTTATATTTTCCAAGTATATTGTGTGTCTGTTTATTTGTTCTAGATTATGAAATGAAGGAATTCTGCATCTGTATGAGCTCAAAATAAAATAAACAAATAAAAGATGATCAAATATCAGCATAGCCACTCTATTATTTAGGAAGCAAATGAATCAAATGAATTTAGAGCGGCATAGAGTGAACCCTGTCTCTATCAGCTAATATTTGAATGATCTAAAGTACAAATGTTTAGCTTAGGCCTTTGACTTTCTTTGTTGGTTAGGTCAACATAAGCTGCAACCATAAGTAGGGTATGTTCTCTTTCCAAAATGGCTGTAGGTCAATGTAGCCTGTTATCTAGAATTCCAAAGTCTTTGGATGGAAATGACTCTAATGTTTCTAAGAAGAAAAATGAAGAGCACATCTAGCAATATGAGATAAAGGCAGTCACATATATCTCAATTAGCAATATAATAATTTAGTAATTGGTGCTTATATCTACGTATGATAAACAACAACTGCATACTGTGCACAATTTTAAGAAGTGGATTATAAAGGTGTGAATACAAAATGATGGTTCTTTAGAAACCTTTTAACCATAATATGTATATTCATTTTATGGTCTGCATTCTCAAAAGCGTACATTTTTAAACTTCATTTTGTCAATGATTAGTACTGGCAAGTGAAGCCTATATCAGACAAAATTGTTAATTACTTAATTACAAACTATCATGCATAGGCTGGGGCCTTTCCAGTGAGGTTAAGAAATTGATTTTAGAAACATTACTGAGGTGGTCAAAGCTTCCAACTGCATGATGACATTGTTGCAATAAACAGTGTAGATGAAAAACACTAAAGAATCCTAAAAAACCTTAAGGTACAATATTAGGAAAATTAAATCACTTAACAAGCTGACACCACAGGTGCCATGTGCTTCCTTGAACTGAGGAGCAAATGTAGACACAAATCGTTCATGGAGGTTACCAAACCTTAAATAGCTTCAAAATACGACCTGCTCCTGGCCCTCAAAAAGAAAGATCCGTAGCCTGCCAGTATTCTGTTCATTTTAATACTTGTGCTGAAAATGTTTTTCGCTGTCTCAGTGGTTGGTACAAAACATTTGGAAGCAGGCCCCAAAAGGAACGGCACATAGACGGGCACAACAGCCACAAAGGGGGTCATTATGAACATGGCGGTAAACATCGTCGTCTGCTGTGGCGACGGTGAACAGAAGACCACCATTGGGGGTGAACAGAAACCCGCTATATAAAGATGCCAAAAACAGAAACCGCCAAAATTTCTGTTTCCACCAGCCACCACCAGGGCCTTGTCGGCGGAAAGGCTGCACATCCCACCCCACCACCGCCAAGCACACAAATCCCCCTCTACGCCAAATAATGATGCCAAATCACCCCGGCGGTTAGTGGATGCCGAACGACCATTGGCGGTACAGACCGCCACGGCCAGCAATGGGACCCAACAGAAAGAAATGCACACATTGGCAAGTTTAAAACCCACATACACATTCATAACACTATAAAACACTCACATACACACCCCGCAATCCTTTGCAACCCCAATAGGCTAAGCCAGACTGACAACAGTACACACAGACACTGAACTCCACAACACACAACTCACACACCCAACCACAAAACAGCACCCTCACCAATATCCACACAACACACCATCCACAACACACACCATGGCACCCCGTAAGCTCCCACGCTTTACAGAAAGGGAGCTAAGAACAATAGTGGATGAGATACTCAAGGTTGAGCCACAAATCTTTGGGGCACAGGTCCAGCACACACCCATCGCCAGGAAGATGGAGTTATGGCAGACTATAGTGAACAAGGGCAATGCAGTGGGAAACCATCCAAGCACAAGGGATGGCATCCGCAAGAGATGGAACGACTTGCGTGGGAAGGTGAGGTCCATGGCATCAAGGCACCACATTGCTGTCCAGAAGACTGGTGGAGGACCCCCACCTACACCCCCCAAATACACTGAGGAAAAGGTACTGCCCATTCTGCACCCTGAAGGCCTCACTGGACTTACTGGAGGAATGGACTCAGGTAAGTCATCTACAATTACCCAATATCCACCACACTTTGAATGCATGCACCACCTCACCCCTCCAACTACCACCAAGATCACACCCCACCCTGGCCTCAATCACCACATCCAGTCATCTTGCATGCCACAAACACACCAACAGGCCCACATCCCTCCCCCTGTGCACAGCCACCCACCCCTGCAAGGTATCACAATGGCACTACACCACCCAAAATGCACCACCAAATCCCATGAAAAATGCAATGGCAACCCCACAAAAGGTCCCTGCATGGCCCAACAGGGGAATAAACTGCACAAAATAGGCCACAGCTGTGCACCCTCCTCCGAATTAGTCAATGTAACATACATGTCCATTCCCCCCCACAGGCACCCATGCCACCCTGATGGAAAGGACAAGGAGTGCCGGCACCCCACATGGAGACAGAGGCACCACTCAGGACACTGGAGAGGGAACTGTGGACAATGAGGAGTACCCTGGTCCATCACTCACTCCTGGACTGTCACCCTCCAGAAGCCCCCCAGGACACCACTGACACCGATACTACCCAGGCAACAACATCTTCACATGCCAATCGACCCCACACCAGTGTATCCAGGCCCCAGACTGGTGGAACACAGGTACAGAGGCCACAGTCTCCACCTACCAACAGGCAGGATGTCCCTTTATTGTGGAGTACCATATGCACATGTGGGAGTCAAGTTTGGGCCGTTTGGGTCCATCAGCCTTTTTGATTTGGACTAGCCAATGGCCTCATTTGGACAATCTGTTGTTAGAGGAGCTGTAATAAAGTTTGTGTGCCTAGTGTTGGTGTTGGCACACTCAGGATACGTGGTTCATCATTTCATTGTGGGGGGGGTGTTGTGCACATGTGTGTACTTTGGGCAGGTTGTTTTGGCCTCGTGTCGGGTAAGTACCTCTTGCTCAGGTGTGTATGGCTTGTGATGTTGTGAGGGGTTGTGGGTACGTTGCGGGGTGGGTGGAGTGGGTGGGTATGTAACTGTGCCCTTTCTTCCCTTGTTTAGTAGGTTGTGGTACTTACCGTCATCGTTTTTGTCGGCGGTCACGGAGGTATATGGCAAGGAGCAGCACTGGCATGATTTCCAATTCTCTCTCCATGTCTGCTTCGGCGTGTTCTGTGTGCCTCCGTTGAGTGTTTCCTTTTATTTGGTTCATTTCCACCTGGCTTTGAGTGGCGGTGGTTCCCGCCCCGGAACTGACAGCGGTCTAGTGCTTCATTATTTGTTAGGCGGGTAGGGCCTTTCCGTCGGCCTGTGGGTGACCTCTTCCATCGTTGTCGACACTCCTCTGCTGGCGGTGAGTGTTTTTAAGGCTGCCTGTTTTTCATGTGCTTCTTTATTTGGCGGTTGAGACCACCAGCCTGTTGGCGGTAGTTACCGCCACTGTTGGCGGTGCGGTCTTTCACACCATGTTCATAATGAAGGCCAAAGTGTCTCATTGCCTTTATGAAACTTTATTGTATGAACATCAAACTTTCTTACTCAGTCAGTTTACTGACAGATTCTTTACAAATACAAGGGTAGAAAATACAAGGGTAGAAACTGAGGGGAAGGTGAGGCTGGTGTACACAGTTACAACACAAAATGTAAAGATTATGGGTAAGTATGCATCCCTATAACTGGTGCATTGGAGAAGATGCCCAACATGTTTGTACACCTCCACAAAAGTGCCATCCTCTGGGTAATTTGTGCTGAACAATTATATACACACACATATATCAACAGAATATATATAATAACATGTATTTGTAAAGCATATGTTCACCGCTTGGGGCATCCTGGTGTTGAATAACATGTATTTATTAGTGTTCATTTTATTGACCTTGGAAGAACGAAAGGCTGAAGGGACTAGCTGCGATCTGAACCTGTGGCCATGAGGCCAAACATAGATTCATGTAGTGGATGCATTAGTCCACTAAGCCACCAGACCCAGCTTTTATTGCATGGCCTAGGTTACAGATTGGTTACAGATTGCAAGGGTGTTTATGCAGAGGGATTACAGATTATCATGCTGTTTATCGCATGGTTATTATGCTGATTGTGAAAAACTATTGAGCAGTTTTTGTTGTGTCACTTGTTGAGCATGGATGTCACACACTTTTTGCAACCTGAATTTAAGGGACTTTCACTATCTTAATAACTCTACCATTCCTCATTCATCACAGATTTCCATGCTATTGTCTCACAGTTATCATGCAGTTTCCATAATCTTAAAGTTTTGACATTTTGTTGTGCCTAAAGGTTTGCATATTGGTGTTTCTGCAAGGGGATTACATATTGTTGTGCTGTTTAACACACAGTTGACATACTGCTTATGACAATAAATCATATGTTTTTGTTTGTGACACTTGATATATAAGTAGGGATGGTACAGTTTGATATTAAACCCGAATTTTAAGGCTAATAACAATATTAGCATCTTCATCATGCAAAAGGAATTCAAAATGTGTCAAGTTGTTTGTTACACAGTTGTCATGCCATTTATGAACAATCCATCCAGTAGTTTGTTTTCTAATTTAGTTGGATAAACATGATTTTTATAAGCAGTAGTATAAACATCAAGTACATTGTTAGTGGTGTTTTAAGAAGGTATGAAGATTTGTCAATAATGGATTATTCATACTGATAGTTCATAGATAGGCCCTCATTATCAGCAGCCCGCTAAATGGAGTGATATTTATTGCACCATTTATAATGTAACTCTGCCGAGCTGAAATTGACTGGATGCGATAAATACAACCAAATTACTAGCTGTTAGGTAACAACAATGATTTTGGTGCTTACTGAATTAAAATCCAAATGTTTCTGTCAAAATCGGGAATTTTTTCCCCTCCTAAATATCAGTAGGTTTGACCTGTAAATGTTCATCACAAAAGAAATTAATTACTTGCCTGTAACTACAGTTCTCCAACACTGATATCTTATATAGTTTTACTTGCTTGAATCATTCCAGGTCGTCAGGTTGGGAATCCCAAATATACAGTATACAGTATACAATTCAAAAAGGTCATAGGGCTGAATAACATAGTATCCTTAGTAACACATCCACCTCATTTGAAAGCACCCACACTTAAGCCAATGAAGTGGAAGCTTAAACTCTCTTACTCCCCCTAGGGGCCACCATAGCTCAGATTTTAAATTGTGAGAATAAAATAAGATGAGCCTCTGACTGGGGAGGAGGAAGGGCTGCATGTGAATATATAAAATATATCAATGTTGGAGTAGTGGAGCTACAGGTAAGTAACTAATTTCTTCTCCAATATTGGATCTTTTATATGTTCACATGCTTGAATCAGAATAGCAAATCAAATCAAATCAAATCAAATCAAATCAAATCATTAACATTTATAAAGCGCGCTACTCACCCGTGCGGGTCTCAAGGCGCTAGGGGGGAAAGGGGGGGTTATCGCTGCTCGAACAGCCAAGTCTTTAGGAGTCTCCGGAAAGCGGAGTGGTCCTGGGTGGTCCTGAGGCTGGTGGGGAGGGAGTTCCAGGTCTTGGCCGCCAGGAAGGAGAAAGATCTCCCACCCGCCGTGGAGCGGCGGGTGCGAGGGACGGCAGCAAGTGCGAGGCCAGCGGAGCGGAGGGGGCGGGTGGGGACGTAGAAGCTGAGGCGTCTGTTGAGGTATTCCGGTCCCTTGTTGTGGAGGGCTTTGTGTGCGTGGGTGAGAAGACGGAAGGTGATCCTTTTGCTGACTGGGAGCCAATGCAGGTGTCTCAGGTGTGCGGAGATGTGGCTGTTGCGGGGTACGTCGAGGATGAGGCGGGCCGAGGCGTTTTGGATGCGTTGCAGGCGGTTTTGGAGTTTGGCGGTGGTCCCGGCGTAGAGGGTGTTGCCGTAGTCCAGGCGACTCGTGACAAGGGCGTGGGTCACGGTTTTTCTGGTGTCGGCGGGGATCCAGCGGAAGATCTTGCGGAGCATGCGGAGAGTGAGGAAGCAGGCGGAGGACACGGCGTTGACTTGCTTGGTCATGGTGAGAAGAGGGTCCAAGATGAAGCCGAGGTTGCGGGCGTGGTCTGCGGGGGTCGGTGCGGTGCCGAGGGCCGTGGGCCACCAGGAGTCGTCCCAGGCGGACGGGGTGTTGCCGAGGATGAGGACTTCCGTTTTTTCAGAGTTCAGCTTTAGGCGGCTGAGCCTCATCCAATCTGCGACGTCCTTCATACCCTCTTGTAGGTTGGTCTTGGCGCTGGCGGGGTCCTTGGTGAGGGAGAGTACAAGTTGGGTGTCGTCGGCGTAGGAGGTGATGATGATGTCGTGCTTGCGTACGATGTCGGCGAGGGGGCTCATGTAGACATTGAAGAGTGTCGGGCTGAGTGATGAGCCTTGAGGTACGCCGCAGATGATCTTGGTGGGTTCTGAGCGAAACGGAGGGAGGTAAACTCTTTGGGAGCGGTTAGCGAGGAAGGAGGCGATCCAGTCCAGGGCCTGGCCTTGGATCCCGGTGGAGCGTAGGCGGGTGATTAGGGTGCGGTGACAGACGGTGTCAAAGGCAGCCGAGAGGTCGAGGAGAATGAGGGCGACTGTTTCACCGTTGTCCATCAGGGTTCTGATGTCGTCTGTGACTGAGATGAGGGCGGTTTCCGTGCTGTGGTTGGTTCGGAATCCGGTTTGTGAAGGGTCGAGCAGGTTGTTGTCTTCCAGGAAGGTGGTCAGCTGTTTGTTGACGGTCTTTTCTATTACCTTGGCTGGGAAAGGTAGAAGAGAGATGGGGCGGAAGTTTTTCAGGTCGCTTGGGTCAGCCGTAGGTTTCTTTAGTAGGGCGTTGACTTCAGCGTGCTTCCAGCATTCGGGGAAGGTAGCAGAAGAAAAAGAAGAGTTGATGACGGTCTGGAGGTGCGGGGCGATGATGTCGTCGGCTTTGTTAAAGATGAAGTGCGGGCAGGGGTCCGAAGGTGCGCCGGAGTGGATAGAGTTCATGATGGATTTGGTTTCTTCCGTGTTGATGTGGGTCCAGTTGTTGAGGGTGATGTCCGGGGAAGCGGGTTCAGTGGTGTATGGTTGGGTCTGGTGTCCGAAGCTGTCGTGGAGGTCGCTGATCTTGCGATGGAAGAAAGTGGCGAGGGATTCGCACAAATCCTGTGAGGGCGTGACGGCGTTGGCGCTGGCGCTGGGGTTGGAGAACTCTTTGACGATGCTGAAGAGTTCTCTGCTGTTGTGGCTGTTTTTGTCTAGTCTGTCGGTGAAAAAGTTCCTTTTGGCAGTGCGGATCAGGTGGTGGTGTTCGCGTGTAGCGTTCTTGAGGGCGGTCATGTTGTCCGCGGTGTGGTCCTTGCGCCAGGCCTTCTCAAGGGCACGACAAGTTTTCTTTGATTCTTTGAGGGTGTCAGAGAACCAGAGAGGTTTTTTGGTGTTGGTCTGTCGATGCGTGCGTTTGAGGGGAGCAAGGTTGTCAGCGCAGTTGGAGATCCAGTTTGTGAGGTTGAGAGCTGCGTCGTTGGGGTCGGTGGTGAGGGTGGGTTGGTTGGCGGCGAGAGCGGAGAAGAGTTGCTCTTCAGGGATCTTGTTCCACTGTCGACGAGGGGTGGGTTGAGTGCGGAGGTGGGAGGTCTCGCGTCGGAATGTGAAGTGGACGCAGCTGTGGTCGGTCCAGTGTAGGGCAGAGGTGTGGCTGAAGAAGATGTGTTTGCTGGCGGAGAAGATAGGGTCGAGCGTGTGTCCGGCGATGTGGGTGGCGGTGTTCACCAGTTGTTTGAGGCCGAGGTTGGCGAGGTTGTCGAGCAGGGTGGTGGTGTTGGGGTCGTTGTTTTGTTCCAGATGGAAGTTGAGGTCGCCTAGGAGGATGTAGTCCTCACATGCTTGAATCAGAATAGCAAGCAGTACACATTATAAAATACAACAGAACGGGAAGCAAGCTCACATTTAATGAAACAGGTTTCTTAGAACTGCCTGTCCCACTGCTGATTAAATTTCTGCATCCACATTTAGGAAATAGTGCTTCATGAATGTATGGCCGCTCTTCCAGGTGGCAGCACGCCGGATGTCCTTCGAGGGCAGCCCAGCATAGAGTGCCAAAGCTGAAGCCATGCCTCTGGTGGAATCCGCCCTCACTTTTCCATGGAGAAGATGCTTAGCATCGGCATGACAGAAAGTGATGCACGCTGAAAACCAATGAGCTATCCCCTGTTTGACAGCACTTGACTCTTTGTGATTGACTAAACAACACACAGCTTATCCTATGTACGTACGTCCTTTGCCTTGTCTATAGAGAATTTGAGACATCTACGTAAGTACAAAGAATGTAACAATCTTTCTGCTGCTGAAGATGGGTTTTGAAAGAAATATCTAAGAATGACAGGTTAGGTGAAAGTCACCTGAATCTTTGGAATGAATTTAGGGTTGGTTCTGAGAATTACCCTGTTCTTCATGAACTAAATAAAAGGTTCTCTGATGGTAAATGCTGGAATTTCTTCAGCTCTTTTGGCGGTGTTAGAGTTAGGAAAAGAGATACCTTCCAAGGAAAAAAAAATAGTCTGTTTTATGTATAGGCTCAAAAGGAGGCAAAGTCAGATGACTGAGGTCTGTATAAATGTTCCTATGGAACAAGAGGATGTCGAAAAGGTTAAAATGCTGTTTAATGATCCTTTGGGAAAACAGAGCAGACCTTGAAATATCAGTTTCTCTAAATCTCAAGATTACAGCCAGATGGATCCTGATTGAATAATATTTGAGTCCACTCTTAGCCAAATTTAACAAATATGGATGGATCTGAAAAAGTTTCATTTGAAGTGGATGATGACCATAATTCCTGGACCAGATCCAGAAACGCTTCCATTTAGCATTGTAAGTCGTATTTGTCACTGGAGCTATAGCCTGCCCAACAATATGTAGATCTAAATGGCCAAAATCTAGGTGGTCTGGTACTGTGCTCTCAAATTTAGCGACTTGATATCATGGTTGGCAATCACCCCCCGACATCTGTAAAGTATCCTGGGATGCACTTTCCGAGGAATGGCTGGACGTGCTGATAACCGCAGTCCCTTATTGTACCAGTACTGGCGAGGCCATGCTGGAGCAATGAGGATCAGAGTGCATTGGTTTATCTTCACCTTCTTCAATACCTTGGGAATCAGGGGGAAAAGGAGGCAGGGCGCAGGCAAATACTGTAGACCAACTGACCGAAAGTGCATTGCCAATCATTCCTGGATGCCAGAACCTGTTTTGCGAAGCATGGGCATTTCCTTTTGTTCAGAGTGGCAAACAGATCAATTGTGGTGTGCCTTCATTGACTGAAAATGTAATTTACCTGTTTCTATTCTAGTTCCAACTTGTGACAATCCAACATTTGCCGACTGAGTGCATCTGCCTGATTGTTCTGGCACCTGGCAGATGTTTCACAGCGATGTCTATCCTGTGAGGAACGGCCCAGTTCCACAGTAATTGAGCCTCTTTTGAAAGTAGTTTGGACTGGGTTACTCCTCGCTCGACTATGAAGAACATGGATGTTGTGTTGACTTTTCTAACTAGGATTGGTTGACCTATCAATCTGGGGAGGAACGCTTGTAAACCTAGTCGTATATCATGTAGTTCCTACACATTGATGTGGAGTCTCTTCTTTGCATCCTACCAGAGGCCTATGTTTGACAGTTCTCGCAGGTGAGCTCCCCATCAGTCCTTGGACACATCCGTAGTGAGTGTTAACATTTCTTTTATTGGCAGAAAAGAATGAACTGCATTTAGATTAGTTGGAATCCTCCACCACATTAACACTTATTTCAAGCACCTTGTGACACGGACCACATCATTCCATGAGCCTTCTAACTGTTTGCATTGCAAATCCCATTCTTACTAGGCAGGTCTCATACGGAGTCTGCAAAATGGAATGAGGCCTATACAAGATGCAATCAAGCCCAACAGGGACTTGTATTGCCTCACTGTGCTTGACTGCTTTCCAACAATAGTTTTTGCCACTGCCTGCAACTTTCTCATCCTTTCTGCGGATGGAAAAGCTTTTTCCAACTGAGTATCGCTCCCACAAATTTGATTTTTGTCTGGGGTTCCAGAAATTATTTTTCTCTGTTCAAAGTGAGGCCCAATCTGAGGAAGAGACTGATGTATGCATTCATAGAAGCTTTTGCTCCGTCCCTAGATGATGCTTTGACTAGCTAGTCTTCTTGGTATGGGAACACCTGGTGACCTTCTCACCTGAGAAAAGCAGCAGCTAGGGCGGGGCCTTAGGTGAATAATCGAGGTTCTGATTTGAGTCAAAAGGAAGTACCTTAAACTGGTAGAAAGCCTTGCTAGTGAGAACTGAAGGCACTTCCTGTGCTTTCTGAGAATGGGTATGTGGCTGATGGCATCCCCATGGTCAAGGGAGGTAATAAAATCTGCTTGCTGCATCACAAGGAGGACTTCTTAAGTAATTATCCAAAATGACTGTTTCTTTAGAAACTTGTTCAGTCTTCTCAATTCCAGTATTGGTCTCAATTGACCTACTGGTCTTCTTCTTTTTAATTAGGAAGAACCTAGAATAAAAACCCTTGTTCCTTTGTGATTTGACGACATTTTCTATGGCTCCTTTGAAGAGAAGCATAAGAATTTCCATTTTAAGCTCCTTCAAATTAAGTTGATGTTGTCTTAGGGGACAACCTGGGGGTCTCTCAATACGGTCCAATGTATGGCCTGAATGGACAATTTGTATCAACCACTAGTCAGAAGTTATGCTCTTCCAAGCAGGAGCAAAAAGGTAAATTCTCAGAACTTCTGAGTACTAGAAGGAAAAGGGGATACAAGCTGTGAGGCTAGCTGCTTTCAGATAGACATTGCTTCGTGCCTATGCAGAACCTGTCTTCCTTCCTGAAGACCTCACCTAAGACTGTGTGTGGTCCTGATTCATGGGGTAGCCTTGATTGTACCCAGATTGTCTTTGAGGATAATATGACCGCCCCTAACGTCCACAGTGACTGACTTCTCCTTTTTCTGATCTTCTTAAGCCATGAAAATTAGACATCTCAAATCTGTGATATTGCAAATATCCTAATGCCTTTGTGGTGTCAGTGTCAGTTATAAGACCTTGCAAAGTCTCAGCTACATGCTTGCCAAAAACAGTTAGTCAGCCAGAGAGGCATATCCAGAATCTTGTACTGGACATCCGTACGGAAGGCTGAAGACTTTAACCAGCCTTATCTTCTTAGTATAGTACCTCCCGCCAGTTGATGAAAACGTTTGTTCGAGACATCCATTGCTGTGTCAATAATGAAGGAAAAGTTTAGCTCCCCTTCTTTTAGAAAGATTTTTGCCTCTTACTCTTATCTTCAGGACAGAGCTTCAATAAAGGATCGATGTCATGCTACATTTGACGATCATAAAGACCTAGAATTGCTAGAGCGTTGGCTGTCTAAATTGAGGTTGCTCCCATACATTAAAATCTTCGACCAAGATTATCAATGCATTGTCTATCCTTGTCTGGAGGACAGGAAGATGGGGTTAATGGGGGAATTGGTTCTTCTCTGAGCTGCTTAAGAAATGACTTAATCCAGTTTTTGTTGTCCAGTGGGACAAGCCAGAGCTGAATCCGGAGCCTTATACTTTTTCTCTACATGAGGTATCACCGCTGGAAATGTAGTCAATTTCTTCATTATTTTAATCCTTTGGACCAGACATAATCAAGAACAGGTATGGGTTTAACAGACTTCCATTGTTGTTCTTTAAACTCATAAAGGAAACATGGTTGATCTACAGATGTCACTGGTAGGTTACATTTCTTGTAGATCATGCTATAAATGAATGAAATTTAGAGCTAGCATCTGTAGAATCCTGTGGATTTGGTCCATCATAATTTTTACTTGGAACAATTAATTCCTCTCTGCTATCATCTTGTCCTCCATAGTCTTGTGGAAGTTCACCCTCCTCCCCATTAATACCTGAATAAACTGAACCGTTACAGCTAACATCACCCATGTCCACTTTGTGAACAGTAGCAATGGTTGCAGAGGAGGTGAAATTGGCAAACAAGCAGATGGAGGGGGTGGCAGAACGGGTGTAGCAGGTAACCCCTTTTTAGGATTATCAGCAGGTGGCTGTGGTAATTACTTAGTGAAAGTATCCATCAAATCTTACAATGTTGATAAAAAGCCCATTGGCCCATTGTTGATAGTATGATTGTCATTTACGGTCTCATTGTCAAGAGTCTCATCATTAACAACATTGTAAAAGACATTGTTGATGGTCTTATTGTCGATGATGTCTTTGAAGATAGGCCTTTGAAGATTTTTTCTTCCTCACTACAGGTTGGTTGCCTCTATAGTGTCTAAACGTAGGCTTATACTGTGAATTGCCAGAAGAGGTGGCTGCAAGCGCTGTGCCAAATAAATTAAGCTTAGTTAACTGCAGCAGCCTCTTCTTGAGCATTGCCTTCATGGAAGTGCTTGTAAGGGAATTTTCACCTGAATCCTCCCCTGAAGAGGGGGCATCTCCTTTAGGAGGAACATTCTGTTTTTCCACAAAGAATAATGCCAACCTCCCTTCTCTATCCTTAAGAGTTTCAGTTGAAAAAGTTATTCAAATACTGCACTCCGATGCCTTATGAAGTAGATGAAGGCAATAAATACACTGAGAATGTGGCTCATCTTTGTAAATCTTCTTGTTACTACAAGATGAAAAAGATTTGAATGTTTACTGTCAGCCATGGTGACAGTTGGTTGTTAGGACAAAAGGTCTCCCTGGTCCAGAAAATAGTAAACGTACCTACAAACAACTCACAGTACCTCAGTGCTGAACACAGGGCTGGTTAAAACCCAGAGTAGACCAAAATAATAACAATTGAAGGTTCATTAAAGGGTCAGAGCAGAGCTCTGACAGAGGACACAAAATGTGAGGTAAAAATGTAAGCTATGGTGGCCTCTAGGAGGGTAGAAGAGCGTAAGCTTCTACCTCA
Organism: Pleurodeles waltl; assembly: GCF_031143425.1. Taxonomy (NCBI): domain Eukaryota; kingdom Metazoa; phylum Chordata; class Amphibia; order Caudata; family Salamandridae; genus Pleurodeles; species Pleurodeles waltl. The sequence continues at coordinate 250,663,863 of NC_090449.1, read as the reverse complement.
CTGGCTGAAGTTTAGGTTGTAACTGATGAGGGGGGTGTGCTACTAAAGATACTATGTTGTTTCAGGCCTATGGTGCATTTGCAGTGTATACTGTATTGTGTATATTTTTACACAGTTTGCTGCTATATTAATTTACTGGGGATTCCCAACCTGAAGACGGAGAATGATTCAAGCATGTGAAAATATAAATGATACAATGTTGGAGAACTCATACGTGCGATGTGTGTGGTAACATCAGTTACCGCACACATCGCAATTAACTGATTTGCTCTTAACGAGTGCCTTTGTGGAGTGATCTTCCAAGTATCCATACAACTCTTGATTGTAAGGATAATGTATAGGTATACCTTGTAAAATGTATCAGAATTACTGAAAGAGTTTTGAAAGAGTTTTCTGCAAATCACTATAAAGCTTGTTTTAATGAGAAGGCAGTAATGTTTTTTGTCATATGTTTATGTTACGGTCAGCAGTCTGATTCCAGACCATTGATTTTTGTCTGAGTTATTTGTGAGGGTGGGTTTTTGTTGGAGATTGGACCAAAGGATACTTTGTAGATTCTTCTCTCCTATGGGCTAGATAATATTGGCGGTGCCTAGGGTTGCGATTCGCATGATTTTCACTGTAGCTGATATAGCTATTGTTCTCAACTTTGTGGTGTTTTAATTTACCAGGTGATGTCCATTAATTTCATGTAGTATAAGGTAAGGAAAGCCAGCTCTCAACAATACTTCTGAATTCCAAGTAATTGTCGAGGATTGTATTTCTCGCTGCAGCAAGTTCCAAAGCTATGCAGCCTGCACCATAAAGGGGGTTCCACCAATAGCTTTCCTCTTATAACTTGATATTATAAGCTGTGGTGCCAACCTGTATCGCAGCGACCATTTCCATTTTCTGATCTTTATTTGTATAAACCTAGTCATTGTTATTTATAGCCTTGTGAGCAAGATCCAATTTCAAGTATGAAATTCAGGAGCGCAATTTAGCAATAATTCCCATGGTCAACGGGGCACATTTTCAAATAATAGGAACATTTATGCTTTTCACCATGGTCCTTGTGTACAGCCAGACCTAAGTACGGTATTGGCAACCTCATTTGCAGCTGATCTTTGGTTCATTTCTACAGAAATCCCCAGGGTCAACTTTCTGAATGGGTCAACTTTCTGAAAGATATCCAGGACTAGGTGGACTGGTGTATCCATTGTGGTGTACAGACCAGGATGTCAGACTGCCAGACCTCTCCAGATATTAGTTAATGAGTGTTCCATTCCACCATTCTATTATCACATGGCACCATTATCCAGGACCCTTTAACATCTTTTAACTGGATAGACATGGACAGAGCTTTCCAGATTTTTCTGAGCAATTCATTCCTTATAGGCTTCTCGTAAGATTTTAATAAATCCAATATCTACCTGTTTGATCTTCACAGCCATTGTAGAAGGATATTCTGGACTTCACACACTTCGTAAGAATAAAGATTTATCCACACAGCCATTGGAGAGTCACCTAAGTCAGGGAATTACCACTATCACCTCTGTAGCCACCTCGGCTTACACAGTTACAAAAGAAACGGTACCACGTTTTGCCAAATATACCTCTCCCTCGATCCTCAGTGACCAACGCCTTCTGACATACATGGACACAATCCTGCCCTCGTATGTGCTATTACTGCATTGACTCTGTTTTGAGGATCTACAAAGCTATTTTTTGTAGTGCATGCACAACACAAGGTAAACATCCTAAAAGCGTGGGGCAGTGAATTTGCCTATTTTAAAAATCTGTAGGAAAAATAGTGGCTACATGAGAAGAGAATCCTGCAAAGGATATTATGTCAAGACCCTGAGGCTAACAATATGCAGTAATTCCTTTATTGCTACCACTTAGCGGCCATTATGAAGTCCAAATTCATCAAAATTTTGAACATTCCAAAGACTATAAAACTCCTTGACACCCAATCCACCTCCTTCTTTTATTGCTGCTGCTCAGAGAGATAAGATAAGCACTTGTGACTTTTTCTAATGGGCTTTGTTTATGCTTTCTGAGGATAGTTATTATTATAATGTACTATGTATGAGCATTTTTTAATGGGTTTGTTCATTGCTACTTGAGTTTACTGTTTCACTCCAGCGTTTCTCTTTTGGTTATACATTTGTGTGGGTGTTTTTAATTTATGGTTCCCTTGCGGTAGTGATGTCAGGTTTCTGAGTGGATCAGAAAACCCAGTAATCACCAGGGTCCCTCAACAGTTACAGGGAGAGATTAGGGAAAAGTACACCTGTAAGATAAAATATCGCTCATATATACAAACACATATAACATTAAACATCAAATTTGATTGATTTGTTGATAAATTGTCCCATTTCAATAAATTGTTCCTATTTCAACAGCACAAGTTTAAAGTGAATGAGAAATGGATTATACCCCAAAGATGGATTGGATGGAGTAGCATCAGTGAACATGTGAACTGACGTTAACAGCTTTAAGTGTTGTGACATGTATTTTTTATAAGAAAGTTTTGGAACTTTTTGTAAACACTTGAAGACCAGTTGGATTTTATTCAGCTATAAGTTAAATGTTTATATGGACTATATTGGTGATCTGAGTGTGAATTGATTTGATGTTTAATGTTATAGGTGTTTGTATATATGTGGTGTTGTGTATTAGTGAATTGTCTCATTGTTTTGTTTTGTTTGTATTGCTTTACTGGTTGCGGGCAAGGGGGGTTTGTTGACCAAGGATTAAAATAAGATATTGAATTGTTTCAATCATATTGATATGGCGAATAAATGTTTGATCACTATAACAGAAAGTTATTCTTCAGTATCTGTCTGTCCTGGACTGATCTGATTGTTTAAAAAATTGGGAGAGCAATATTTTATCTTACTGGTGTTCTGAGTGGATCAGACCTTAGTCTTGTCTCAAGTGCAAGTCAGGAGTGTCGCTAGACTCAGGCAATTTCCCTTTGTTTTGGAGGAGGACTGAAATTAACTTTTCCGATGGTCTCCCTTGGCCCGCAGCACTGTTTGAACATCGCCGTGCAGGAAGCATGTGACTCCTCTGTCTTACCTGATGAAGTCACTATGGTTGCAGTATTGTAGGCTCATGATTTCAAAGGATAGGGGGGATTCGCGTGATCCTCCCTTGCTGCGGACTTCCTCACAGTGCGTTGCACACAGTGAGCGACAGGGCACGGCATAGCAGGCGGTTCTTGACCTTTTGATCGGATCATGTTGCTGTGACTTGTTTGCTGAAAGTAGCACGTGTGCGCATCGACTGCCATTTTGGGAAAATATCTAGAGTGTTTACTCGACCTTTTAGATGTCCTGGTCATCATAGTTCCTAATGGTTTCACCCCTTTTGGGCTACCGTATTTTCATATTTGTTGTTTGTGAGGAGATTTTTGTTCTGTCAGTAATGGGAGTTCACGGTGAGGTGACAAGAGGTAATTAGCTTATATTTGGTGTATTCTTTTCATTAGGAAAAAGCTAATTGTGTCGCTCTATTTATTCAGCAGAATACAGCAAGCTGAGGGTTCTCAGTTAACTCTGGAGGAAAGGATTAGTAAAGCAATTGGTTTGGTTACTACAGAGTTTTATCTAGGATGGGCAGAGATTTGGAGATGTATTTTAATAAATCCAAACGTTGGCGGAGGAACGGATTTGGTAAGCTGATGAGGCTGAATTAAATATTTAAAAAAAGAGGGTAAAGTTTTGAGGAAAAGAAAGCATCTAAATACTGACTTGAAGGAGGCCCATAAAAAGAAGAGTTTGCAGAGGCAGAACATGGTGTCTATATTGACAAAGCAAGGTTCAGAGACATAGGTCTGTGTCATGTGATTGTTCATCGAGCAGTGCAGAAGTTGAAATCAGCTGCTCGTTGGATATTGATTCTGAGTGTGTGACTCAGGACTCAGTTCAAGGGAATGTTAAGGATGATTATTAAAAGGTAGATGACAATGTTCACCCAAAAGTAAAGGATGATGAAGTGTTACCCAACCCCCTGGGCCATTATATGTTTGACCCTCTACTTTAAAAACACCCTCTCTCTCCCGAGGGGGCAACTTTGGATCATGTTGCAGATTATGTAAAATTTTAGATTAGAAGAGAAATTACGAAGGAAGTTCATGTGAAATTTAGATCAGAGTATCCTAGGACTTACATCACTGATAGAGTTCTGGTAACTCCTGAACTGGACCCTAAAATGATTGCTTTTCTTGGCAAAGGGGGAAGAGACCCAAAGAAAATTGTCAGGATAGATTACTAGATGTTGTGGGGGCTATTAAACAAAATATTTGACATGACGGAACAGGCATATCCTTAACAAAAGAATTGATGTGGATCAGCTTCATCAGTGGGTTCAAAGAGCAGTACATCTTTTAGGAAAGGCTAATACAGCCCTCTCGATTTAAAGGAAGAAGGGACTCTTACTTAATATTGACCTGAAATTAGTGGATCTAGCTAGTTAAGAGGAAGGTTCCTCTGCAAAGGGTTTGCTATTCCGCGATGCTTTAATCAAGGATTTATCGAAGTTTGTGTGGGCATTTTGTTCCTTTCAGAAGTCTCAACAAGACATTAAAAAAGTGTTTCAAGATTGTGTTATTGGCATGGCCAGGAGAATGCGGAGTCAGTTCCCTGTCTGAGGTCACTGGATCACTAGAGGCTCCTTTGCAAGAGACTTCCAAGACTATCAAGGTCAGGGCACCTATCAATCTGGAAGCTTCTACCCTTAGAGCCAGAGAGCACGAGGGAGAGGTGCTCAGGGAGAAAGAAAGCCCAGGGGATCTTCAGGTAAGTGTAGACCCTTCTGTTACCCCATTAAAATTGGGTGGCAGACTTGCCCATTTTTGGCACAAATGGGTTCAAATAAAGTATCCATGGGTTTTAGAGACAGTGCAAGGATTTTGAATAGCATTAGTAGAGGAACCTATTCAGACAAACCTTTTAAGGGCTAAGAGTTTCAATGCAGATCAAATGAGTTTAATAGATCTGGAAGTTCGAGAGTTGATCTCAAAAGGTGCAGTGGTTTTGGAAGAGAGCTATTCAAGAGGTTGTATAAGCAACTTTTTCTGGTAGAAAAGAAGGACAAAGAAATCATACCTGTCATAAATGTAAAAGACTTGAACGATTGGTTGATGTATCATCATTTCAAGATGGAGGGCGTCTTGTTGAAAGACATTTTACAAAAAGGAGATTGGACAACTTGGTTGGATCTGAAAGATGCATATCTGACGATTCCAATTTGGGAAGGTCATCCGAGATTTCGGAGATTTTTATGGAAGGACAAGGTGTGAAAGTTTGTGTGACTTCCTTTTGGCCTGTCTTCGGCCCCGTGGTGCTTTACGAAAGTTCTTTGTTCGGTGGCAGCATAATTGAGAGAGAGAGCTGTTCGTCTGATCATTTATGTTAACAATATATTGATCAGGGATCAGGACAAGGAACTTCTGATGGCACATACGATGAAGGCAGTTTTTGCTATTGAAAGGTTTGTATTTTGTGTAAACAAAAAGAAGTCAGATTGGGTTCTGAAACAAATGTAATTCTTGGATTTTGTGGTGCGGATAGTATGTTAAAGCTACCAAAGAGGAAATTCAAGAGAATGAAAATGAATAGGGTTTTTCTGAGAATGCTAGCTCGTGTAGTGGGTCTTTTATCTTCTAGAATTCAAGCTAACCTGGCCCTTTGTATTATCAGGCTTTGCAGAGGTTGAAGGCGAAACATTTAAGTGATGGTTTACATTATTCACAATTTGTATGTCTGACTTTAGAAGCAAAAGACGAATCGATGTGATGGTTGAGGAATATCGAGGCATGGAATGGGCACTTAATTTTTTAAGAGAATCTGGATTATATTGTGTAATTGGATGTGAGTTTGGAAGGTTGGGGTTCGAGATGTGGATCAAAATACATTGGGGGTCATTGGACAGAATATGAAAAGAACCTACATTTAAATTGTTTAGAACTTTTAGCAGGATCCTCCACCGTGAGATGTTTTACGGAAAAAATTGTCAAGTGTTCTGTACAGCTGAGAATGGACAATGTCTCAGCAGTGAGATATGTCAACAAACGAGGAGGTACATATTCAAAGGGCCTAGCAGATTTGGCAAATATATTTTGGGAGTATTGTCTTCAGTGAGGTCTGAAAGTTCAGGCGGAACATATTCTAGGTCTATGGAATGCAGAGGCATATTGGTCATCAACAAATTTCCTAGATTCAAGCCATTGGATGTTGGTTCGAAATGCTTTCAGAGAGTTAGAGAGGTTGAGAGGTCCATTTCTGGTAGATCTTTTTGCAAACAGATTAAATGCTCAGCTGAAAAGATTTTTCAGTTGGAGCCCAGATCCGGAGACAGAAGGGATAGATGACTTCTTTCATAATTGGAGAGGCTTCGTTCCTATGCTTTCCCTCCCTTTGCAAAGATAAGCAGGGTAACAGGCATGATGCACAGATGAAGGAAAAAGTTGTGGTAGTAACTCCGTTGTAGAGGGCCCAGGCTTCGTACCCAATCAGGTTGAAGATGAATGTAGATTATCCTCTGCTGCTCCCACAGTTTTCAGAAATCTTACAAGAGCAACAGGGAGAGGTACGCAGCCTAGTAATTTCAGACTAGTTAATACGGGTGGCGTGGACTCTTTCAGGAGAGTTTGGGGGAAGCCAGACACAGGCTTCTAGACTTAGTGAAGAATCGTGGGCACCAGGAACTAGAAAGGCATATAGATTGGTGTGGGACAAATGGGTCTGCTGGTGTATGGAGAGGGATCTAGCTGATATAATCAATGTTCTATCATTTGTTTGAGAAAGGCTTGCCTCACAGAACTGTAAACATGTATAGGCCGGCAATAGATGCTGGTCATGTTTTGGTCATTGGGTTATCTGTAGGTCAGGATATTATGGTTAGGAGACTTTTGCGAAGTATTAGAATTGCTAAACCACCAGGGCCGAGATACACTTCCCTTTGGGATGTTGCTAAGTTTCTGAGGTTTATTGAAAGTTGGGAATGTAATGAGAAATTAAGTTTAAGAGATTTGTCTTTCAAGCTAGCAATGTTGCTGTGTTTGGTCTCTTTTAGAAGAGTGTCTGATGTAAAAACCTTGGAAATATCTCATAGATCTTATTCTCGGGAAGGAATATGCTTTCATTTAAGGCAGAGAACTAAAACGTATTCAACTTCAATTCTTTGTCCATATTTTGAAGAAAGAAAGGACTTGTGTGTGGTTGGTTGTCTGAAAGAGTATGAAAATAGAACTAAATGTTTGAGACAGTCTGGAATGACTTGGCTTCTCATTTAATTTTATCTAATCAACCACATAAAGAGGTGTCTGCACCTCCTCTAGATAGATCTGTTGATGTGAATGTGTTTGGTGCCCAATCGGTGAGAGGAGCTGCACCTCCAAAGGCTTGTTTGTTGGGGGCAAGCTTGCAGGGTATATTACATGGTGTTGGTTGGTCATCTGTTTCTACTCTTAGCTGCTTTTATTTCAAACCAATAGAAAATCTGGCAACGTCATTGATTGCAAAGCTTCAAAGCTTTAAACTTGCATAATGTTGGCCTCCTGGTCTTCTCATAAAATGTAGATCTTCATCAGCTTTGGTGAACAGAAAATCTGGATTTTATTAAAGACCTTGTTGTCTGTCCCTCCCTAATTTGTTTGCTTTTTCTGGCAGGTCAAGTTTAAGCTGGAGTGGAGATAGATAGGATTTTATTGTCTAAGGAGTATTTCATTTGGAACAAGTCTGCTTCATGAAGTAACCCTACAGCTTCAATAAAAGGAGGTGACCTGGGTGTCAAGTAGCTTTTAAGTCTTTGGAATGTTTACAATGTTCTGAGTTCTGGTGACTTCATAATGGCTGCTGAATGGTAGCAATAAAGGAATTATTATATAATATTAGCCTCCGTGTCTTTAATAAAATCCAGATTTTCTGTTCACCAAAGCTGATGAATATCTACATTGGACCCTTTTAAAATCAAGTCAAAAACACAGAGTAGTTCTATCACTCAATCTCCTGCAGCCAAAAGGGATATGTAAAGGGTGGAAAGCATTTTATTAAGGTGTACAGAAAAGAGGGAAAGTCCAACCAAGAGCTAGGTGAATCTGCCTATTCAGTATTACTCAACCGCTGCTCTTGACTACGTCAGAGACCACATGAAAGGCAGACTGAAGAACTCACTATACAGGAGATTTCTGACCAGGAGTTCATTTAGGCTCTGCTCTCAGGATGGTATTCAAGGCATGTTACAGTTTGTGGCCATGGACACCCAGGGATGCAAGTGCTATTCTGGAGGTATGGTGTTGCAGCTGCTATTCCCAAAAGAGGGTGGATGCTGGCCACAAACCAGAAGATTACCATGCAGCCTTTCAGAACCCACTTAGATACTGCTGGAGTAACACAAACTACTGCAGACAGCTGTAGGACAGAGGCTTAGGAGAGCACTGAGCGAATGTATTTACTGGCCTGTACCATCACATGGATGAATCATCGACCTCTACAGTCTGTAATGCATTACATCACTTGTGGTACAAGACCTGTAATCTACCATGATCTTCCTGAAGCAAGCTAAGCTGTACCACAAATGACAGCATGCATGCCTTGGTGCATGCACGCATGCTCACAGCAGTGCATGATAGACTGCTGCCCCTCATGGTAACAGCCTGGGCATTTCGCAGAAGGCTGCATGCAGCAGGGGCAGAAGAAATAAAGACTGTCCCAGTGGCTTCGTGAAGACCGAAAGGAGAAAGCACCTACAACAAAATAAAAATAAAATACCTGCCACAAAGATAAGCAACCAAGGAAAATAATAAAAAAGAATCAAAAGTCTGCAGTGACAATTTCCAGTGACCTTAGTACAGCATCTGGCACAATTATCATAATACACAGAGTTTGAAGAGTCTGGCACCATGACACTGCATAGGATGTTGCAAATGCGAAATACAGATTCATATATAATGGAAAAGAAAATGAACACTGTGAAAATAACCATCATACAAAAATGTGAATCTACAGAATTCATGAAAGTTAATTAACCCCGCCATCAATTATCTTCCCACAAATGATTGGGGTTAAGCACTGGACGAAACTATTCCTGCAGAAAACGGGAAGTATAGTAGGATTTTTTTACAGGTCAACATTTTTGGAGGTAAACAATCAAGAACGGTTGACATTTTTGAGTCTTGAGTTTTACTCAATGCTATTTAGTATTTTTAGCTTTACATGGAATCATTTATTCTTCTAAACTCTTACTGAAAGCCGCCTTCATTACAGCCCTCAGGAACAGTGCACTGCAAATCAAAGTAGAAGCAGAGACTTACGTAAATCTTGAGATGGCTAAATGTCTGTATAGCAAGGGATGTCAGGCTATGAGAGGGTTCCACTCCATATAAATATATATTTATTCCATGATGGTGCTGAACTAAGAATTTTGGATGGAGGCGTGCAAGTTGCAATTGTTGGATCCTGAGCATCTTTCATTTGAAGGCCCAACAGTGCAATACAGTAATCTGGTTTCATCTGCCATCTCTCCCACCACCGCATATACTGAATGTATTCACTCACCAAGGGATCTGGTTAACTATATGGGTTTATACTCAACTCTATCTCAACTTTGAGCCCTTCTGCTCCTCCTCCTAAGCAGCCCCACGTCCCTGCGGTCTAACAGAGATTCATCTGAAGAGCAGGTCTCTCAGTAAGCTGCTGTGACCCCTTGACTTCCATTAGCAGATGTTGCAGGGGAAGATGATGTTGATAGGCCTAGGCTACACAAGAGATTTAGAGGAGTTTAACACTGGTCTAAAGGGGCTCAGTCTCCATGGTTCTGTTGTTACTCGCATCTTCTAGGCAGGCTCGCCATCTACCAGGTGACCTGGTTCATAAAAATGTACACCGAGGACCCAGAGATAGGGGGCCAGTGATGTAGTAGGGGGTGTCAGGGGCCATAATGCAGACAAGAAAGATGCAGCCTTGTTTGGGTAGGGTAAGTAATTTATAGCTGGAGTGCCCCAGCGACACTGCACCTCCTGCACCAAAAATAGCCATGCTCCTGACTTGTGCTCCCTCTTATTAAATATACTCTAACCTTGGTATAGTCCTTAAGCTGCATTCCACCGACAAAGCACATTCAAGAGGACTGGCATAACTGTTAATTAACCACTTCTTAGCCTCGTGTATATATATTTTTTACCATTGTATTTTTTAGTTTTAACATAATACACTTGGCAAACACAAACTTCTGTAAAGCATAACCTGAACATGTAATGAAATTATTACCGTCTGTCCACAAAACCTGACAGTGTATAAGTCTGATTGTGAACTTATTTTTCACAGTGCCCCCGATCTGATTGCTACATGTGTTATTAGAAGGAACGCTAATTGGAAAGAGGCGGATGGTTTTAACAAATGCCCAGTGACGAAAGAGCAAGAGGCATAATTGTCTAGCAGGTCACACAAGTCACGCTGAAGCTGCCCACATCCAACACCCTGTCATGCTTGGAGGGGCATTCTCTGCCTTTATAAATTGCTCTCTCAAGGGTGCAGCAGCATTGCATAGCAATCTATCATTCTTGTAACGTAGTGGGATTATGTGTCCTCCATTTCTTGGCTATGTCTCGTTTGGCTATTAAGTAGCCTCGACCAATAAATGTGCCTTGAGCCAAAGTACTTCCCATTTCTTCCATGGGCTCCAAGAGGGCAAATTTGGGTGATAACTCAAAAAGAAAGCCCAACACAGAAGTAATACCCTGCTGCATTCTCTCCAGTATGTATGAATACCAGGACAACCCCAAGCCATGTCTACAACCGTGCCCCTTGATGGCTGGCATCTAGTATAAGTCAGTGAAAGAGGCTTTCATCGTATATAATCAAGTACATACTATGGAAGTAATGAGTATGAATAAGTCTTAGTCCGGTCGATATGCCATGTGTGTGGGGCAATCTTGGCTTCCCTATAGCTGCCATTATCTAGTAGGCCCTAATCCGCGCCCCATCTTCCACGTAGTGGACTCAGGGGGTACGGGACATTAACTAAAAGTGACCTATAGATCTTGACATATTTCCATTGCTTATGTATTCCAACATTAATATGGCCTCCAGCCGAATGGACTCTGCGAGATGCACTAAACGGTCTCGTGGGGGGAGGTGGGGTGCAGTATGTATGGTAGCTCGAGAAAGCAAAACAATGGGATTTATGCCTTTAGTGTTCTGTCTCCCAGTTTTAAAATTCCCATACTGTTCCATACCCTGAATTAGGGTGTTCGACCGCCTGAAGGGAGCCAGTCTCCAAGCCAAGGTGGGCGTTTCATGGATGCTTATATTTAAATAAAGAAAACCTGGCGTTTTTTGTTGATGTTGCCACGTATTACAGCAAGCAACTTAAAACAAAAAAAAAGAAAGAAAAAAGTCCTCACACCGCGTCGTCAGAGCAGCACAGATGATTGGTTTATAACTGAAAGAATAATAAGAACATGCTAACTTGTACAGGTGAAAGTTGCTGGAAAGTGGAGAGAGCACAGATACTTGCCTGTCATGTTGCATGTCGAGTTCACAGTCACTTCCTGGGGTGACGCCGTCTGCCTACCACACTTTCTGAAAGCTACCTCTCCGCTCTGTCTCACATAATGTACCCCATGAAGCAGAGGAGTGTCTGATTCCCTTAACGTCTGTCACTCAAGCTTCAGGAATGCAGATTCTAATCAAAATGTAAAACAGGCAGCAACATAAATTCATTTTCCTGACTTCTCTTGTGAAGGGCTCAGGGGCTTTGTGAATTAATTGCTCACCTCTGCTAGGGTTGGCGCAGAGCCTGAGTGATGCAGTGTCTGGTTTGTTTGTTTACAATCCCACAAAGAGTTGGGAGATAGAGATGTTATGAGGCTAATGCGTGACTGTTTTAATGAGGCAGTGATGCTGAAGGAGGCCGCAGGGCAAACTGAAACATCAGGTCCAAAATGAGCAACGTCTGGTGGTGTTCACTGATATATCAGCCCTCAAGAAAATCAGGTCTGTTCATTGATCTGTGGAAGCGTGTGGTTTGGATGAAAAAGGGTTTTTTTTGTCAAAAAGCTTGCTGGCACGAAAAATTAATATAGTACACATTACACAAAACACTTCCCACACAGACGACTTTACAAAGTAAATTTTTTTCAACCAATACACACTCAACAGGGCAATGTGCTACCCGTCTACCACACAGATTCACATTTTTATGTGGTGCTGATCTACCCGCATTGTGGAAGTTAGTATGCTTTACAATACAATAACCATAGAGACCAAGGGCCATATGTACGAAAGTTTTTTCCCATAGACACAGAATGGGTAAAATCCTTAGGTACATCTGGCCCCAAATTCTCTTTCCAAAAGATGGTCAAAAACTAACATGAGAACCGCAGTGAGAGTAGGGGTCATAAAGAGAAAAAAAACAATAAATCAAATTATCGTTTCTAAAGGGGAACTAAGATGAAGAGTGTAATATTATTAACAGTGTTTCCTGGTGAGAACAGATGGGACTAGTGAGATGAAATCTCGCCTATACAAAACCACTAACCCTCAGTGTCAAATTCGGGACACTTAAATCAGAGGTGGAAAGGTAAATCACGGACGAGCCAAGAGATAGAGTTTTGGAAGATTGGTTGTTAGATACTCCCTGAAACCTCCATTTCAAGAAGCACACCTCACAGTATTTGTTGGTACCTTCATTTGGTAAAGTCAAAGGTGGCAGGCAAAGATGAGCTTGAGAAGACTTAAGTGAAAGAACTAACGAAATACACGTGCACACTTGTATGAAATGCTCATATAAGACTGTTAGACCACTTATGGGTCTGGCAGCAAGCATTTCTTTTTACATTCTATAATGAAGAATTTTCTTCAGCCCTGAACAAAATGCATTTTAATGCCAGGTTTCCTTTCTGGATAAAGGAAGAGACTCAATAAATAATTCCTCCAAAGTGAAGCAATCGCACAGAATCAAAACAATATCCATCAACAAATGACTGGGTGAATGCTTTAAATGTTATATATTTTCCTGCATTTTCTTGACGTTGTAGAAAAGAAAGGGCTAAGTGCCTGATTTAGAACACGACGGGTGGGTTATTCTGTCACAACAGTGACGGATACCCCAGCCGCCAAAATCTAAATTCTATTGTAGCCTACAGGATTTAGCGCCAGATGTATCAAAGGGTTTTACCCATTCTGTGTCTGTGGGAAAATGTGTTGGTACATATGGCCCTTAGATTTCAGCGGACACAATATTCATTATTGTTCTGACGGAGTAACCCATTCACCAAGTTCTAAATCAGGCCCTAAATACTGCAGTCTAATTTAAACTTCATTGTGCTGGAAGATCAGACAAAAAGTCAAATAGTTTTCAACCTTTTGACCAAAATACCAATAGTTAAATGCTTTTCTTAGCAGATCTGATTTCTTGGGCTCCTTTTTAAGGCATGTATGTCTGATCAAAAGCACAGTTAGAGAGAAAGAGGTCAACCCCAGACACCAAGACAGTCATTTACCTATTCCTACAACTTTCTGTCAATCCACACTGTGGCTATGTGACCGAAAAAAACATAGTGGGCCCAGTAAAACCTTTGGATAGGTAGTGACACTATAGTGAGCATTGCTGGTTCAAAAATATCTAACAGTAAAAAAGTGCAATCACCTTAAATACAAATCTATTAAAGACTCCATATAGCATCAGGAATTGACTCAGACACACCAGGAACATCTCTCCCAAAAGGAGCACAAATAATAATTTATGCTATGGACCAGGTGATCTTATGCAATTTACTTTGTAACCACTTAGTAAACCTGTGTTGAAAGCCCTAATCTAAATTGCAATGTCCACAATGCCCGATCTTTGATGAAGAATGAGATCTACTGGCACCTCATGAAGAATAAAAGGAGTACTTATGAGATTATTCTTTTAAAATGTCATGCCTTATCACCAAGAATAGGGTTCCGTGGCACATGTATTCTAAGGGCAGGTCCAATACTGCTTAACTGCATAATGGTTAGTTGGTGACATAGAAATAACCCCTGAAATGTTAAAAAGATAGTAATTTAATTTATTTTAAAGATGGTATGTACAGTTCCATTACATTTATGAACACTCAAAGTGGACTCACACACATTATTCCAGTTATCTTGTCATTTCTGACATGGGTCTATCTCTAATAAAACCTGGCACCAACTTTGAAAGGTTCTTCACAGTTCTTCATGCTCTTCAGGTTCTTCAGTCCCCCATCGGTGCTAAAGGATGTCCCAAGGGCTGGAAACCTTAGGAAGACACCGATCATGAAAAAGAAAGAACACTTTACCTTTGTGCATGCCTCCTACTGGGCACTCCCTTACCCTATACGAAATAGAGGGGAGTTTCATCCTAGACATATAAGAGGTAAGAGCAATCCTTTTCATGTTGAGAAAGACCATCCTCTGTGGAGTAGCTGATAATAATGAGTAAACACTATTAGTGCACCCATGAGCTTCTTGCACAGTTTGGATTTGCTTGCAGGCTGGGCAAGAAGCTGGTGGGTGCACTATTAAAATTGTACCAAGTGAAATGTGTATCAACAGTAATGTATAGTGGGGATGTCTGGGATTAAACAGAAACATCAACTCTACAGTGTTTTGAATATACATTTTGTAAAAGATTACTATGTGTTCCTTAGTGCACGCCCTCATACATTGCTCACCAAGCATTAGGGCGCTATCATCTTTCAGACATTGTGGGCCTACCTCCACTCATGAGGTGCCTCACAATCTGGACTAGGCCGTAATGCAAACTAATAGATTGGTTTTGAAAGACTGAATCTTCCTGAACAGATGGAAATCTATCTCATTGCGGAGGTATGTTAGCAATTAATTCTGTAAAATGGGGAAGCAAGAAAACTATTTGACAATCCTGACAAGACGTTAGGGGCAGACCTCTTGTGGGCTTGCAAACATTACTTTCTAAGGCAACAATCATCAAGCGAGGACAAAGAGCTACTTAAATCCATATTCCAAGGTTATGCCCTTTTACCTGTATATAATGGTTATCATTGTTTTTTGTTAACACATTTCAGGCACTGGGCCTCATTTAGAACTCAGCAAACAGTTTACACCATGACAACGGTGACGGATTTCCTGTCCGCCTAAATCTAAATCCTATAGAAGATAATGGGATCTATATTTTGAAAACAGGATATCTGTCACTGTTGTGATGAAGTAACCCTTCCACTGAATTTTAAATCAAGCCCTTAATTTGGCAGATTGGTTACTGTTGATTTCTAAACTTAACATGGACAAAAGATACCCTGGTCCTTTTGGTTGTGGTAATATGACCCCTTAGTACAAAATGCACTTTATTAAGCTGTACAGGTATTATAAAAAGTACCGCCTGGGTTTTATTGTGTCCCCTTTACGACATGATAGTTTTAGCCAGGCCCGCCCAGCTCTATTGCACTTGCAATTACTGCTTATACGTGTCTTTCACTTGCTTGTTTTTTCGCTGCCACTGTCAAACACAGAAAAATCTCGCTGGGGCAAATTTGATTTGATTTAAATTCAATCTTTAAATGTTTTTAATAATGTATGCATATGTATTGTGCAATTCTATCAAGTTGTGCTCTTGTTTTGTATTGTATGCGTGTTTTATACCTTGTTGGAAGAATGAATTGTTTTTATGCATCTTTTAGGGTTATGTATCTTTTAACCGAATAAAACAATATACTGATTGATTGACTGATTGAGTGAATAATGCACAGCATCTAAAGGGTGAGAGGAAAAACCAACACTATCTGAAGAGAAAGAGATCTCAACACCACCATTGGAATAACGATAATGAACAAAAAACAATGACCTTACAGCACAACCCACGAACATATAAAGAAAGAATAAACATCTATAATCCGTTGAAATATAAATAACCCACACAAAATGTTTTTATGTTAAAGAGGATTTCTCAGTGAGAACAAAGGCCACACTGTGCGGCATCTGAACTTAAACAATTTCTTCACATGAGCTTATCTAAGAAGAAACTGAGCCCTCCGTAGTATCTACAAAAAACAATAACTCTCCATAGAAAGGCTTTCAATTATGTGGCCATTTTCACTATGCCAAAGGATATTACCTCGATCTAGACTTGCTAGAAGGATTCTGGATGCCAACTTGTACCACTCCATCGATGGGCACTCTACCTCCAAACCACACACATAACTCTTGCACGATCCGGCTCTCTGTGTGTGGGGAGTATAGCAAAGGCTTCAAGCGGCTCTGGCAGTACAGTGCATTCAGGGAGTGATGGTCTGTGAGACAGGCCAGCTGGGGATCAGAGGGTCCGATTATGTCTTGCCAAGTTGTAGAGGCACGTGGCCCCCTCAAAGCAATGACCAGAACCGGTGGCAAGTCCTTCTCATGCTGGGTAATGCAAGAGGAAGGCACAATCTCTGTAGAAGAATATGAGAAGGACGATATCAATAAAAGTATACAGTTTGGTCAAAAGTATTTTAATGATAACAGGAGTGATATATGATAAGAGGAACAATACACAACAACAGATGTCTACAAATAGTATTTTTATCAGTTCATACTCAAAAAACGTGTGGAACTAGATAAAGAAAGAACTAGATAATGTTGAACTAGATAAAGAAAGTGTAACCAAAGAGGCAGGCAAAATCTATTTTTTGCTGCAAAAGTCTGATAGATGGAACTGGGAGGCCAAGGTCTAATAACTGTGCACAATACCCTGCGTACTTCATAAACTGTCTTTTATCAATTGTTAATCATGTGGTTATGATGGGCAAAAGGTAGCAGGACAGCTTAGTAAAGGGAGGCAGACTTAAACTTAGCTTCCTTGTTGAATTACTGAAAAATAAAGAAAATTCAAATTCAAAGGTTGTCTTTTTTAGATCCTACATAGCTTATTCAAACGTTTTCTATAACTTATGCGTTTTTCAGTGATAAACTCAAATTTATTTATTTTTTCTTTTATAGGCATTTCTGTTGCACCACTTGGTTACAGCCAGGAGACAAAACGTTTATTTAAATGTCTCAATACTGTGTGCCTGGATCAGGTACTGGTGCACTGCTGAAACAGCCATAATAGAAGTCACATCCAGCCATTATCAGGTACGCCAATACATAATGAAAGAAAAATCATCATTTTTGAGAATAAAGTAATTTCCATGAAATATGAAAACTAAGATGGTTATGTAGATTGTGGTTGAGTGGGAGGGCGGAATATGCATGTCCTGTCCACCTTATTAGAAGTGCATATCTGGCTATTCAATCAAAATAGGACAGTTGGACATTCACCAACAATCTGTCATCAAAGTTTGATGAGTACGTTTAGGACTTCTTTGAAAGTTTTCTCCAAAACCTGCATACCAAAAGAAAAAGGTCTTGGATTTCACAAGACCTCACTACTGTTTCAATGAAGTGAATGAAGACATGTAAGGTCCTTAAAGGCAAGGCAGGATCAATGCTTCTCAGACACTGATAGTAATATTCACAGTAGCACACCCAATCATTGAACAAGCATTGTAGGATGAAGAAAATCATGCTATAAGGATCAATTTGCGACAGGATCTTTTCCACCTTGTTTTTAAACTTAATAGCAGCACCCACATGTCATTGATTAGAGATTCTTAGATTAGCAAGAATACGTGAGGAATGTGAAGGGAGTCCTGAAGCACCAATCTGGACATGATAAGTAACTCCAGGTGCAAAGCATCCCATAGACATTAGTGTAATAATCAGTCCATTCCTCACAGGAATTTTACTTGTAACATGGTAACTAGCAACTCTGGGTAGTCATGTTTATCAGATTATTTCAAATGCTGAACAGCCTGAGTCAAAGTATAATTGGACAAGGGGCAACTTTTTAAATTCTTCATTACAATGAATTTGCAATTCTAAATAAGGCATATAGAGAGCTGAATGGACTGATAAAATATTGGAGTCTTCAATTACTGATTAAAATATAGGCAGAACAAATAATGGGCTGATTAGTACCGTAACATGTATAGAATACTGTGTACTAGGAGTCACATGTCATGGTGTGATTTGTGTTGCACAATGCTAGTTGCTGTGATCCCAGACTGAAGGGATCTTAACCTGAAAGTACAATGACCTAGTTAAAGTAAACTTCTTTTAAGGTTTACCAGGACAGTGAAGTCCTAAAGCACTCCATCTACCTCATAGGTATTTGAACTCAAAATACAAGCAAAGTAGCCCTCAATCCCAGGATAAGACTTCTACAGTTTCTATACACAATATCATAAATTAATAACTCCTGCATTCATGATCTGCATTTATGCCAAAGGGACAAACGGCCTCGGTGTCCACCACTGTTACCTATCCAAGATAGCAGCTCCCAGAGATAGAGCAAATTTGCATGGTTGCTAGGTTTGGGAAGGAGGGGTATAAAGTTTGGTGAAAAACACAGAGAGGTGGTGATCCACCACATTAATACAAAGGGACCAGTTGCCCACACCATTAGCAAGTACACACATAATGAACCAAACTCCGGTCAAAGCCTTAACTCTATGAAGTGTAGGCATCCACAGAAGAGAGGTGAGGCCAGACCTCACTTCAAAGTAATAGAAACTGCTTTCTGCTTGCTAAATGAGAGCACTTTATACTTCTACTGTCACACCTGAAATTAGTAACCATTAATGTCCAGGGGTTGAAGATACCAGCCAAACTGAAGTTGCTGCTCTGGAAACTGGTTATGCTTCAGGCATCACTTTGTTTCAGGAAATAGATTTTCTCCACAGTGAATGCAAAAGCTGAAATCCAGGATGCTTCCCCTCCAATTTCACTCTCATTATTCTTTGTAAAACAAGGTGCTGGCCATGCTGGTTCAAAGAAGAGTAAACATGGACCTCCATAAAGTCCTAGCTATAGAAAAAGCTATTTGCGGTTATTAACATACCAATGGATGCCCATAATTACACCTTTGTTTCACTACGAATACTAAATTTGTATTTGTATTTATGATTTGAAAGATCATTGAACCAAAGAAGGTATCAAAGCCGTAGACAGGGACAGACCCCTGCGGGAAGACACCAAAAAAGGAAACAGATAGGCAGAGGAGACCCCATAGCAGGCAAGCCATAGTAACTGATCAGTAGAAGGTGCTCCTTGGACTATTCACATTCATAAAGCCACGGCTTGACCTATTTTCAGAACGGCATATGAATATTTACAGATCTAATATGGGAAGGCAAAGAATTCCAAAGCCTAGCAGCTGCAACACTAAAGGAGTGAGCACCCCATCTAGTTTCCTGCACTGTGGAACCATTACTTAAAACTGGGCCGCAGATCTCAATGTTCTGCTTGGTACGTACCAACTTAGAGCCGATCTGAGATAATGCAAACCTTGTCCATGAAGAGCTTTATGGGTAAGGCTCAGGGCCTTGAAAAGCACCCTCCTTTTTGATGGAAGCCAGTGCAGGGATTTAAGCTCTTCCCTCAAAGAGCAGTGCCTTGGAAGTCCCAGTACCAGCCAAGAAGCCGCATTCTGAATGATCTAAAGCTTGTTGATAGAAAGCTGGTTAGCGCTGAGATAGAGAGCACTGAAGTAATCCAAGGTGGATGTAATCAGTGCAGTGGTCACTGCCGCTCTCAAGTCCCTTGGAAGAAGGACCAGAAACTTCCTCAACATGCTAATTATCCAAAAACAAGAGCTCACAGTCCTGTTTACCTAGGCCTCGAAAGATAGGGTATCATCAAAGAGAACGCTTAGGTTTTTGGCAACTTTCTCAGGTACTGGTAAGGTACCACAATCAGCAGGTCACCACCAATCGTTCCAAATAGCGCTGTCAATACCGAACAGTATAATCACTGTTTTTTCAGCAATCATGTTCAACCAGTTCAATGTCATCCATTAGCTGACCTCTACCATACATATCCCAAAGCGGTCAGCCACCTCTCCCCACTCACTGGAGATGGACACAATGATCTGGATACCGCAGCATAGGACGAGACCTGGAAACCAAATGACTGAATGAGTTTCGCTAGAGGGGAGACATAAATATTAAAGTGGGGCTGAGAGAGGATCCTTGTGGCACCCCACAGGGCAGTTGAAAGGAGGGGGCTTTGAAATACCCACAAATGACAGTGATGGTCCTATCTAAAAGGAAGGTCTTCAACAGCTTCAGAGCCTTGCCCCTCAAACCTACCTTTTGTAGTCTTTGCCCCATCCGAGCAGGAGAAATGGTTTCAAAGGCCGCCAATAGGTCTGGCAACACCAATATCACTGATCTACTTGCCTCCGTATTTGATCTGTCATCGAGACAAGAGTGGATTCTGAACTATGATATTTCCAAAAGCAATATTGTGAAGGATCCAGGGTGTTAGTATCAAGTAGGAACTCGGACAGTTCCTTATTGATGTGCTTTTCCCAAAAATGTTGCCAAGACAGCAAAGAAATGGAGTGCATATTTTTCAGTTCCTATGAAATTGCTTATGGCTTCTTCTTAAGAGGGATCACAACTGCCTTTTTCCATTCTGAGGATATACTCTAGGATCAAAGATCTCCTGATATATACTCTCGAGCCCTTCTGAAATCAGATCTGATGCTAACTGACAGACTTTAGGAGGACAGGGGTTCTCAGGAGAACCAGATTTGCAACTGCCTAACAGGGACTTGATCCTAATGGCATGGAGAGGTGAGAAACTATCCAGGCATTTACTATCTGACTGGCCAGTCAACTTACTCCCCCTCCTTGTTTGGGGGAGTCAATTACTTGGTTCCAACATCTATCTCTACTGCCTGACCATAGGGCACAAACTCCTAAAAAATGTTTAGTATATTTTCCTTACAAAACGTAACCACTTCCTCACAACATACTTGTGAATTTTCAATTTCCAGTGAAGGCGGTGGAGCGTTAAAAAACCGCACACAGTTGAATAGTTTTCTTGGAACATTAATAGTTGACTCAATTTTGTGAACAAAATAGTTGGACTTGGCTATTTTAATAGCCCTTTTGTAAATTCAGCTCTCTTAATTTAGCTGTTTCTGCATGACTGGGATCCAGTCTCTGACTCCTCTCCTGTCTTCTACATTACCTCTGAACATCTTTAAGCTCTGCAGAGAACCAATGCGCAGAGGGTGTCAACCTGTGCATAGGGCCTAACTTCCTCAAAGGGGTTGCTACTTCTGCTCCATCATACATCCATTTGTAAAATTTATCAGCAGAGCAACCATGTTCAGTTAACACGTTCTCCTTATTGCCCTACAACCTTTGGCAAAATTCCCTACCATTAGTTCTGTCCGAATTCTTGACATTTTTTGTGACAACCTGCCTAATCTCCCTTCCCTGACACTCCCATCCCCTCCACATTAAAAGAGACGAGAAAATGATTGGACCAGTCCAACTACAGGCCGTCCCTTATTGTTAATGAGTCCAAGGAGGGAAAAAGTCCATCTAGAGAGTATCCTGCAGTTTAATCGAATGCTGAACCGGTTGTGTCAAGCCAGAGTTGCACATAAGATGAGTCGAGTGACCACGTTTATGCATGCAATAAGAGGCTCCAACACTTTCCACCAATAATCCAGAAAATGCTTTCTGGAACTGGGGGTTGGGGGGGTTGGGGAGGGGAGGGAGTGGAAATGTGGTGATAAAATAACAAGCCTTCCAGCCTTTTTACAGTCTTCTGTAGGTTGGTGAAGTGCTCTATTTCACGCTCGGCCTTTGTTAAAGTGCTAGATACCAGCAAGCAACTCAAATAATATTTAAAAAAGATCGCACGACAGCCACCTCCCCTCCATATCCAATAACTCCAAAACCTAGCATAGTTGCACTAGCAAAATCCAGACCAGCATCTTCTTTGGCCCAATTTCAGTCACAAAAAGCCAGTCTAGTCGGTCCGTATCAAGGATCTCAAAGATCTCCAAACTATGTTTTACTACTGAACGAGCAGTGAGCAGGGTGCATCTAACATCTCTATCCCCCTTTGCCCCATTCACCACATTCCCCAGATTGCTATCGCCCCATGGATCAGTGATGGCGAGGTCCAGAACACCCCCTAATGGTCCCGGACCACTTCCACAAATCCAGTTACATATCTAACAATGCCACTCCTCAACCTCTTAAAGGAAAGCAAGGGGCTGTGGTACACATAGTTCTTCCATTGGCTGTGTGTAGTAGCAATTCACAGGCTTCCCCCTTATCTCCCCCCGACACTATGGCATTACAGAAGGGCATGAAGATGCTTGTACGACCCATTCTACATCACAGATCTTGCCAGGGTTAAATGTGTACCAGCCTAATCCAAAGAAAGTGTGCAGTCCTTTGCATGTGCGAGTCGCCCCTTGCAAGTGTGGGAATCCTTTGCCTCTCAGCTTGCACTATATAACAGACACAGCTGCTATGAGGCCATCAGGGGGCACACATGTGCAACACAGAGGTGGCGGACAGTCAGTTCACTACCTGAGATTAACCCTTCTGAGGGAAGAATGTGGTTCCCAGGGACCACACAGCATTTCCCTGTAGCAGAGTGTAGTCGCACACTGCATCGCCTGCGGGTGGTCCTTTTTCCCCCCTGTGAAATGCAGTCCGGGTTGATACCTGCAGTGAAAGGCACACTAGTGGTTTCAAAGAGCTGGTTCACCTCTAACTAATGTGTTTTTCACAAATTTGCACCTGCACTCTGAATAGTCCATTTGTTGTAATATGGGGCACTGTCTTGGTCTGCATCCAGTGCATCCAATTAAAAGTTTACCGCGGTAAAGACTGGGACAATACGCCCTATTTATAATAGAGCCTCAGTTGTTATTCTACAGTGGCATGTCCTCCATGATCTAAGGACTCTCAGTGGGTAGCTGATTGTTAGGGGGACTTTAATGTAGTGCAGCTCTCATAAATCACTCCTCAAGGGAATCAAAGGCTCAGCCCTGAGGTTTACAGCCCATTCCTAAGTCTGAGCAGTACCACACTCATTACTCCCATGTCCATTGGGGATATTCTAGGTTAGACAATTTCCTGATTGTAATCCAGAAATGTTTTTGTGGAAGTGAACTCATACCACTAGCGGTTGTCGTAATAGCGCAAGGCGCTGTTCACCACCGTGCGACCATTCATTGGTTAACATGGTTGTCAATGGGGAATATTAGCGTATCATGATCGTCGCCGGCGGTGCACACCGCCGAGGAGCGTATGCCATCTCGTCACCCAAACTTCACTTGACTCCTGGATTACGTGCATTCAGGTACTCCACTGAGTGTGCTGCTGTGTCCTGCCTCTAGTCCTGTAAATGGCACGAGTGGCAGGTAAAAGGGCCCCGGCCTTCACCACCGAGGAACTGGTCAAGCTCGTGGACGGGGTCCTACCCCTGTACGTCAAGCTCTATGGTCGACCAGAGGTACAGCTGAGTAGGTAGATTGGGGGGCATGGATGTGTGTAATGGTGGTAGATGGCTGTAAACATGTGTGCACTTTGACACTGTACAGTCGTGGGATTTATGACATGCTGCGTGTGTGAGGTCCTGTTATGCTGTTGTTAGTGTCAGTCCCATAGGGGACATATAGCCAGCTGTATGTAATGGGTATTGTCTGACCTCTTTGTTACTTTTTCTGTGCGTCCCATATAGGTCAGCGCCTATCAGAAGAGGGGACTCTGGCATGCCATCGCCAGGGAGGTGCAGAACCTGGGGGTCTACAACCAGCGGAGCACCCACTCCAAGAAGCGGTGGGAGGACCTGCTGTGCTGGATGAGGAAGACCTGCGAGGCCCACCTGGGGAAGTTCTCCCAACTAGGAAGGGGTGCCCGTCGGGCACTGACCCCCCCCCCAAAGCGATGCATTCTGGTGGTGGCGTATCCGGACCTGGATGGGCGCTTGAAGACCGCACAGCAGACACAAGGGGGTGAGTACAGAAACCAATGCATGCCTCCTTGATGGATGTGTGAGTGTGCTGTAGTATGTATGCTGTCTAGTGGCAGGGACTCTGACTGATGTCCTTTTACATAATGGCCCCCGATGGAAGTTGGGTTGTAAGGGTCAGGTCTGCAGTACTTCAGGTCCTTCTGTGATGTTGGAAATGGCTGTAGAGCAGGGTTGTGGCCACTAGTCAGGGGCATAGCCATGTGTATAGCGGTAGGTGCTGTATGGTGGAATATTTGCAGGGTGGGTGTATGTAGGGTGTATGTATGAACCAGTTATGTACCTCCATTTAGCTATTTGCAGGTGACTCTAATGTTTTGTCTCCCCATCCCTGTTCTCTTGTGTTGTCTGTGTACGTCAGCATCATCTGGCGAGGGAGCTGAGGCACCAGCGAGTGGGGATGCAACAGCCCACAGTTCCACGGAAGAAGAGTTGAGTGACACCAAGGGGACCTGTGGGTTGGAGGGGGAGGGGAGTACCACGGGGAATGCAACTACCACTGGAGGTAGTGACTGATACCTCCTCCGATGGGCACTCCCTGGTGGTGGCGGACCCTAATGGGCCCATGCATTCTGTGTCATCTTCCGCCACCCAACATACCATCACCACCCTCCCATTTCCTCCCCACCGAGTTGCCCGTGCTTGCTTACCCAGAAGGGTAGGCATCTCATTCGCCCCAGGCACCTCATCCCCTGCCCCAGTCAGCCCTGCTGCTCTCAGAGAGGAGGCTATTGACCTCCTGATAGCATCAGAGGTGCAGCAGACCAATGCCTACCTGGATGACATTCACGGTGCCGTGTCTGACCTACAGAGATCTTTTCAGGCTCTGGCCTCCTCTTTGATGGCAGCCAGTGTCCCTGGTCATTCATTCCCCCCTCCAACCACCTTTACCCCTTCCAGCACCCCTCTCCCTTCACCCGTCCCCAGCACACATTCTGACAGCCATGCACACACCTCAACACACAAGAAGCACACTGAAAAACACAAGCACCACACTTCCCACCACAGGCGTGTACTCAGCCAACATACAAAGGCACACACACCAACATCCACTTCCCCCAGTGTGTCCACCTCTTCCGCCCCCCTGTCTGTCACCTCTACATGCACACTCGCAGGCACTGCACTCTCATTCACTGTTGCTGACCCCATCTGGCAGTCACCAGAAATCAGACATCCATTCATGCACTCCAGACACCACACCTGCACTCACCACAATGACTTTGGTTCACACATGCAACACACTCACCAAACTTGCAGACACCCAGACACACAGACAACATACATTTACACTGGCAGCCTGTCTTGTCCCACTGTGTCCACCCCCCTCCTTCCAAGACACTCAAACGTTCCAAAACACCCACCCAACACACATCCACCACACCTCAGCATACTGTACAATCACCTGCACCCACGTCACGCACACCTACACCTGTCACGACCTCTACCTCTACCTCCACTCCCACGCCTTCCTCCAGGTCCACCCCGATTGCCCCTAAAAAACATTTCCTATCCTGTGTTGACCTATTCTAACCCACTGGCCCACCCCATCTCGTCCCTAAATGTGCCCACCTCCTTGCCCTGTCCACTCCTCCCACGTCACAGCCTGCCCCTGTCCACCCTTCCCATTCCTGTGCTACCTCCCCTGTGAGCAAGAGACCCCGTGCTGGCCCAGGTACATCTGCCACACCCCAGTCCAAGGCCACTCCACCAGCTTCAAAGACCAGACCCAAGCCCCCTCCAAACATAAAGCCAAGCCCCTTCCACAGTCGTAAGTCCCCACCCCCACCTTCCCTGAGGTGCCTGGATGTCCCATTGTTGCCCCTTTGAGGTGGAGTACCGTTTGCCCTTGTGGGGGTCAAGGTGGGGCCATTTGGGCCCATCGGACTTCGGACTATGGACTGGCCATTGGCCTACTGTTGGACTTCTGTTGCTCATGGAGCTTAATAAAGAGTTTGTGCGGATAGTTTTGGTTTTGGCACACTCTGGATCCGTGGTTCATTGTTTCTTTGTGGGGGGGTGTTGTGCACATGTGTGTACTTTGGGCAGGTTGTCTTGGCCTTGTGTTGGGTAAGTACCTCTTCATCTGAGGTGTATGGCTTGTGCTGTTGTGGGTGCTTTGCGGGGTGGGTATGTAACTGTGCCCTTTCTTCCCTTGTTTAGTAGGTTGCGGTACTTACCGTCGTCGTCTTCATCAGCGGTCTCGGTCATGGAGGTATATGGCAAGGAGAAGGACTGGCATGATTTGCAACTCTCTATCCATGTCTGCTTCGGCGTGTTGTGTGAGCTTCCGGTGAGTGTTTCCTTTTTTTGGTTTGTTTCCGCCTGGCTTCGTGTGCCGGTGGTTCCCGCCCCGGAACTGACGGCAGTCTATTGCTTCATTATTTGATGGGTGGGTAGGGCCTTTCCGTCGGCCGGTGTGCGGACTCTGCCATCGTAGTCGGCACTGTTCTGCTGGCGGTGAGTGGTTTTCAGGCTGCCTGTTTTTCAGGTGGTTCATAATTTGGCAGGCTAGACCACCTGACTGTTGGTGGTAGTTACCGCCTGCGGAGGGGTGTTTACCGCCATGTTCATTATGAGGGCCCAAGTCTCTAGATTGCTGCAGTGCACTTGGACTAAAGAATGCCAGTCAGACATACCAAAACTCAGAAACCTTTACAGAGCCCCTGTAAAGGCCACATTCACATTGAAAACTCTTAACTTATCTTGAAAATCCTAGAAGACTCAGCAATCAGGTACCTACAGACAATAACACAGCTACTACCAATCATCCCACACAGCCAACCATCCCACCTGCTACAGGCTAATCAAGCCAACATCCTGGGAAGGCTTAAAACCTAGTGGAAGGGCAGAGGAGGACATTCTCAGTCATAGGACCCCCACCTTTAGAATGACCTACCATAAACAGCACTCTCAAACCCATGAACATCACAGCCAAACTGAAAACACACATGTCCCAACTACCACTCTGACACTGGCCAATATATACCGCTGTTGGATTAACTAGACTACTTAAATGGGTAAATAATGGGATCTGTTAATTAACTTGAATATTGGTGCGTAAGCTACGATAGGTAACAAACATGTAGAAATGACAGTACAGATGCAATATATATTAACAACACATTCCACTTCAATGAATTAACCCTCTGTAAGACATATGTCTACTAGCCTAACAGCAAAACACCTAAATGGAATAAGGATGTCCAGTGTGTACAATGAAAACAAAATAAATGTAAACATTATCAGCAGTTGCAGCTCAGTCGACAATATCTGGAAAGTAATGAAAACATTTGATGCGACTAGCAAACTTGGCTTTCCCATGGTTATTCTGTCCTTGGATGCTGAAAAGGATTTTGACTGTGGTTATTGCACTTTATTAAAATGGAAGTACAAAAATGTATTCATCTGCTGATGACCTACTACCAGTGTCAGCTTGCTCAGGTCGAAGTCAATAACTTCCTCTCTTCCAGCTAACACAATCCACAGGTACCATCATTGATTGCATGCATCTTTGTTCATATCTGCCCAAATCCAGAAACATTAGGACACCATTAGATATAATCTGCCAACTGAAGGACCTATAGCTAGATCGCAAATGATACTAGCCCTTTTCCTGGATGATGTTACTGCATGTTGTGAAATATGGGCACAGCACTCTGCATGTCCTAACCAAACTATGGGAATATTAAAAAGTATCCGGTTACAAAATACATTTGAGCAAGTGGGAACACTAAACCCTAGCAATCCACTGGAGATGGCATGTGACATGGCCAGATTTATATGAATTTACTTCGGTGAGAGAGAACATTACATATCCAATGGTCAACCTATCCCATATTTTGTGTCAGGATGCCCTGTTGAGGGCAGCTATCAAGCTGTACAAAACCATATAAAAGAACTAGGTTGCTCATCAGAGCGTGTGGACATTATATCCCACAACCATTAGAATAATTATTTTAGAACCTCTACCAATGGAGCAAGCGATTTTCTCAACTGGCAAAATAATCACTGTAAAAATGTACTTTTTTTAGTGGGTTCTCTATGCGGTACGTTGTTTTTTTGAGTAATGACCGGGTATAAAGTGATCAAGAGCAGGCAACCTAAAATACTCAAGATTATTTGGACTAGCAAGTGTCTAAGAATGTCATATAAGCTGCTTTGGAAAACCTCACCAAAAAGGGGTGGCAGAGAAGGAAGCAAGACCAGAACTAGAGCCTAAGCAGTGACTAAGGCTTTCTTCCCTCATTCGTCGCTTAGTTTTCAACAAACAGTTGGTCTATTTAGAACAATCTCTGACCTGTGATCCCCGAGATGCCCTGGCGCAGCTTCATAAATGCAACAAACCAAACTAAGACTGCTTGATTCCACTGTGGTCAAACACATCTACACTACTATGTAAGATAAAAACTCAAAGCTGCAATGTGCATTGTTGTGTATATAATCTAATTGTTTGTATAGTTGAAGG